>NW_022436943.1:46945547-47140041 GCF_009761245.1 Sapajus apella
TTTTGAGACGGAGTTTCCCTCTTGTTACCCAGGCTGGAGTGCAATGGCGCGATCTCGGCCCACCGCAACCTCCGCGTCCTGGGTTCAGGCAATTCTCCTGCCTCAGCCTCCTGAGTAGCTGGGATTACAGGCACGCACCACCATGCCCAGCAGCTAATTTTTTGTATTTTTTTTTAGTAGAGACGGGGTTTCACCATGTTGACCTGGATGGTCTCGATCTCTTGACCTCATGATCCACCCGCCTCGGCCTCCCAAAGTGCTGGGATTACAGGCGTGAGCCACCGCGCCCAGCCTCATTTTTTCAAAATAAAATAATCTTTTTGATTTGACAGGTTCTCACAATAATGTCATTATAATTTTATCTACTTTCATTGTTATAAGACAATCCAGAGGAGACTGTGAGCTCCCAGATAAGTAGCCTCTGGCCTCTGTCTCATGCTCCCTCCCCGCGTCTGCAGTTCTTCCCCCTGCCCTGTTCTTTGCTTGGGCTTTTCCTCTCCCTGGACTGCTTTCACTCTCTAACTGTACCTGCTGAAATCCTTCAGAGTTAAGCCCACACTTTATCAGCCTGGGAAAATTCTCATGATTTCTGTGTCATGTCCTGAGGTCCTGAGCAGCACTTACTCATTAGCTTTCTCATGCACCCTCATGTCTGTCCCCTGGCACAGAGTTAATGGTGGACTTGCTTTTTTTTTTTTTTTTTTTTTTTTGAGATGGAGTCTCTCTTTGTTGCCCAGGCTGGAGTGCAGTGGCATGATCTCTCACTGCAACCTCCACCTCCTAGGTTTAAGTGATTCTCCTGCCTCAGTCTTCCTAGTAGCTGGGATTCCAGGCATGCACCACCATGCCCTGCTAGTTTTTGTATTTTGAGTAGAGACGGAGTTTCATCATGTTGGCCAGGCTGGTCTTGAACTCCTGACCTTAGGTGATCTGCCCGCCTTTGCTTCCCAAAGTGCTGGGATTTCAGGTATGAGCCACCATGCCCAGCCTGGACTTGTTTTTTAACTCCACTCCCCACCCTCTCCTACCTGATGGGGGAGATGCAAGAAAAACTCTCTTCCTTATCATTGTATATCCCAATTGGTGCTGAATAATATCTGTTTAATTAAGTTGTATGTAGTAGTTGCATAATGGATTTCTGTAGTCACTTCAGATGCCTCAGAAAGAAAATACCCACCTCCCTGACTGATGCCTGAAACCCCCCTTATAGTCTGTCTAAGGCTTTCATTCATTTCAAAGGCAATGCTTGTCAGAAGTGCTGTAAGGTTCCAGTCTCCTGGGAAGGTCTGAATTCTAGGTGAAACATCATAACCACAAAAATCCAAAGTGTTCTGCATTGAAATAGAAGCTATTTACCTAAACATACACATTGTGTTCCATATTCCATATACTACACAAAGAGGTCATATGATGTAGTAACCAATCAAGCTTGGGCTCTTAGACCAGTTTGTCTTGGTTCTGATTTGAACTGATTTGTTGCCTGATTAAATGGATTAATATTCATGAAGTGTGTGCAGCCGTGCTGGGCATGTGGTCAGTGCTCAGCAAGGATGGTTGTTATTGTCAGGTTGTTATTATTGCTTTTATCCATCTAATCTGAATATGACTCTAACCCCTTTGGGCAGCCTGTTCTCATGCTGTGTACCTACCATGGGACCAAATTCAGCACTTTACTGTATTCCTCTTTAAATCAAATTGAATGCCAAAAGTTTTCCTGAGAAATGCAACTTTACTGAAGGTTTCTTAAGGAAATCTGGAGAATAACATTGTGTACCACACAGCAAAACTTACCCCAAAAATCCCTTTTAAGGCATCTCTATTCTTTCCCCAAAGTTCCTCTCTCAACATTAGCAACCTCATCACTCCTCCCTCCCCAAATATTCTCTCACCCCTTTCGGTAGCTTTTCCAGAAATCCAGACACATCTTCTCTGGGATTCACCTTCCTTGGAAGGTAGGGACAATATAGCAAAAATAATCCTTTTTCCTCTCACATTTAGGAAGTTAATTAACAGAAAACGCCATTTATTATATATGTCAAAAATTAAATGTGAATGCCAGATACTCAGAATTCCTGGATGATCCCAGCCTGCAAAACTCATTCAGGTTACCTGCTGGGTCCAGTGGTGTCCTGGAGATGATTCAGGTGAGCTCACGAGAGCCAATCATGTGTATCTCTTTGCAACCCTGCTTTCAGTGATGTCATGTTAGTAACTTGAAATCTGCCATGATGGGAATATTTACACCCCTGTAATTGGCAAAAGCTACAAACCAGAGCTTTCCCCTTCCTAGAGAGTATATTGTTGGACATTTATCAGTGCACTGTTGCTGTGTCCATTAACACTATATCTTTCACTGTCCTGCAAGACCCCCAAAGTACAATTTCACAGCTTTCTGTCCCTCAAATTCTTGGCATTTTGAGGCAAACATTGAGAGTAGGTGGCTAGGAGAATTGTCAGTTCTTTAAGCTCTATGCCAGCCCAGCAGTCTTTCTCTTTCTCTTCCTTGGCCTTACCACTGTTTGTTTTCCCTGGAATCTGAGCTCTTTCCTAGTTGATGAGCCGAGATCATGCCTCAGGCTGTTTCAGGGTCACTGTCTCTCTTTTTTTTTTTGCCTAAGGTCCCAGTATGCTATGTGACAGGTGCCTCATCAGTTTTGATACAGACTGTGTAAAATTCAATGACAGGAATTTGTCATTTGTTCATGCTGGGGAAGGATCAGTATTGCTATAAAGTCAGGGTTTCTGCCACCAGCTAGGCTCTCATTGCAGTTCAGTAGTCAGTGATTCTCCACTGTGGCTGCATAGTCAAGTCACCTGAGGAGTTCAAAAACTCCCAGTGCTCAAGCTATATCCTAACCAATTAAATCAGATGAGACCCAGGTATCACCTTGCCTCTTAAGGTCTAGATAAGATTGACTTGGATCCCCATTCCTCAGTTTTTGGAAGGCCCAGTATTCTCCCAGTGGACAAATCATTTTGCATTTTGTGGTCACCTCTGCTCCTGAAATCCTTCCTCTACTGCACTGGTTTGGTTTAGGAATCATCCTATCATCCCATGAATGCTTCTCTGTTTCATAAATCCATCCAGATGTCATTCCCTCAGGAATGCCTTCCTTAATTCTCCAGACTAGATCAGATCTTCCTGTTAGATGTATTTTTAAGTCACATTATACTTCTCTTCTCTTTTTTTTAAATTGCATTTTAGGCTTTGGGGTACATGTGAAGAGTATGCAAGATTGTTGCATAGGTACACACATTGCAGTGTGATTTGCTGCCTTCCTCCCCATCACCTATAACTGGCATTTCTCCCCATGCTATCTCTCCCCAACTCCCCACCCCCCGCTGTCCCTCCCCTATTTGCCCCCAACAGACCCCAGTGTGTAGTGCTCCCCTCCCTGTGTCCATGTGTTCTCATTGTTCAACACCCGCCTATGAGTGAGAACATGCAGTGTTTGATTTTCTGTTCTTGTGTCAGTTTGCTGAGAATGATGGTTTCCAGCTTCATCCATGTCCCTGCAAAGGACATGAACTCATCATTTTTGATGGCTGCATAATATTCAATGGTGTATATGTGCCACATTTTCCCTGTCCAGTTTATCATCGATGGGCATTTGGGTTGCTTCCAGGTCTTTGCTATTGTAAACTGTGCTGCAATGAACATTAGTGTGCATGTATGTGTCCTTATAGCAGTTTTCTTTCATAGCAGTTAAACCCATTGGTGATTATGTATTTAGTTTTGTATTTGGTTAATTAGATTGTATGCTCCATGAAGATGTGGATTGTGTCTATTTTTTCCTACCACTTAGACCAAGTGCTTTAAAAACTCATGCTTGGCACACATTAGGTGTTCAGTGGATAATCGTTGAACACTGAGGGGGTTCCTGTAGGAAGGGATGAGGCTGGGCCTTAAAAAGAAGCTGCAACCAGGAGTGAAACAACTGACCCTGACGTCTTAGACACGCTTCTCGTTCTTTCTTTCTCTTTCTGCAGACCAGCCTTCCATGCTTCCCAGTCTACTTGGTACATAAGAGAAGCTACCACACAGCTCCTTAGTTTACATCACTTTCATTTAAGAGACCAATTCAGGCCAAACCAGACACTTGAAGCACCAGTTCCTAGATAACAGAATATGATGGGCTCAGATTGGTTCAGGTATCCACCTTTGGTCCAATCAATACTGTGGTGAGAACAGGATATAAGGCAAAAATATAGATGTCAAAAGCCCTTGTGAGTAAGGGGTACAACTAAGGAGTCATAGTAAATGGGCAAATTCCCTAAAAGATTTTCACTGTAGTCTATACAGAACCACTGTCACAAGTAGAAATTGCCCTATGTGCGGTGATAAAGAACTGAGAGAATAAGAGAGAAGAGACAGGTGGGCCCAGGGAGCTGAGTGACAGCAAGAAGCCCCCACCAGTCAACAGGGGGATAGGTTGGTCAACAGGGGGATAGGTTGGTAGCTTGGTTCCCTGGATCCAATTTTTAGGCTCTAATCCCAAGGGCATGGAAAGGCCAAATATTCCCAAGACTGATTTCCTGGCTGCCTCTAAGCTTCTCATGCCAGCGGAGGGGAGAAAATCAAATGGACTGGTGCCATTCTGCAGAGAGAAGCTGGCTGGCTCTGCATCAGGCTGGTGTTATCCAGACCTCACCCGACTAACATGAAGCTGTTGACAGTGGGGGAGTGTGAGGGAGGGTAGAAATCAAAGAGAGAGAGAGAGAGAGAGAGAGAGAGAGAGAGACAGAGAGACAGAATCATAAGAAGCCTGAAGCTCTCAGAGTCAGCTATAGAATAACCATAACCATCCGGGCAGTGAACTCCCTTCTATAGTGTGAGTTATGAAGCTCTGGGAGAAAAGGGATCTGGTCCCATTCATGATTTTGTAAATAACAACTTATTGAATGCCTATTGAGGTCAGAGGATATAATAGTGAATAAGACCTGGCCTCTGCCATCATGGAACATAGTCTATTGCAGGAAGACAGAACACAAAGAACACGATCTTGTCATTACAGGACAATGTGGTTGGTGGATGCTCTAAGAGAGGCATTGGTGCCAAGGAGGCACATGAATGGGGTACCAACCCATGGATGCCAGAGAAGGCTTCCTGGAGGAGGTGATACTTAAGTTGGGACAAAATAAATAGGATTTAGCCAAGTAGATGAAGGTCATGGTAGGGAAAATTGTGGGGAATTGGATTTCAGGCAGAGGGAATGGCATTTACAAAAGCCTACAGATGAAAAGGGCGTGGTGTGTTGTCTAGAAATCACAAGTTGTCCGAAAGTCTGAAGCACTGACCATTGGGACTTGGTGGCTGTGTTGTGCATGTTGTGCTATTCTCTCACTGGTTTGTGGATAGGAACCAGTTTCCCATGAGTGGAAGGCATCCCTGAATATCATGGGCTTTAACATCTATGAGAGCAGGGCATGAAGGAGTCACAATGTCTTCATTAACCTCTTCAGTCTTGATTTTCTCCTCTCTAAACCAACTGAGATAAGGAATGTGAAAGCAATTTGCAGTGGAAGGGGGTATCATACTTCTGGGTTCTGCTGTAGTTCTGTGCTTGAGGCTGTACTATCAACACTCTTTGTATTGCTGGATTGTTGGTTTGACCAGAGTTGCTTTCTAGGGCTGCACTCCAGTACCCTGCCCCGTATGTAGATGGCCTGCCCCACCCGTGCCCTGATGGTGATAATTCCATGGCCTCCTGTCCATCCCCACGCAGGCCAAAAAATGCTTCTGACATTCTGAAAGCCTAGGTACACTGGAACAGGCTTTCTCTGGGTGCAGGAATGTTCCCATTGTGACATCTGTGGCCTCATGGATGGCCAGGGTGGATTGTGGAGCAGGCCTCCCCTCTCTGTCATATTGCTCTGTGCATGCCACCTCTTAAGCTACAGGACAAGTGTAGAAGGAGCCAAGGTGGAAGAAGACAACCTTCTCAACTAGAAGAGGTGTAGTCTTTGGTGGAGGCTGCCTGAGTAGTTGTGTTCCTTGTAAGAATCTCATAACCTGCCTGGCCCCAGTTTTTTTATTCATAACACGTGGAGATTAGACATATGCTTTTTGACTTGTTTGCCCAAGTGCTGCCTAAGAACACTGGCAGAGGTAGCACAGGCATTAGGAGGGAGGTACATGGGTAGGAAGAGCTGAGGGGGAGGCTATGGGTAGGGCAGGGTGGAAAACTCAAGTCACAAGGACCCAGCTAATTGAGGGAACTGGGCAAGCTAGCTGCCCTTCCTAGTGGGGCCTGAGCTCTCCCGTTTCCACAGTCACCTCCACAGTCCTCCCATGGCTCCTTTGTTCCATCTGGCCCTTGTGATTGAGGGCATACAATGAACTCTCCAGCCTTAATTCCCTCCCTGATCCCCCTGACATTCCCTGTCCCAACTTACCCATGACCTGACTCAGGGACCTCTTCTACCCTCTCTGAGTCATCATGGTTGCCTACATCTGTTGAGTAATTTACATTTGCTGTGTCTGGTCCTGTACGCATATTTTCCACACATTATCTCACAAAATCCTTATGAAATACTGTCTGAAGCACGTTCTGCCTGGAACGTGCTTCTCCTCTTCTTCTTGTGGCTGGTTTTTTCCCATCATTCATGCATCAGCTCAAATTATTTCTTCTGTTCCACTGCCCCTTCCCCCATAAATTTCTATCTCTAAATAGCATCTGCTAAGGACATGATCCTACTTATTTTTTGTTTGTCACTCTCCCTAGAATTTAAATTCCCCAAGAGCAGGGACGTTTTCTGTTTTTCCCACCATTGTCCTACCCCTCCTCTGGCACCCATAAGAGCACCTGGCACATAGTAGGTGTTCATAAACATGTGTTGAATAAAGTAATTCTGTTATCACCATGTCAGATATGAGAAAACTGAAACAGGGAGAGGCTAAGTAACTTGCAGTTAATATAATGGCAGAGCTCGGGTTCAAACTCAAGTTGCACGTTGTCAAAATAAACACCTTGAACACTGATACTATGCTGGCCTCGTGGTGGTATGACCTTTGCTTGCCTGCGTTCTCTTACTAGGCTGAAGTAGGCTGGATTACATTTCTGCTCTGGCAATGCCACCTAACTGGTGCTGGGCCTTGCTTTTATTGATGTGGAACATGATTTCTGGGAACTGTGCCTCTTACTTCTCCCTGCCTCCCCGCTGTGTAAATAGTCCCTGGTGAGCCTGAGCACATTTTTCTCATGGGCCTGGAAACTACAGGCACCAACACCCTATTTCTCTCTCCATAAGCCTGAATTTCAAGAGGGCTTCACATTTATCATCACTTTGGGTCTTCGATATCATGACACCAAGAATGAGTAACAGCGTTGAGATTTGATTCCTTGAAAAATACTCTGGAGGGAAGAAGAAGTAAAATTCCAGAGCCCATTTATTTTCTTGGTCATTTTTAAAAAGAAGTTTAAGAATAAAAAGGCATGTTCTACTAAGAAACTCTCTACAGATGAAAGTAGAGCAGAATCACGTGTAGAATTGGATAAGGAAAAGCAAGAGCAAAACACAAAATTCCATCCCAATTTGGAGAAGAATCGGAGGGAAAGGGATGTGTCTAGTTCTGTCCGTTCTCAGATTTGTAGCTTTGGCATTTAAATAATGAAGGGATTGAAAACGTGGAGACAGGAACGAGGAAAAATATAGGCTTCCAAGAGATACTGGAAAGAGGTGCTTGAAGCCCTGACTTTACCCTCACAGTGTTGTGTCTGAGAAAATACTAAGCGAATCCCAGCACCACAGGATCCTACACCGTAACCTCAAAAGACAAATACAGGTCAATTAAAACGTCTTGAGCTCTCCCAACCCCCATGTTTTTTTCTTTATCTTATATATCCATAAGTTCTCTGTCCCCTGCAAAAGTCAGTCTTGATAAATGCTTTAAATGAGTCATTACTGAAATATACTTCTATATTTAAAATTTTCTCCCACATTGAAACATGAAATCCCTTAAATAAGAGAAGATAAAATCCCAAGGAAGTCTGATTCAGAAATAGAGGCTCCCACGCTTTTTTCTGTCCTTATGTCTTTCCTGCTAAGAGAAATTTCTTTAAAAAATAATCTCAGGAGGCTATGTTGCCTGAAACGAAAACAAGCAGCTCAGTCGTCTTCACTGGAATTCTGCCGAGGAGACAGCTAAGGTCTAGCACGTCATTCCCTTGTTGATGCCACTGGAGTTAGCTAGAGCAAAAGCAGCAAGACATTCAGTAAGAGACACTGCAAAAGGGCTCTTCTTTGTCCTGGGAGTGAGTATAATACACTCGATAAGATCAGATATACATAGGAGGCATCATAGAGCTAGGTGTTTCCCCCAGGTAACTTTTTTTTTTATTTTGAGACAGAGTTTCGCTCTGTTGCCAGTGGCATGATCTTGGCTCACTGCAACCTCCACCTTCTGGGTTCAAGCGATTCTCCTGCCTGAGCCTCCTGAGTAGCTGGGATTACAGGCGTAGGCCACCATGCCTGGCTAATTTTTGTGTTTTTAGTAGAGATGGAGTTTCGCATGATGGCCAGACTGGTCTCTAACTCCTGGCCTCAAGTGATCCGCCTGCCTTGATCTCCCACCGTGCTGGGATTACAGGAGTGAGCCACTGCACCTGGTCCCCCAAATTTCTTTTAACCTTTTTCAACTTCATGGAAATAATCTCTTCAGATGAGATCAAAGAAGAGAAGGAACTTGTCTATTCTTCATATCTTGGGACTGTGCCTGGGAGTACATGAAGCCACAGGATAAACTTGTGTGCCTTCACTAAGTTTACTACTTAGAACTTGGGAAATTTATTTGCTTTTGTGTTTTAATTTGAGATAGAGTCTCACTCTGTCACCCAGGCTGGAGTGCGGTGGCACGATCTTGGGTCACTGCAACCTCCACCTCCCAGGTTCAAGCGATTCTCTTGCCTCAGCATCTTGAGTAGCTGGGATTACCAGTGTGCACCACCAAGCCCAGCTAATTTTTATATTTTTAGTAGAGATGGGGTTTCACCATGTTGCCCAGGTTAGTCTTGAATTCCTGACCTCAGGTGATTTGCTCACCTCAGCCTCCCAAAGTGCTGGGATTATAGGCATGAATCACTGTGCCTGGCTCCCCCAAATTTCTTTTAACCTTTTTTCAATCTCATGGAAATAATCTCTTCAGATGAGATGAAAGAAGAGCAGGAACTTGTCTATTCTTTATATCTGGGACTGTGCCTGGGAGTGCATGAAGCCACAGGATAAACTTGTGTGCCTTCCCAAAGTTTAGGACTTAAAACTTGGGAAATTATTTGTTTTTTGTTAATAGAAATATATAGGTTTAACATAGAGCAGAAAGCAAAATCAGGTGGGTTTTTAAGGTGGAACACAAGTTTAAGGAAATGATGTGCTTGGGTGGGGCATCTGGGGTTCTGCCCCCCTGCCACCCTGCCCCTAGAGGTCATCATGGATGCTCCCCTGCCATTTGAGGCCATTGGCATGTTCGGGAAGCATTGAGATAATCAACAGCATTGGTGTCTCTGAAAAAAAGTGACTATCAGAAGGGTAAGAATTAGTGTGGGCCCTAAGAGAGGAGGAAGCTGGTTGTGCCCAACCAAGGTTTTATCCAAGGGCAGGGATTTCCCTGGAATGAGGGAGGTGCCTTATATGACAGCCCAAGACCATCAAATACTTAAATTGTATTTTTAATAAAGACTGCCTTTGTTCTGGCTTCCTGTTCTCTCGGCAACCTTCTATTGTGATTTGGTCATCCGCGTAGTTTTCCGGCAGTGCTAGCCTGTGGTCTTCTTGGTGGTTGTATTGCTCACCATAAATCAGTGGTTCTTAATTGGGGGCCATGTTGGCAGTGCCCTTGCCATTCGGCAATGTCTGGAGACGTTTTGGTTGTCAAACTGGGGGAAGGATGTGCCACTGGCATCTGGTAAGTAGAGGCCAGGGATGCCGCCAAACATCTTACAATGCACAGAGTGCCTGTTCCCCACCCCAACGATGAATTCTCCAGCCCAAAGTGTCAGCAGCACTGAGGTTAAGAAACCCTGCTGTAAATTACAAATGGACATCCCAGTTTGTCTATGAGTCTCCTGCGAGTTCAGTTTGCATTTGCTGCTGAGAGACCAGACTGCTCTTGGAGAATGACGCAATCAAGCCTCAGCCTGTCAGGCTGAAGAGCAGCATCTGGACTGCACCAAATTCCCTGATTACAGCTCACGACAGCCAGCTTGCCTCCCTCGAACTGAAATTCTTTCAACTTTCTATTGTCGTATTTTAAAACATTTTAACTTTCTCTCAGTTTTTTAAAAAATTCAGTAAGTAAAACATAAATACAGATTGTAGAATTTTAGGTAACAAAGGTTAGGCAATCACTCTGGTATATTTGCATTCACACAAACACATGCAGATTAAAAAAGCCATAAATAAGATCATACTCTGTGTTTTTATCATACTTGCATTCTTTAGTGATCAGATGTCCATGACAAGACAAAGAGATCTGCCTCATTTAAAAAAAAAACTACTGTCCATGATATTTACTAGTATAAATATATTATAGTTGATTTAATCATTTATTGATGGGCATTTAGGTTATTTATAATTTTCTGCTATTGCAAACATCTGTATGAGCATCTTAGTCCATATGTCCTTATGCATGTATAAATGTGGCTGTAAGGTGAAGTTGTGGGTTAAAGAATTAGGATTTAAATTTTTAAGAGATGCTTCCAATTGCCCTAGCAAGCAATAATGTCAGTTTATTCTCACTTGATGAGATCAGATATGCACAGGAGGCATCATAGAGCTAGATGCCTCATTTTCAGCAGGGAATGAGTGTCTATTGTCTCAGATCCTCAACAACAGCAGATTTTCCCAGCCTAAAAATTTGGCCCATCTGAAGAGTAAAAAAGGGAAGCACCAGATTGATGTTTTACTGGTTACTAGGGAGGTTTCCACAGCTTTTTATACCCATAAAGCCATTTGTATTCCTCTTGTTTTCAAAAGCCCTCATTTCATGAGAAAGAATAGGACAGCTAAGGCCTTGCATGCCATTCTCTTCTTGATGCTGCTGGAGTTAGCTGGAGCAAAAGCAGAGAGGCACTTAGTGAGGATCTAGGCTCCAGGAGACCCAAATTACTTGTCAGCCCCGACTTCCAGGTATCCAGGCTCCGGGAGACTAAACATGTCCTCTGGCCCTTAGGTAACCCAGCTCGACTGAAGCAGAGGCAGACAAAGGATTTCTCTTTGTGTTTGAACTCCTGGGCTCTGATTTGACTTTAACATGGCTGGAGCAGGATGATGAGTGGGGAGAGCATTTTGGGTCACATACCTTTGACAAATGGAAGTAACTTCAAATTCTGTGCTTTTAGGAACACAGACACCACCCTCCCCCCCAGTGGAAGAGATTACACCTGCAATTTGTGCTGCTTTCTGCATAGCCTTGAGTAAATTGTCCTTTACTTGAATTTTGCCACTTACTGTGTTTGTGTTGCAATATAGTTAGTCATTTCCATTTTTTGTCCCTAATCTAAATCTGAAGCCTTTGGAGTTACTCATTCCTGCACCTCAAGGCTTAGCATTGTGTCTTCTCTTATAGCTGATCAATAAATGTTGGTGAAAGGGGTGTTTCTCTTCACCCACAGTGGGAAGATCTTTGACTAGATGAAGGTCTCAGAGCCACTTCTTGATGGTCATCACCTTCACTATGACAAGACTCAGGACAGCAATCTTTTGAAAGCAGACTGGGCAAATTCCTGGTAGCCAAGTCATTAGATAGAAATTTCAGTGGGTTCCCATTTTCCAATGCTGGAAAAGTGACAAGAGGACTATTTTTTTGTTTTGATTAGTTTTGCTCTGCCCCAGAACACAATCTAATCCAAAATATTTTTTTTTATTAGACTGCTGCCAACAAACAAAATTCCACCACTAGGCATTCCTGCTCTTGGCTTGATAAAAACAATTTCCCTTCATTAAAATAATATAGTTTACTTGACCATTTACCCAGCTCCTAGTAATGATTCCATCCTGCTTCTACTTGGTAGACTTTTTAAAATTAAAAAACATTTTAAGGAAAGGGATTTGGCACTTTAAATGGTTCCTTTAAAAAAGCTAAAAATAATGATCAAGGATCACAGACAGTGTGACAGATACTTAAGGTGAAAAAATTAAAAGCACTGTGGCTAGAGACATGAAGGCATGAGGTTTTAGAGACATTAATTTTGTGTCACAAAACAGAATCTCAGCATGGTGAGAGCAGAAACTCAAGAGTGGTGTTTGTTGGGAGATAGTAAGAGCCATCATTCCTTTGAAAACCCAGCTGAAGGTATGAGATGGAACAGCATATATAGCAATGGAAGTGTGCAGGAGTCTCTGAGGCAGATGTCCTGGGTTCAAGGTCAGCTTGTGCGTTACTAGCTGTGTGATCTTGGACAGGTTATCCAGCCTCCCTATAACTTAGCATCTGTGGGTTCTCATGAATATTAAAGGAAGCAGTGAGCTTAGTACAGTGCTTGGCGCATAATGAACCATTATTATTATAAATCCTCTTCATCTTCTTATGTTAACACCAGCAGTCTCTTTGATGTACAACTCAGAACCAGCTGGAGCAGAACTGAGGATTAGTTGAACTTGGCTGGATAACTGCTTAGTGACAGGGTATTTAGTTACTTATATGAGATTTGTTCTAATGTTTATTATATTGTTACAAGAAGAAACGGAGGTTAATAAAAAGATTATATTATTTATTGAGTAAAGAGCAACTCTATATTTGGTTGTAATTTTTACTCTTGCATTTTAATCTTATATTTTCTTTTTCTTGATCAACAAAGTAATATTGACTCATTGTAGAAAACTATAGAAAGGTTACTGAAGGGAAAACCATTCCATAATTTTCTTTTTCCTCTTCCAGGACGAGATAGCTTCTGTGAAAATTTTGTCTCTTCTAGACTTTGTTCAAATATAGACATTTTCCTATATATGTGGTTTTGCATGACTCTGTTCTTTTCTGCATAACATTACATCAGCACATGTCCTCATAGTTCTTTTGTAAACCCTATTTTTAACTGCTGTCTAATATTCCATTGTATTGATGAGATGTGTTTTACTCAGCCACTTTTTTACTGTTAGACGTAAGTTGCTTCCAATTTTTTTTCTGGTTATAAATAACATTGGCGTAACTATTTTTATATATAAATTATGTTCATATAGTCTGATTGCTTCCTTAAGATAGATGCTTTGAAGTAGAATTATTGGGTCAAAGGGAATGCCAGAGTGATTTTCAGGAAACTTACACGAAGTTCTATTCTCAGTTGCTTTTTATAAAGCATGGGAATTTTATAGGCTTGCTTTGTGTGCTTTCCCAAATTCCCAGCTCCCTGTTTCATCTCTTTTTTTCCATAACCACTTAGACCCTCTTCCTTTTTTTTCCTTGCTCTCCCAAGTCAGACCGGGCACCATGTTGGAGTCACGTCATTCTAGAAAGCAAAGCAGGGTTGTCAGCTTACCGCTTGGAGGGTGCTAAGAACTGGTGATTTCTCAAAGCTGGGGAATGACACATTTTCTCACATTCTTCCAGGACTCTAAGATGCAGCCACTGAAGAAGGAGGAGGGTCCTAATGCTCATCACATTCAGTGGCCTATCATTTTCCAGCCCTTGTCTCCCTCCTTTCAACCTTACCTGGGGAATAGTCAAAGGGGAAAAAAGAATAACGGTGATTTTTTTTCTCTCTCTTCTTCCTTTTCTTTTTTTTTCTCTCTCTTCTTCCTTTTCTTTTTTTTTTCTTCCTCTTTTCATTTATTTATTTATTCACATACTAATTACCTATTAGATGACAGGTGCCCTGCTAGATGCTGGGGTTAAGAGAGACGTGAGACCATGTGTGTCTGTCAGAGTTCTTGGTTCCAAGGCTCAGAAACTGACCCTAACTAAACTTATTCATAAAAGGGCTGTGTTATAAGCTTGGTGGTAACTTCTCAGAGTTGGTGGGAAGCTGCAGAACTGGGCTTGGGCAAGAGGTAGGAATAAAGGGAGCCAGACCACTGAGACCATAGCCCCAAGGTGTGCCCAAGAACAGCCTGCTGGTGAGGACTCACAGCTGGCCCACCCTGCTGATGCAGCCACCCTGATGGCCGGAGCATGAGTAAGCTCTGGAGGAAACTGCCTCTTGGATTTCCTTCCTTCCGTTTCTAAGTCTGGGATGGAAGCCTCTGAGGGTGAGGCCAGGTCTTATGCTTATGACCACAGGGGAGAAATTTTTCCAAAATAAGAAGGAGGATTCAGATTCTGGGACTCCCTCCTCCCCATACACACAGGTATATGGCAGTATCTCAGGTCTCTGTGATGACATGACTCATTGTTTAATTGGAGAAGCAGAAAAGTAAACAGATGATTATGATACCATGAGAGGGACAGATGGCTCACTCCTCACCCCAGGCAGGGAAAGAGAAGACCGACCAGGTCAGAGGCATAAGAGGATAGAATCTGGAGATTCATTGGAAGTGGGAGGTGCTGGTGAGCAAAGGAGACAGATGGGACACCCAGATTTCAGAACTAGGAAATGGATAGTGCAGGGAATCCACAAAGTGAGGGACACAGTGGGAGGCCTGGGTTTGGAGGGGAAGGATACGAATAAGAGTTTGGTTTTATGTCCACTTAGTCTAAGAGAGCCTAAGTGGAGATGTTGCAAGGTGGCTGGGTGCACGTTCATTAATTGATTCAGCAGATATTTATTCATCACCAAATATGTTCCAGGAGCTGGAGACACATTAGAGAAAAGAGATACCCATCCTTGTCCTCATGAAGCTTATGTTCTAGGGGAGCTCAGATCAGGAGCACAGGAGAGCAGCCAGAGATGGACATCAAGGTTTGGAGTTCATCCACAGGGGGTGAGAATTGAAGGCCTGGGTCTGAGTGGGACAACCTGGCAGAGTGTCGGAGGAAGGAGAAGAGAAGAGGGCCTTTGATGGAACCAGGGGCACACAGGACTCAAGGAAGAGGAGAAGACAGCAAAGGAGGCTGAGAATGAGCCGCCATCTCCCGCCTGTGCCCTCTCTAGTTCTGCAAGCTGTGGCTGGGATCTGCTGGGAGTGTGGTTAAAGGACAGGCATGCGAAGGTCCTTGGGTGGAAGGGAACAGCTGGTGTGGAGCAGGCTCTTCCAAGTTGCTGATCCTAGAATGGATTTGAATATCAGGATGTTCTCGGCTTTACCTCTTTCCCGGATCTTCACCAAATTGTGTCTTGCTGCTCTGTAACAAGACCTCATCAGTCACTAGTAAAAAACAAACTTGCTTCTTGCCTCTGGGATAATGGTGCTGTCAAGTGGATGGGGAGCTCCCAGCAGAGGATGGCAAAACCTGGGGAATGTGAGGCTGTCTTCATAACCTCCTATTTTGGATTTCCTCTTGGCTGTGTTCATACTAATGTATCTCACCCCACACCCCACAGTACTTGGTGTACCAGTTCTGGAACTACTGGTATTTATTGTTGTGCTGAGGAGGCCCATTGCACAAGTCTTACTAAAAGAGGACATTGTCTTGATGGCTTTAACATCTCTGCCCTGGGGAGCTTCAGGCTGAGAGATGGGCCTAACCTTCCCTTCTGCCATCTGTTTCCCAGCAACTGAGAACTGGAAAGGAGTTTAGGGGTTGTATTAGTCAGGGTTCTCCAGAGAAGCAGAAGCAACAGAATATATGGGGGCACATACACACATACACACGCACATTCTTTAAGAAATTGGCCAGGCGCGGTGGCTCATACCTGTAATCCCAGCACTTTGGGAAGCTGAGGTGGGTGGATCATGAGGTCAGGAGTTTGAGACCAGCCTGACCAACATGGTGAAACCCCATCTCTACTAAAAATACAAAAATTATCTGGGTGTGGTGGTGTGCGCCTGTAATCCCAGCTACTCAGGAAACTGAGGCAAGAGAATTGCTTGAACCTGGGAGGCAGAGGTTGCAGTGAGCAGAGATCACACCACTGCACTCCAGCCTGGGTGATAGATCAAGACTTCATCTCAAAAAAAAAAAAAAGAAAAAGAAAGAAATTGGCTCACATGATTGTAGTAGCTTCAGGAGTCTAAAATCTGCAGAGTGGGCTGGTAGGGTGGAGGCCCAGGGAAGAATTGCAGTCCAAGTCCAACCTAAGGCTGTCTGCTGGCCGGACGCCTGCATGTTTAGGAAAGCCAGTCTGTTCTACTCAGGTCTTCAGCTGATTGGGTGAGGCCCGCCTGCATTATGGAGGGTCATCTGCTTTCCTCAAAGTCCACAGATTCCAATGTAAATCTCATCCACAAAACACCTTCACAGAAACATACAGAATACTGTTTGACCACTTTTCTGGCATTGCATCCCAGCCAAGTGGACACATAAAGTTAATCGTCACAGGGGCCTTGGAATCCAGCCCCTTCTCTTGACAGGTGGGGAAATGGGGCTCTGGGGGGCTCAAGGATCCACAATGAGGTGTGCAGCAATCCAGTGGGCAGGTGGCTGGTGGAGACAGAGGTCTTCTGGTTGCAGTCCTGCACTCTCTGCACGCACCGTACTACTCACAAGGGTGGCTCCCCATGGGCAGAAAGCACTACGTAGACAAGTTCTCAGCACATGGTCATTTGGATGTAGGGAGTTGGCTTGTTTGCAGAGCTGCGGGGTGTATTTTAGAGGAGTGCTCTGTTGGCAAACTTGGTGTGTGTCTTTCAAGATCCTCTAGCTTGGTAACTCAGTTAGAATTCCAGGAAAGTGAGTAGCTAAAACCTGAGGATGTTTTCCTGGCATCATTCTTTCAATCAAGCCACAGATCCTCTCTGCAGTGTACATCCCACTCTGTGTCTTGTTTTTTATGGGATTTTTTTCAGTACAGTTTTGGGCACCTGCCTTGTACCTCAATGAATACTTGTTGTGTGTTGAATGACATAAAATTCATATTGATATTCAGCTTAGGTTGGGAAGATAGGGCATGATTTCTTTACCATGGCCTTGACTCATCATCTGAATGGTCAGGCTAAGTCCTGCCTCCTTCTCTGTGTAGCCTGTTCAGGCACTTGCTCATCTTCCACAACCTGCTAGGCCCCTCCTGCTCTGGGAACATACCATGTGAGAAATAATCCTAATATCCAAGTCACAGAGGGTAGGTGGACTTGGAAGTACAGGGCCTGTTGATACCTTATGGAGTAGCTGAATTTCGAAGTGACAGCAGTTGTGCTCTATAATGAGAATGGTCCTGATCATCATGAGAATAATAGCTGCCTTTTACTGAGAAACCATCAGGTACCAGCCACTGTGCTCAGCATTTTCTATGTATTTGTTCCTATGTTCAGATCCCTCCTCTATCTTCATGGGTGATATGGTTTGACAGTGTCCCCACCCAAATCTCATCTTGCACTATAGCTCCCATAATTTGTATGTGTTATGGAAGGGAACTGGTGGAAGATAATTGAATCACGAGGGTGGTTTCCCTCATAATGTTTTTGTAGTAGTAAGTTTCATGAGATCTGATGGTTTTATAAGGGGAAATCCCTTGCACTTTGTTCTCATTCTCTCTTGCCTGCTGCCATGTAAGATGTGCCTTCTGCCTTCCGCCACGATTATGAAGCCTCCCCAACCACATGGAACTGTGAGTCCATTAAACATTTTCTTTATAATTTATAATTACCCAGTCTATGTCTTTAACAGCAGTGTGAAAATGGACTAATACAATGCGCAGTTGTGAAACCTGATTCTAAGAATCAAGAGAAGTTTTCCCATTGAAGCACAACAGAATGCCCAGGACACAACCTGGAATGGTGTCAGCACAACATAGGAGACATATGGGGAATGGGGTTGGCCCATGTGCCTGCATATATGGTGTCACGCTGGAAGACTCCCTGAGAAGCAGTGTGTGAATCACATAGGACTAAGGGCCCCTCATTTGCAGATTCTGGTGGGATTCTTAGTATAGGAGGACTTTATGGGAAATAATAGAGGGGCTTGACTTTACTGTGTATGCCTTGGTTAAAGTAATGTCCCTCAAGAGACCCTTTGGGACTCAGAGACATGGTTCACCCCTCAAGTCATAGAAAAATCTGTGATGGGAGCTTGGAGTGAATGGTAATAATAGATGATAGCATCAAACCAGTTATTCAGAAAAACTGATACTGGTGGCTTAAATACTCAAACATTTATAATCTCACTTAAGAACTCTGAGGTAGGTATTTTGAGGTTGGTTTATCAGCTCTAATGTCTTATCAAGTATCCAGGGTCATTCTTCATTTCTGCCTCTCTCTACTTAGCTTTTGACTATTGCCTTTAAAATTTCTGCTTCTTGGTCACAAGGTGGCTACCCCAGCTCCAGGCATTGCATCTGAATTCAAAGAAGAAAGAGTGTGTGTATGTGTAGGTGGGGTGGGAGAAGGTGAAGGCACTTCTGTGTATGACCTCATGCCTGTTCCTTTTACAAGAAACCAAAAAGTTTCCCAGAAGACTTCCAGATGACTTCTCGTTACCTCTCATTGGTCAGAACAAGATCAAATGGGCATCCCTAGGCCTAAGGGAGGCTGGGAAAGTGAGCGTCTTGGTGGAGAGGAATATGCCCTTATGCTCACTTTCCTAGCCTCCTGTATGCTTAGGGTCTTGACGAGATCAGATAAGTTTTAATTCATAGTCTTGGAGCAGGTACTTTCCTGAACAAAATTAGGGTTCTGATAACAAGGAAGAAGGGAATCCGTGTAAGTATCTTCCATAATAATTGCTAGTATCATCTCATTCAATCCTCATAACAATCCTTGCGTTAGAAATTATTCCTATCCCCATTTCACATGGAGAAATCTGAGGGTTAGGATGGTGAAGTGGTTTGTCTGAGATCACACAGGCTCTTGGGGTGCCCTTATAGGGTGTCCTTATGTTCTTAGGCACCAGACCTCATACTTCCTTGATACTCCCCTTGGTGCCTGTATAGTTTGGCAAATACTAACAGCTTTCTAGTTGAATGATGAAAGGATGGCACATATGTTTGAGGCAGAAAGTTCTATATCAGAATCCTATCCTGGGACTAAGATCAGCAGATCCTTGTTTTACTGGGCAGCGAATTTGTTTTCCTGGACTTTATGGAAATAACTTTAGATGACAGATCTCTCTGGGAAGAGGTTTCTGGCTGTAAGTAGAGGAGCCAGTAGATTCTGGGGCCATTCTGTCATTCTAGGCTCTGACTTTCCCAGTAGCACCAACCAGGTGAGGAGACAACCTCCCAGTGTAATCAACACCTCTGGAGAGTTTGCCATTCAATTTGGAGGAAACCACCATGTAGGATAGGTGTTTATTTCTTCCAAGTCCTTCCTGAGAGCAGAACTAGAAAAAATAATTGAATTTGTCAGAAGAAGAGTGTCTCATTGGGAAAAAAGTATAGATTCTGGCATCAGAAAAATCTGGTTTTGAATCCTGTTGTGCAAATTAAGTGAAATATAATATAAAGGGTACTAAGAACAGAAGCGCTTCCAGGATATCTCAAATCGAATTAAAGTTGGCCAACTAGAGAACAGAATATCAAAAAGATTGAGATGCCCTTATCCTGGAGGTACTCAGACATTTAACTCCTTATTGGGGGTTAAATAACTCAGCAGCAATAGAACCAACACCAACAAACAAAACCAGCTAACATTTTCTGAGTACTTACTCTCACTATAATTATTTTTTACTGAATGTTTATGATGTGCTTGGCACCTTGCCAAGCACTTTATGTGAATTTTCTCATTTAATCCTTATGACAATTTTAGGAGGAAGATATATTGTTATCCCTACTGTGTGGATGAAAAAAACTGAAGCTGAAAGAGGTTAAGAAACTTGGCCAAACTCAGCTGGGAATAGAGATGGGTTTAGAGGTCAGATCTGTCTCTTGCCTTGCCCCACAATGATAATCAGCAGAGCATGTCATTCCTATGAAATGTACCCTTACTTGAGTGAAGATTGCATGAGATAGTAGTTCCCAGGCTTTCCTGTGTCTTATCAGTTATTCTGATAACAACAGGAGCCTGTCAGGACAAATTTAAAAAGCCCAGTTTTCCCGAACACTTTTATATCTTTATAGACAATTAAATTTTTTTTAAAGCAGATAAAAATACCAGGTCCTATTGAAATAAATTCCCTCGATATAGCTTTAAAACACAAATGGCAGTAATAATTACATTGGCAGTTGAAGATGGTGTTATCAGTAGAGAATATGAAGTTTGCTACTGTCTGCCCTTCTCTCCTTGACCAGCTTAGAGTCCATGCCCTGCTATGTCAGCCACGCCCCTGCACTCTCTCACTCCCCATTATATTCAACTGACAAAATTCCAACTCTCCTCCCTTTCTTTATCTACAGCAAGCAGCTGGACACAGCTGGGGAAAACACTCAATGATGTTGACTAACCTTACTTTAAATATGTACTGTTACGGGGAGTGGAAATGAGTTCAACTATTGTGGAAAGCAGTATGGTGATTCCTTAAAGAGCTAAAAGCAAACTACCACTTGACTCAGCAATGCCTTACTGGGTATGTGCCCAGAGGAATAGAAATTATTCTATCAGAAAGACACATGCATGCAAACGTTCATTGCAGCACTATTCACAGTAGCAAATACATAAAATCAACCTAAATGCTCATCAATGACAGATTGGATTTAAAAAATGTGGTGCATATACACCATGGAGTACTAGGCAGTCGTAAAAAAGAATGAGATTGTGTCTTTTCCGGGATCATGTCTTTTCTGGGAACATGGATGAAGCTAGAGGCTATTATCCTCAGCAAACTAATGCAGGAACAGAAAACCAGATACCACTATTCTCACTTATAAGTGGGAACTCAATGATGAGGACTTATGAACACAAGGAAACAACAGATACTGTGACCTACTTGAGGATGGAGGTTGGGAGGAGGGAGAAGAACAGAAAAGATAACTATTGGGTACTGGGCTTAATATCTGGGTGATGAAATAATCTGTACAACAAACCCCCATGACACAAATTTCCCTATGTAACAAACCTTCACATGTACCCCCAAGTCTAAAATATAAGTTCAAAAATATTTTTTGCCTTTTTTTTCTTAGTTTTATCACTTATGTATGCATTCTTAAACAATATAGGATTCATCCTTAAACAATACAGGAGTTAGGGGCACTGACCCCCTTTGCAGTTGAAAATTCACGTATAACTTTTGACTTTTCCAAGACTTAACCACTAATAGCCTACTATTGACTGGAAGCCTTACTGATAACAAAACAGTTGATCAACACGTTTTGTATGTCATATATATTATATACTATATTATTATAGTAAAGTAAGCTAGAAAAAATGTTATTAAGAAAATCATAAGGAAGAGATAAAAATATGTATGATTCATTGAGTGGAAGTGGATCATCACAAAGATCGTTATGCTCATCATCCTCCTGTCGAGTAGGCTGAGGAGGAGGAGGAAGAAGAAGGATTGGTCTCACTGTCTCAGGGGCGGCAGAGGAGGAAGAAAATCTGTGTACCAGTGGACCTCAGTGGTTCAAATCTCTGTTGTTCAAGAATCAACTGTAGTTTGGCTTTGCCTATTTTCAAATTTCATATGAGTTGAATAATATTGTGTGTGTTCTTTTGTGTCTCATTTCTTTGAAAAGCTCAGCATTTTATTTGTAGTATTTATCTATGTTGTTGTCTCTGAAGGTTTATTCATTTTCTTGGCTGTGTTGTATCACAATGCTCAAATTTACATACGTGTTCTACCATTCTAGGATTGATGGACATTTGGGTTGTTTTCAGTTTCAGGTCATTTTGAACTGTGTCATTCTGAACACTCTTGCATATATTTTGTGGTGCACGTGTGCTAGAGTTCCCCTATGGCAGATACTAGAAATAGACTTGCTGGGTTGTGGGTTATAAGAATGCACAACTTTGCTGGTAATGCAAACTGTCTTCCACTCTTTCTGTCTTGAAACAGCTCCAGTGTTTTAAGAGTATTTTTGATCTAAAATGCTTTCTTTGGCCGGGCACAGTGGCTCATGCCTGTAATCCCATCACTTTGGGAGGCAGATCACACGGTCAAGAGATAGAGACCATCCTGGCCAACATGGTGAAACCCTGTCTCTACTAAAAATACAAAAATTAGCTGGGTGTGGTGGTGTGTGCCTGTAGTCCCAGCTACTCGGGAGGCTGAGGCAGGAGAATCACTTGAACCTGGGAAGTGGAGGCAGGAGAATTGCTTGAACCTGGGAGGCAGAGGTTGCAGTGAGCTGACATCATGCCATTGCACTCCAGCCTGGCGACGGAGGAGACTCCGTCTCAAAAAAAACTGTTTTCTTCAGGGTCACCAGCTGCCTCCATGTGGACAAATCCAGTGTTCAATTCTGAGTCTTTGTCATGACCTATTGGCAGCTTTCAACACAATGAATCCTTCCTGTTTCAAAACTTGTCCTACACCTGGATTCTGGAGGATTCTTTGTCTATTTGGCCTCCTCTTCCCATTGCAACATGTTGACGAGCCCCAGCTCCGCCTTCTTTCCTGTCTTTATACACATTCTCTAGATCCTCTCTCTGGTTCCCTAACTTTAGACATCTCCTATTTGCTGAATGACTATCAAATTTGTATCTCCAGCCTCACCTACCTGCCTAAACTCCAGATTCACAAATTCAGCTGCCTGATCATTGGCCCCAATACGAAGTCTAAAAGCCCTGCTTTACCCACAGTGGAACTTTGCTCCCCTCCCACTCTCCAAAACTGTTCCAGCCAGTGTTTCATTTCTTGGTAATGACACCATCATTCAGGCTAAAAACACAAGATTCAGTCTTGCTGTCTTTATCTTACACCTGCTCCCTCTTCACCTTCTGCCATAATTGTAAGTTTCCTGAGGCCTTCCCAGAAGCAGAAGCCACTATGTTTCCTGTGTAGCCTGCAGAACTGTGAGCGAATCAAACCTCTTTTCTTTATAATTACCCAGTCTCAGGTCTTTACAGCAATGCAAAAACTTCATAATGTACTGAATTAAAAATCTTTTAAAAAATAAGAATACTTATTAACACTTATAGCAAGAGTCCTAAAAAGAGCCATTTCTTTGTTGGTTAATTCTATGACTTCGTGATTCACCATGGACCCAGGTTTCTGGTATCTTTTGGCTTCACCATCCTTAGCATGTGTCACTCAGTCTAACTGCCATTGGGTTTTAGAAAACACATCCCATGGTCCCAGGCAGAAACCCAGACTGTCCCTTCCTTGTGTTTCTTTGTAAGAGCTAAGAGATCTTTTTTTTCTCTCTCTCTCTTTTTGAGGAGTCTTGCTTTTCTCTCTCTCTCTCTCTCTCCCTCTTTTTGAGGAGTCTTGCTTTGTCACCCAGGCTGGAGTGCAGTGGCATGATCTCGGCTCACTGCAACCTCTGCCTTCTGGGTTCAAGCAATTCTCCTGCCTCAGCCTCCTGAGTAGCTGGGACTACAGGTGCGTGCCACCACACCCAATAATTTTTGTATTTTTAGTAGAGGTGGGATTTCACCATGTTGGCCAGGCTGGTCTTGAACTCCTGACCTCAGGTGATCCACCCACCTCAGCCTCCCAAAGTGCTGGGATTATAGGCATGAGCCACTGTGCCCAGCCTAGAAATCTGTTCTCTAAGCCACTTCCTGTCTGCTACAGACTTCCCCTTATAGCTCATTGGCTGGAATTGTGGCAGGTGCCCATGGCTAAAGCAGGGCTGGCAAGGGGAATGGGTCCTTCATGACCTGCTTGGGCCAACCCTGACTCACCTTCCAGAGCTGGGGCTTGGGCATGCCTACCCTGCAGCACCTGGGGGAGGGTACCTGGGAATCAGGCTGCATTGTAGACAGGTCCTCTTGAGGAGAATCAGTAGGACCTTCAGAAGACTGCCATTTTCTGAGAGTGATTTTTGTAGCACTTGCAACACTTGGGCAGGGGGCCGTTTTGACTGTTTTGAGGTAGAGTTAGCAAGCCTTTTGCCTTTCTCAAATCACACCACAGGTTGTGGCAGTGTGGCCTCTTCCAGCTTTTCACTTGGCTGATTCTGGGAGACCTGGAGTAAGCAATCGGCCTTGTTTCATAAAGAACCGGCTTTAATGGTCCATGCTCACAGGTGTTTTATCTCCTTGTGTTGTCTGAAGATGATGGTGGTCTGATTAAAATATTCTTCCTAGTGACTCATCCCTGGTGCGGGGGCTCGGAGGGTAAGGATGTCTACTGCAGAGAAGGTCAAAACCAGCCAAATAAAATGTGTTTGTTCTTTTCCAAACTCACAAAAGAAAATGAAGAGCTAAGAATAGTTATTTTAGGAGATCCAGTCTCTGAACCCTAGTTTAGAAGAGAAAGGTTTTTTTCTTTTTTTTTAATTAAGGGATGGATCAGTCCCAGGTGTTTCCCACATATCAGAAGCTTGCTGAATAATTTCTCTCTACTGACAGCCACCTTGTCATTTCACCTCTCATGCCTATCCTCCGTAGATTGAGAACTGATCTCTAATAGTGGTGCCTTTTTATTTCTCTCTAATGGTGGCAATTGTTTTGCAATTCATCCCTGTAAACCAGGATCACCCACACTCTGGGACGGCTTCCCTCAAAGGCAGGAAGTTTAAAGGAGTCTCGGGATCAAGTTCTGCCTTAGCCCTTGTACTTGGTCCACATTGTTCCTCTGCCTGGATTTCCTTTTCCATTCTGTTCAGGGCACACACTTCTTCTTCAAAACCAGGGTCACTTTATTTTTATTATAATTTTTTATAATTTCAACGTTTTAGATTCAGGGGTCCATGTGCAGGTTTGTGACACAGCTATGCTGCGTGACTCTGAGATTTATGGTATGAATAATCATATCACCCAGGTACTAAGCATAGTACCCATTAGGAGTTTTTCGATCCTTATCCCCTGCCCTCCCTCCCAGCTCTACCAGCCTTCATTGTCTATCATTCCCATCTTCATATTCATGAGTCTCTAAGGTTTAGCTCCCACTTACAAGTGAGAACATGCGGTATTCGGTTTTCTTTTCTTTTCTAAATTCCCACATCAAAAAGCTAGAAAGATCTCATAACAACACCCTAATATCATAACTAAAAGAACTAGAGAACCAAGAGCAAACAAACCCCAAAGCTAGCAGAAGACAAGAAATAACCAAGTTCAGAGCAGATCTGAAGGAGATAGACACAAAAATTCCTTCAAAAAAATCAATGAATCCAAGAGCTGTTTTTTTGAAACAATTAATAAATAGACCATTAGCTAGACTAAAGAAAAGAGAAAAGAGAAGAATCAAATAGACACAATAAAAAATGATAAAGGAGATATCACCACTGACTCTACAGAAATACAAACAACTGTCAGAGAATACTGTAAACACCTCTATGCAAATAAACAAGAAAATCCAGAAGAAACAGATAAATTCCTGGACACATACACCCTCCCAACACTGAACAAGTTCTTTTTTTTTTTTGATTCAGGGTTTCACCCTGACACCCAGGCTGGAGTGCACAGTCACAGTGGCGCAATCATAGTTCACTGCAGCCTCAAACTCCTAAGCTCAAGCAGCCTTCCCGTCTCAGCCTCCCAAGTAGCTGTGACTAGAGGGCTTCAACACCACGCCCGGCCAATTTTTGTATTTTTTATAGAGACCGAGGGTTGCCGTGTTGCCCCGGCTGGTCTTGATCTCCTGGGCTCAAGCGATCCACCCATCTTAGCCTCCCAAAGTGCTGAGATTACAGGTGTGAGCCACCATCCCCGGCCTGTCAGTATTTGCTTTTCTGTTCCTGTGTTAATTCACTTAGGATAATGGCCTCCAGCTGCATCCATATTGCTGCAAAGTTCATGACTTTGTTCTTATTTTATGGCTGCATAGTGTTCCATAGTGCACAGGTATCACATTTTCTTCATCTACTTGATGGGCACCTAGGTGGATTCCATGTCTTTGCTGTAGTGAATATTCATAGTGCTGCTGTGAACATACACATGCATATGTCTTTTTGGTATAATGATTTCTTTTCCTTTGGGTGTATACACAGGAATGGGATTGCTGGGCGGGGTCACTTTAACTGTTTGCATTTTGCATGCTCTGGCAAGGCACCTGTCTGAGGCAGAGAGTGGAGTCTGAAATCCAACCTGTGTTCCTCTCACCAAGCATTGATTATGTGTCTGCCCAGGGGTAGGAGGTGTACTTTTTCTCTTTGCCTCCCTAAAGCAGAAGCCTTCTCTAAATTTGTCCGAAGTCATCTTCTAGACTAACTGAGGCCCTGTAGATCCACTTCTAATGTTGTCTGTTCCACTGAGCCTTTCTGGACCTGCTCAGGAAGAGGTGGGCCCTTTGCTTCCATGCCTCTGTGCACTTGCTCATTCCTCGATGGGAGCCCTTGCTGAACTGCAAACCTGCCCTGTCCCCCGGGTCTGCCTTGCTCAGCCTGACGCGCCATTTCATGAAATGTGGTCCAGACAGTCAATGTCTGTTCCGTGTTTGAACAGATTGCTAATTGCTGGCACTAGGGCTCGAGTGCTGACTCCCTGAACTTCTGTCTCGTCATCCCCATCTCTACTTCATTGTGAGTCCTCACCTCCTCCCCAGCTCTGTGGTTTGCTCCAGTTCCATGGGGACTACACCTGTTTTGAAACTGACAAATGCCTGAGGACCTGAGTTGATTCAGACCAGCTCCCTGGCCTAAGCAAGGCACAGGCATGTAAGATGAGTACTAGCTGGGGAATCACAGGACACGTAAATGATACAAGCAGCCTTCCCTGACTTCCTGCTGCCCCGTCTGGATCAGACATCCTTCTGGGCTCCACAGCAGTGGGTGCTTGTCCTATTATAGAATCATAATGAACCACTGACGTTTTTGTCCCTTGAGGGGTCACTTGAGTCATCCTTTTACTTATGTGAAGTAAGGTGAGTGGACACCAGTGATCCAGAGATCAGAGTGCCACCGGACACTTTAGCAAAAACCTTCTTTATCCTCGGCACACACAGCTCTAGGAGAAGTGGTGGGAGTCGGGGCAGGGCCTTGCTGGCAGGGCCCAGTCCTCACCCTACTCTAATAATGAGCAGGGCCCGTAGGGAAGGAAGGGGTTGATCCCCCAGCGTCTGCAATCTTGAGAGTAGAAGGTAGGAAGCTCTTTCAGGGTGGACCGGGCTGGCTCTGACTGAGGTTCATACCTGGAAACAGGCAACAGGGCCCATGAGGTAAAACTGTTTCAAGGAAATGGGAGAGCTAGGCTGGCCTTGGGCTCCACACAAGGGTCTGAGGTTTGGAGGAGGAGGAGGCTAGATCAGCTCTGAATGTGGTTGACACTGTAAGTCTCTCCAGACCAAGGAACCTGGGCCCAGAGATTAGGCTTTGGAGAACCACGACTTAGTAGAGGGAGTGGAAACCAGCAAGGGACATCCAGTCAAGAGGGCAGCTCCGCAGGGTGGGTGGGATCGGGACCTGTGGGTGCTGCCTGCAGCAGCAGATCAGCATCATCACTTTGGCTCTGCAGACCTCGTCGTCCGCAGCAACATTGGAAAGAGTGGGAGTGTCGGGGGATAACTTGCTCCTTTATGGGAGAGGGATGGACCATGCCAGTAAGGCCCTGCTCCCACTCCTACCCCACTGGACTAAGTCAACAGGGATATGTCTGAAGGGAAGCATAGAGGCCCTGAAGAAGACTACGTTTCTTCCTTCCTTTCTTCTTCCTTCCCTCCCTCCCTCCCTTCCTTCCTTCCTTCCCTCTTTTTCTCTTTGTTTCCAAAATAAACTTCACATTTTGGAATAATTTTGGATTTACAGCGAAGTTGCGAAGATAGTACAGAAGTTCCCATGCACCTCTCATTCAGTTTCTGTTTCCCCTCATGTTACCGTCTTCCATTTCTGTGGCACTCCATTAGGTTTTAGATGTTAAACTCCTTGGGGACTACATCCTTCTTGGCCCAGAACTTCCCTGGTATTCCTCAGGAAACTATGGGTGGGGGTGCTCCTAGCTTGAAGGCTTAAAAGCTGTGTTTTCTGTTGGTTGTAGACACGTCTGGGCTTGTCGAGAGGCCAATGAGGCCACACTTCCAGGGACTGTGAGCAGGAGGGACCCGTCGTAAGGGTCACAGCCAATGCCCCATAACTAAAGACAGATTAACAAGAGAAAAGCATAATGAATTACTTAAAGTTTTAGGTGATGTGGGAACCTTCAGAAATGAAGACCCAGGGACCCAGGGAAATGGTTTGTTTTTATGCTTAGGTTGATGAATGGGCAGCCATGTGGAAGTGTGGTTGGACCGAGGGGTGTGACCCAATGGTAAGGGACTGAGTGGGGAAGCCCACAAGGCCTCTCCAGGTTCTGCGTGCAGTCTCTATGGAGTATGCTTTCCTCCTGGGTATGGGGCTGGGCCTCTCTGGAATGAGGATCTTCAAGGGAGAAGGGAGTGACCTTAGCAGTTTTACAGCTTGCTTTGGGGAAAAGGGGTTTTAGTTTCTATGACCTGCCTTAGGGGAGAAGAATTCTGGTTTGTAAATGACTTACTTTGGGAAAGAAAGAGGAAGTAGGAGACAAGAGAACTAAAGGAGGTCAGAAAGAGTCTTCTGTGGAGGCCTTTCCAATCTCCTTTAAAGTACTCAGTGTGCCAAGGCAACATATTTTGGGCTATTATGTTCTGAGCTCCAGCAGGGGTCACAAGTTGCCTCTCCAATTCTCTGTGCTGTCCTTGGGACCCTGTTGTACCCCCATGACAAGCATGGCTGGTAAAATAAAAGTGACCCTTACATCTGGATACTTGGTAAATATTGCTGACTCACCGCTCACCTCCTGCTCATCTCCCGCTCATGTGAAGGAAAGTCTCCATAGGCGGGGCCCAAAGAGGTGAGTCTGACTTTGGCTCGGGTTCCTCAAACATGCAAGTCATCTACTGAGACAGCTTGGCACCTGAGGGACATTAGTAGACAACAGTGATCTGACCCCAAGGCTCTTGGGCTAAGAAGAGGGGCTTCCGTGCAGGAAGAGGATGCTGTGTTCCATCCAAGGAATGATCTTGAGCAGTGGGTGATTCAGTGAGTATCACCCTCAAGAATCAAAGCAGAAATGAAGAGCTTGAAGGGGCTTCCAGAGACCAACCCAGGGAGGAGCCAGTGTCAGGAGCCTAAGACCTTCGTGACATTCTATATTCTGTCTGCTATTGTTGTTGCTTAGTGGGCTCTGTGGGCTCGTCTTTGGGGGCAACAAAGGGTTGGGACACAAAGTCATTCTCAGGAGAAGGGAAGCCTGGAAGATTAGCCATGGGGCAGCAGCATGAAAGAAAGGAAGTCCCTGGGCCTGGGAGGGAAAAACAACCATTCCGACAAAGAAGTGACTTTGGGCTTCTCTTTCTTGGTAGGAGAAGGGCTGTGTGGTCTGTAGCAAGTCAGTGAGGGCTGGTACCCCTGTGTGTTCTTCCAGCCTACTCATTCTAGTAATTTCTGCCATCTTGGTCAAGGACACCACTGTCTCTTGGTATCCCACGCTAGAAAACCATGCCTTTTTTGTGATGTGTCCTTCAGTCCATAATGAACAAACTTGTACTGAGGGTCAATGGGCCGTGCGCTGTATTGAGTGCTGTACAGATTTTTTTTTTCACATTTAATCTGCATAATCTCATGAGATGTGTTTCATGGTCCTTATTTTACAAATGATAAAACATATACCAGCTGAGATGTAGTAACAAACTCAAACTTATGTTAATATGCCTGTTGCCAGCAGCCACATTCTTTTCACAACCGTATGCTGCTTCTTAGAGTTCTCTGTGTTTGTCATGCGACAAGATCAACATTTCTGGCCACATGTGGTGCCTCACACCTGTAATCCCAGCACTTTGGGAGGCTGATGTGGGTGGATCACTTGAAATCAGGAGTTCCAGACTAGCCTGGCCAACATGATGAAACTCTATCTTTACTAAAAATACAAAAAATTAGCTGGGTGTGGTGGTGTGTGCCTGTAACCCCATCTTCTCAGGAGGCTGAGGCAGGAGAATTGCTTGAACCTGGAGGGCAGAGGTTGCAGTTAGCTGAGATTGCCACTGTATCCCAGCCTGGACGACAGAGTGAGACTCCAAAAAAATAAAATAAAATCAAATCAGTGTTTCTTTAGGAATAGCACCACAAGTGCCTACCTCAGAATCACCTGGCCCGCTTGTTAGGAAGAGTCAACAATGGAATCCAGATTCATGGAAACAGAGTCTCTGGGAGTCGAAGCCACACCTTGCCTTTGTGGTGAGCTCCACAGGCGATTCTGACATCATTCGTGCTTAAGACCTTCTGTGTGACTGATGGGCATCCCTAAGAACCCGGAAACTACAAAGTCTCCAGAGACTGGAGACTTGGCCTGGTTTCTAGAATTGAACTCAATACTCTTCCCACCTTCTTCGTATCTTGTTGTAAGGGAAGAAGGAGACAGATGCGTCATGGATTGACACTTCATAGGTGGCTTCTTAAAAGCAAGAATAGTCAGAATTGAGCTGCAGGGTCACCCAGACAGGACACTGGAATGTTGGCAGCAAACCGCAGAGCAGCGGGCCCTCTGCCATCTGGAGACCATTTTTATGACCCACTGTCACTGTTTAGAAAAGATGCTGCACATGCTTGAGTTGGATTTTGGGGGTCATTTCTGTGGACTTTGGTCCACAGATGGGGCTACTAAATATCACTGCCATGTGTTGAATGTTTATGATCTGTTGGACACTTTGAGGTTGCAAAGTGCTTTGCATGTGTTAATATTATCTAACAGCCTTAATATCTGTAAGTCAGATATCAATATTATTCCCATTGGTTAGTATAGAAACTGTGGCTTAGAGAAAATGCCTTGAGCCATTTACTTAAACTCTCATACCTCATAAGTGTTGGAGCCAGAATTCAGATCCAGTCCGTGGTGCTTAATATTCGGTGGCTGGCTGACTGCACCCAGGATACCAAGTCTTGGGCTCAGTGAGTCTGTTTTTGGATAATATTGGCCGAGTAGATCAACCAATCCTTTAGCCAGTTGGTGCTTTTATTTCTTCTTTTTCTTCTTTCTTTCTTTCTTTTTTTTTTTTGAGACAGGATCTCACTCTGTCATTCAGTCTGGAGTGCAGTGGTATGATCATGACTCACTGCAGGCTCAGCTTCTAGGGCTCAAGCCATCGTCCTACCTCAGCCTCCCAAGTAGCTGGAACTACAGGTGTGCACCACCACAGCCAGCTAACTTTTGCATGTTTTCTAGACAGGGTTCATGTTGCCCATGCTGGGGTGCTTATATTGAGCTAGAGGCCTTGCTAGATGCTGCCAGGGCCCCCACAGGGTGTGGGGAGATACCTGCTCACCGAAACTCGTAGTGTAATTGAGAAAATGGCTCATATGCCAGAAACTGTAATGACTCAACTGGGCTTGCTGGGATTTTTGCTCCGTTGGCCTGTGTGTGTGGTTGTGTGAGTGTGTGTATATGAGTGTGTGTCTACGTGTGTGTAATGGGGAAAGGGTGAGATGAGAAGAAGGCAGAGTGAAGCGGATGGGGGTAGGAGAAGCAAAGTGCTGTGGCTACAGAATTTGGCTCAGAAGGCCTGAGGAATTCAGCGTCCTGCCTGCCTGGCGAGATAGGAGAATTCCGTGTGGAGGTGATATTCAGAGTCAAGTGGGAAGCACATTCAGACTATCTGGGAGCTTTATAAAAATACCAGTGCCTGGGCCCTACCTGAAGATACTGATTTAATTGAATGAGGCTGGGGATTGGAGGTAGACATTTCCAGAAGCCTGCTGTGTGATTCTAATGAATACTCAGACTGAGTACTGGACAAATGCATGCTTTTCCAGTGCCTCATGGCCCCCCTGTGTTGAATCCTAGCCACAGATCTTTCAACAGACTTCCTGATGCTGGGTCTCCTTGTTCTCTCTTTTGTGTGACCGAGAGGCCAGATGACCACGTATATGCCTAGGAGGAAGGCCGCACCACCTGTTGCTGTAAATCTGGTGCAATTTCATCATCTCTTTGCCCCATGTATTTTCAGCGTCTTATAACTACATCTGAATGATGTGTTGTTTTTTGCTTTGTAACAACTTGTAGGGTCACAAGGGGACGTGTGCTGCAGTGCCTCTGGTTTTCGCCCTGTAAACACAGACTGGGCAAGTTTATTTGTTGTGATGATTGCCCTTGATTGTGATAGACCAGAGCAAGCTTTCACTTGGCTCATCTTTCCTTAATTTGTTGTTGAGAAAGACTACCAAATCAATCACGTTTGTAAAGGTAGAGTGAATCCTAACCACTTCAGCAAAGTTGCCCCTAAGTGGGGGCTTCGTGGAGGTCAAGGAAATGATCAGGAATCTCTCTAAAGTTATCAGAAAGATGGAAAATCTGGAAGGGGAGAACTTTGTAGATATATCACTTCCTTCCTCCCTCCCTATCTCCAAATATGTTGTGTATTTCTCTCTGAACCATTTGAGGGTTATATGCAGACATCCTGCCCTTCTCTCTCTAAACATTGCAGAGTGCATTTCCTACAAACAATGTGTTAGGGCAGTAGTTCTCAATCTTGGTTGCACCCATTAGAATCTAATTCCACATAAGAATCTTCTGAGAAGCTTCAAAACAAAACCAAAACCAAAAACAGCAAAAGCAAAAAAAATCCAGTCCCAGGCTGCACCTTGGAACAGGTGAATAAGAGTGGCTGGGGCATGGGGCACAGTATTGTTTTAAAGCTTCTGAGATGATTCCAATGTGCAGCCACAGTTAAGAAACTTCATGTTATGTTAAGGGATAAGTGAAGCTTAAAAATTAAAAGGGCACCTCAATATGTTGCAATGAAGAAAGAGGAATCAGGAGGCCAGCTTGGGGAATTGTCATATACAACAGCTTTGGAATGTAATGGTTAAGTCCAGCCAGTTCCAAGAACTCAGCTTGGCCCTAAGAAGATGGCCAGTCTCCAAACATCCTTGCAATCCTGAGTTCGTTAGCCATTGGCATCACGCGGCCCAGGGTACACGTGATAATGAGAGCAGCCCCCTGATTCTTCTGTTCTTCTTGGCCCAGAAATAAAGGAGAGGGGACTTCAAGATCACCCTGACTCTTTATGCTGCCAGCGATCTGAACAGAGCACTGCCCATGAGGGGTAGGAGAGTGCGGGGGGTGGGGAGGACATGATCATCTTTCAGGGGATGAGCTGAGAGAGCCTGGGCTTCTGCGTGCATGGTTCTGCAAAAGGAAACAGAGCGGCACAGACAAGACTCAAATCCATTATCAGCATCTTAGGCGAGCAGGTATGAGATGTTTGGTCAGGATGTGAGCCATCAGCTGGGGACACTTAAACAAAACTTTTATATTAAAATCATTTCAAACTTGACAAAAAAGTTTCAAGAATAGTCTAAAGCAGGGGTCCCCAACCCCTGGGCCACGGACCACTACCAGCCTGTGGCTTGTTGGGAACTGTGGGGCACAGCAGAAAGTGAGTGACAGGCGAGTGAGTGAAGCTTCATCTGTATTTCCAGCTGCTCTCCATGACTCGCATGACCTCTTGAGCTCCGTCTCCTGTCAGATCAGTGGGGCATTAGACTCTCATAGCAGCTCAAACCCTGCTGTGAACTTAGGGATCTAGGTTGCATGCTTCTTAGGAGAATCTAATGCCTGATGATCTGTCACTGTCTCCCATCACCCCTAGATGGGACCATCTAGTTGCAGGAAAACAAGCTCAGGGCTCTCACTGCTTCTACATGATGGTGAATTGTATAATTACTTCACTATATATTACAAAGTAATAATAATTGAAATAAAGTGCACAACAAACATGGTATGCTTGAATCATCCTGAAACCACCCCCTGCCCCTGGTCCTTGGAAAAATTATCTTCCACGAAACCGGTCCCTGGGGACGTCAGGTATAAAGAACTCCCATCCCATCCATCCAGGTTCACTAATTGACAACTGGTTACCACATTTGCTTCCTCGCTCCTTCCCTCTCTGGATGTGTGTATAGATATATTTCTGAACGATTTGAGGATTAAGGGCACACTTTTTACCCCTAAACACTTCAGTGTGTGCTTCCTATGAACAAGTGCTTTGTCTCATATAACCACGGTGCTGTGGAAATAAATGAAGACCAATCAAAAGAGAAAAGCAAAGACTGTTTATTCAGAGCTTGCTACGACCTGGGAGTCAGCACCACCATGTGCCTTTTTGGCAGAGACTCAAAAGCAGGCAGAGAAGTGGACTGAATAATCAGTTCATGTATCATGTTCAAATTTAACTTCAGCATAACAGTTATTTAACAGACACTCCATATTCAAATTTTACCAGTTGCCCCAATCTTAACCTAGAGAGAAACTTCCACTCCCTCTTCCAAATGCAATCAAACATCAGGCACTGTGTTTGTTCCTCATGTCCCTTTAATCTCCTTTAATCTGGAACAGCTCCTCAGCCTTTGTTTGTCTTTGGTGCCACTGGCATTTTTGAAGTGTTCAGGCCTGTTGTTCATGGTGGGGACACCCTTGAAGGCATACATTTGCAAGCTAATGGTGAAAATACGTCCACAGCCAGTGTCCCCCTGGGCCTTTGAGTCTTGTCCGAGGGACTCTGGGAATTGTTTGGGTTTACACAGCCCAGGTAACCGGATAATCAGCCCTTCACGGAGGACATGGAAAGTCACGTCTACATGCAGGGCAGACGGGAAGCTTGTAAACAGAGAGTGGTACCCCCAGTCCTGTCCGTTAGCAGCTAATCCTCTGCAAGGCCAAGAGAGTTTGTGAAATATGTTTTGGTTCCAATTTTGGAAATATGTTCTTTCATTAGCTCAGCCCTCTGCCGCAATTCACATACATAGACGCTGGGGTTTTCCCCTTCCTTCCTTTCTTCTTTACCTCCTCCCTGCTCCAGTTTCCCATTTCTGCAAAGATGCCAGAAACATTTTCCAGACCCTAAGGGGAAAGGGCCAGGGTGTTGTTTTTGCAGGATGGGGTACAGTGTTCCTGTACGATTGAAATTGACCTGTGTTTTTAAAGAACATCGGGAGTCAGGGAAAGTTTTGTTTTGAACCTGAATGGCTTTGAGTGCAGGTCTGACACTGAAAACATTTTCACCTCTGAGTCACTCCAAGCTGCTGTCAAAGAGCGATTTCTGGGTCTGTCAGCAGCCTGGATAGTTAAAATCTCCTTTATCCTCATCCCTCTTAATATTCCGAGCAATAACAAGTTTTTATTTATGGGGGACTGAACTAAAATAAGTTTGCCGTGGGCAGCAGTTATGATTATGGTGTTTGGTGTCAGATTGTCTGGCTAACTCTTTACTGTCAAACCATGTGTCCCTGGGTAAAAAATCTCAGGTTCCTCAGCAGTGAAATGAGGACACTATTAGCTGTTTTATAGGATTAGAGTGAGGATTAAATGTCGTGATAAATGATGACAGTTAGCAGAGTGATTGGCAAATAATAAGTACTCAATGAATACTAATCATTACTATTCCTTTTCTTATCACTCAAGTGGAAAGGTAAAGCTCATTTGCTAAAACTCACTTTTGGTGACCAGTGCAGAAGGAGTATGGATTTTGTGTTACCCTGATGTGGATATAAATCCTGGCCGTGCCCATCACTAGCTGGGTGATGTGGGCAAGTGAGCCTTTTCTGAGCCTCAGTGTTTCCCATCTGTAGAATGGGAATGGTGCTACGACCTTTGCTAATGTGTCATGAGACCACAAGAGAACCATGTCCTGTGTCAGCACAGTGCTGAGTGCAGAGTGCATGCCGAATAGAGGCACCTGTTAGTTCTTTTTTTCCTTTCTCTCCCTCTTGATCCCTTTTGGCCTCAGAATGTAAGTTTCATTTCTGGAGTGAAAAGAGAGTGTCTATTTTGACACGTGTTGGGGCAGTGATGAAATTAGAAGTCCTTAGGATAGTTATTACTGTATTCATTTACCTTATAATGAGCATCCACAAAGGTCTTAAAACCTCTCATTAGGACAGACTTTTTGCAATTTCTATTTATGTCCAGCCAAGGAAAAAGTATAAAGTGGGAAAAATGAGTTTTTTGTGCCTCTTTCATACCCCCCTTCCTTTTGATGCCTCCAAACTGGGCGTTTGGAGCCTGATGCTCCCCATGGGCCAGCATGGTGTTTTGCCAGATTCCTCATCTCATCTCTCTCTCTCTCTCTTTTTTTTTTTTGAAACACAGTTTTTTTTTGTTGCCCACGCTGGAGTGCAATGGCACAATCTCCGCTCACCACAACCTCCACCTCCCGGGTTCAAGTGATTCTCCTGCCTCAGCCTCCTGAGTAGCTGGGATTACGGGAATGTGCCACCACACTGGCTAATTTTGGATTTTTAGTAGAGACAGGGTTTCCCCATGCTGGTCAAGCTGGTCTCAAACTCCTGACCTCAGATAATCTGCCCGCCTCAGCTTCCCAAAGTGCTGGGATTACAGGTGTGAGCCACCATGCCTGGCCTTTCTTGCCTCTCTTGAGAGAGACCTCATCTAAATCCTTCCCTCTTCATCACCCTGTTTAAATGACTGGTATTTTGTGGCATCCTTTAGGACTTATGGGGAAATATGCAGCCTAAGCTTTCAGACGAGGGGTAATGGTAATAGTTGGCTAATGTGTCACTGCATTCAGGAAATATGTTTGTATCTTAAGTACAGGGCTTTAGTCTTGGAATCCTAGGTATTTTAGGATAAAGAGAATTTTCAAGGTTTGTTTTCCTCCTTTTTCTGTTACAGTCAAGACCCCACAGTTAGCAGCAGTACCTGGGTTAAAAGTTGGGTCTTTTGATTTCCAGTCCAAAATTCTTCCAGTTTCAGGTGCGAAGGTAGATGATTTGGAAAGTGGCTTTAGTCAGAGGGACTGATTTAGTGCTCCCTTCTCCTCCAACACAAGCCAGGACCAAAGGCTATGATGTTCCTTGAACGGAAACCACTGTCACAAATGTGCTGGTACTGGCTTGGGAGATTGAGTTTCAGGTTTCCATTTTTTGGTTTAATTTTTGGGGTGTTTCTATTTTCCAGATTTAAAGAATAAATATACACTGAGTTACAGAAAGGCCACTTTTATTCCAAAATCCAGGCATATTAATTACACTCACATTAAGAATTCATTATCCTTTCCTTGGCACCTGCGTTCTTCTAAGGTTATCAAGAAGGTAGTAGTACCCTTCAGAGGGAATGAGAATAAGCAGGGTATAGTATATTTTGATGCAAGGAGTGGGTTGATTAAAGAAAGATTGAAGAAAGAGGAGCAAACACTCCAGAGCCTAAATTTCTTCCTGAAAAAGCCCCCTTCTAGATGGGGAGCCTTAGTTTGGGGAACAACAAAGGGACAGAAGGGCAACATGATGCCAGGGACTAAAGGCAGGAGAGAAGTGGAACTAAGATTAGTGGAGAAGGTTCACATCAATTTCAGCTCCTTTAAAGTTTGCTAGCGTTGACTCTGCGTTTGAGAACTCCAGCCTGTCACCGGAAGACCTAGCAAATGCTCACTTAAATACTATTTACCTTTCTGGACTTGCTGTGGGAAGAGGTGAATAGCCTACTAATAAACTCTTAGAAACTTTTTTTTTTTTTTTGTCTTGTTCCCAAATAAAGTTTTAAGCATGAACACGCAGACCTTGACAGGATTCACGACCATCTAAAGCCTGGGAGTCCTTGGGAGTCCAATGCCTGGAAATCAGGTTTCCTATCTGAGTTCCTCAAACTCATCCCTCAAGGTGACTGGCCATAGCCAGAGTTCATGCATGCTGACCTGCCCTTTGAAATTCTGTCTGCAGATAATGGCAGTCAGGGGGCCTGTCTTACTGAAAGAATCCTGTTGTCTGTGATACAGTCCAGAAAAATCCCCAAGGTGTTGGATGAGATTTGCCTTTTGGAGGGAAAATATAACAAGGGTTCTAACACATTTTGCATTGTACTTGAAACAGAGACCTTTAATCGTGCACTGCTAGATAATTTAGGATTCTAAAATTAGGAAGATGATTAAGTCTTCAAGTTCAGTTTAGATGGAACTATATGGGTTAATGAAGATCCAGCCACCACCATCTCTTCTGCTGAGCTTTTTTATTGACAGGGCCTTTTCTGAACCCTGAGGTCCAACCAGATTTGAGGCTACAAATAGCCAAGGCTGGATTGTCAGGGCCTCAAGTGACACAGGATGAGTCTAAATGTGCATGTGTGTTGGTTCTCTAAGTTGAGCATCCAAATTACAGTGTTAGTACATGATATCAGAATCATGTGGGATGCATGTTTAAAATCCTTGCTTAAAATATTCCTGGGCTCCACCTCAATTCTACTGAATCAGGGATTTGGGTGAGTAGGAAGGTGATCTAGACCTTTATTTACATTTTATATAGTTTATGTGATTCTAATGCACAACAAAGGTTGCTTTTAATAAGACTCAAATCCCAAAATTTCAAATATTTGTCTATAACCAAAATTTCAAATTCTTTTTTTTTTTTTTTTTTTGAGACAGAGTCTGTCTGTGTCACCTAGGGTAGAGTGCAGGTGGTATGATCATGGTTTACCACAGCCTCACTCTCCCAGCTCAAGTGATTCTCTGATCTCAGCCTCCCATGTTGCTAGGACTACAGGTGTGGGCCCCCATGCCTGGCTAATTTTAAAATATTTTTTGTGGATATCAGGTTTTGCCATGTTGCCCAGGCTGGTCTTGAACCCCTAGCCTCAAGCAATCCTCCTGCCTCAGCTTCCCAAAGTCCTGGGATTACAGGCCTGAGCCTCTGCACTTAGCCCCAGATTTCAAATTCTTAAAGTGAGAAAGACTGATTTGCTTCATGTTCCTATTATCTCTTGCTGACTAGCAAATTACCCCAGAACTTGGTGGCTTAAAAAAAAATTGTATTTGATTTCATGATTGATGGGTCAAAAGTTTGGGCAGGACTTGGCTGGGTAGTTCATCTCTGCTCCATGCAGCATCAGCCGGGGCTGCTGAACTGGGACTGAAAGATTCACTTCCTGGATAGCGTAGTCACATGACAAGCAGGTTGGTGCTGGCGGTCAGCTGGGGTCTCAACTGGCTCATCAGTGGAGAGACTTCAGTGCCTCTCCTTGGGGATGCTTGGGCTGCCTCACTGCACAGCAGCTGGGTTCCAAGAGTGAATGTTCTGAGAGATTAACATGGAAGCTGCTAGGCTTCTTCTGAAGTCAGACAGCATCACTTCTGCCATATTCCATTGGCCCAGAAAAAGACCAGCTAAGATTCAAGCATAGGCAAAATAGTCTTTACCTATTGATATGAGAAGTAGCCTATGCATAGAAGGAGCAAAGGAATTGATGGTGGCCATTTTTGAAGACTTTCTACTGTAACTTGCTTGGGTTAGCAGTTGACCCCTGGATCAATCAGTCCATGTAAATGGAAACATGGTACAGATTTAGCCACCGGGAGCTCCTGCTGGCATATTGAGGAGGGCACTCTTATTGAAGGGGAGTTTTTATAAATCCTGAAGGCACTCCAAGAGATGTCTGATGATTGCAGAATCTTACATATCGTCTAGTGTGAGCTCTTACTCTAATTAGGAACAACCTTCGGACATTGGTTTCCCATCCTTTGCTGGAGCTCTTCTGACCTTTCCATGAGGCAGCCTGTTCCATTTTGAGACAGTTACTGCCATTCAAACCTATTCTGGTTCTCTGTAACACCCACCTATCACCCACTAGAATAGCACTCAACTATGAATGTTTTTCTAGATTCTAAGTTTCTCCATCAGGCTTAGACTCTTGCAGGCCTGGGCCTGTGTATTTTGTGTATCAGGCCTCAGTCCCTGGCACATAATAGGTGCTAAGCAAATGCATGCTGACTGTTATTGAAGGAATAAGCACATTTACTTTTGTGCATCTAATTGGATAGTAAAGTTGACGTTGATGTGGATATTAAGTTTCTATCAAAATAAATAGTTCATTGTTGTCATTATATTTTCTGTAAGCCAAAATCACCTGGCATTGTTTATGGTTAAAATACAGGTGCTAAATCAAGTAAACATTGTCCTAAATGTTGGTAACTGAGGGAAAATTCTTCAAAATCACAGGAGAAATTTTACCATTTTGAAGCCAGGATTGAAATAGCCATAAACAGAAGTATTATGTTTTGCTGTCATTTGGTTTAAAGCATGGGTCAGCCAACTGTGACCCCCCAGGTCAAATCCTGCTGGCCACCTGATTTTATAAGTGAAGTTTGCTGGAACATGGCTATGCCCATCTGTTTCCTTATTGTCTGTGGCTACTTTTGTGTTACAGCAGCAAAGTTAAGTAGTTGAGGCAGAGACTGTGTCACCCTGAATAGCCTAAATGTTACTATCTGGCTCTTTATAGAAAAAGTTTGCTAACCCCTAGCAAAGGGCTCTCCTTGATCCCTTTGTTCTTGGTTATTTTACTTGACAATGTTGAAGGGGTCTTATCTCCACATTTCTGCATCTCCAGACTTTTCACCCAAATGAAGAAGACTTTTCCTCAGCTTGTCCATGGCAAAGACTCTAATGATGCTGAAATTCTTAGGAAAAACAAAGTAAAAGTCTTTTTTTTTTTTTTTTTTTTTCTGAGACAGAGTCTCACTCTGTTGCCCACACTGGAGTGTGGTGGCGTGATCTTGGCTCACTGTAACCTCTGTCTCCTGGGTTCAAGCAATTCTTCTACTTCAGCCTCCCAAGTAGCTGGGACTACAAGCGTGTGCTACCATGCCCAGCTAATTTTTGCATTTTCAGTAGAGATGGGGTTTTACCATGTTAGTCAGGCTGATCTCAAACTCCTGACCCCAGGTGATCCACCTGCTTTGGCCTCCCTAAGTGCTGGAATTACTGGTGTGAGCCACTGCACCTGGCCCGAAGCAAAAGTCTTTTACTTGACCAACTAACTGGAACAGATAATGAACTAGCATAAGGAATAGAGAATTTTAACTTAATGAAAAGAACATGGGTTTGGGAGCCATCAAAATTAAACCTTGTAGCAGACATGTATTATTCTTTAAGCTTTCTAGAATCTAGTACTCCTTTCTTTTGCTAATAGCAATTTACTTCTCTCCTACTAAGTGCTGTCTTGGTTGAATAAAGGCACCTTGCTCTGCCCTGCCCAACCAAGGTTAGTCATGTGACCCAAGCTAGGGCTCTTTGACACAAAGATGGATAGAAGGTGAAATCGATTTATCCCAGTGATAGTGGCTCGCAAGACTGTCATCCATCCCTTCCTGTTGCCTAGAACCCTGGCCTCAGGTTTTCCAGCCTTCCCTTTAATTCTAAGAGCTACCTGATATTCTTTCAATACTTTCCTTTCCAGTAAAAATTAATCAACTATATTCTATTGCTTATAATCAACAACCCTAAATGATGCAAATGAATAATAATAATAATAAGCAAATGAAGAGATGTTCCAAGAAATGCACATCAAAACAAGTATTTTTAGCCTATGAATTTAATAGAGATTTAAACAAGAATAGTATTCAGTCATTTTAAAGATGCAGTGAAACAGATATCCACATGAACTTTCACTGAGGTTGTAAGCTGGTGTTTCCTCTGTGGAAATTATTATTATTTTTTGCAGTATGTGTCAACAGCATTAAAAAAAGTTTTTATTTTTTGATCCTGGGTGTGGCGGCTCACACCTGTAATCCCAATGATTGGCAGGCTGAGGTGGGAGGATCACTTGAGGCCAGGAGTTCAAGACCAGCCTGAGCAACATAGACCCCACCTCTACAAAAAATTTAAAAATAAAGTTTTAGCTTTTGATCTAGGAATTCTGTCTCTAGACATTTTTCCTAAGGCAATAACAGGAGATGGAGATGGATTTATGTAGATAGTATTCACTGTGGTGTTATTTATAGTAACACAAAATTGGAATTTACCTAAATATCCAACTTTAGTAGGTTGGTCAAGTAAATTAAAGAGGTGGTGCTATGTCATAGTGAAAAGAATGAGCTCTGGAGTTGATCAACCTGGCTTCAAATTCTCTTCTGCAATTTACCAACTGTGCAGTTTTGAGCCAACTGATCAAATTGGTCTAATGGGCCCAAATTCACACATCTGTGAAATGTAAACAAAACGTGTTACCCAATTGTGGTAGCTAGCCTTTGTAGATGCCCCCCATTGATACACACTTCCCGGTTTTCATGTCCTTGTGTAGTTCCCTCTCATATTGGAGAGGCTGACCTGTGTAACCAGTAGGATATTATGAACGTGGTGGAATCTGACTTCTGAGTTAGACATGGTGGCTTCCATTTTGCTCTCTTTTAAAATATTCGTTCTGGGGAAATCGAGCTGCAGTGTTGGGAGGGCACTCAAGTAGCCCTATGGAAAAGTCCATGTGGCAAGGAACTGAGGCCTCCTGCTGTAAAAGTGAGCTGTCTTGGAAGTGGATCTTCCAGCCTCAGTCAAGCCTTCAGATAAAACATGCTGGATAATAGGCCGCCATCTTAACTGAAACCTCATGAGAAACGCTGAGTGAGAGCAGTTCAGCTAAGCCAATCTTAAATCCCTGACCTGAAGAAACTATGCAAAAATAATAAATATGTATTGTTTTAAGCCAGTAAATTTTGGAGTAGTCTTCTATGCACCAATGGATAACGAATACATCACCTGATAGGGTTGTTATAAAGATTAAATGATACAATGCTTACAAAATGCTTTGCATATAATCTCTTAATAGATACTTTATATATTAGTATTTAATATATAACTAATTTATAATAGGTACTTTATATATTAGTTATTAATATTACTTCATATATCTAGGTGATGAAATATGATAGAGACAGTGAAGTATAAAGAGATAAACCAAAATGTTAAGAGTAGTTGTCTCTGGAGTGAGATTATGATAATGTTCTTTACTGAACTGTTTTATATTTTCCAAATTCTCTACAATTACTTTTCTACTTTATATATTTATTATATATACTCTCAAAATGTTTCCGGAAACATTTCAACGACTCCAAGCACTGTTTATGTTTTGACTGGTTTTGTACACCATTGGCTGAGAGTCTGCAAAATCGCCTTCAGGTGTGAGAGAGATGCAAAAGCTTTAGAGGTCCCAAGAACGTAGGTCCCAAAGACAGTGTACATTGTCAGCTTGGGTGTTCAAGTCCATGGCCAGCTATATGGATGCATCTTTAAGCCTTAATATCATTCCTAGGGCTAAGAAGTACTCATGAATAAATACATGTGGATATGAGAGTAAGCTAAGTGGAAGGTCAACTTGTATGTAAAAGCACAATTGGGAAAAAAAAGAAAAAATACGATGTATAGAAGTGTGGTGGGAAGATGGTGCACAGACAGGAAGACAGGGAGATGAAAGAGTCTCACTTAGGAATATGAGCTACTGGGTGCTAGGTACTTTGCATTATTTATCTTTAATGTTCACAGAAATTCTGAAATATGAAGTTTTTTAGGTTCCATATTCTATTTTAAGCACTTTCTATGTATGTGTATGTGTATATATATATATAGATATATATATATATATAGATATTATATATATAAAATATCTATTTGTCTGTCTATTTAGTCTAATGCACACATGCTGTGTGTATAATATGGTATTTCAGTCAGGATTCTTTGCCTGAAAGCAAAAGAAACCATCTCTGCCCAATGTATACAAGAAAGGAGTTTTTATTTATTTATTTTTTTAACATTCATAGAACTCTCCACTTTAAATACACAAAATATACACTCTTATCAGTACTACATCACACATATTTACAGGTTTAAATGAAATATTGGTTGGCTGCTTGTTAATTATTTTCTTCCCTCATTTTTTTTTATGTCTCTATTATTAAACACAATTACAGGCATACCCATTTTTAGACTGCATTCTAGCACGGGCAATAAAGCAATACCCCTGTTCTCTCTCCCTCTTCCTCTTCCTCTTTCTTCCTTTCCTTTATTCTTTTTCTTTTTTTTTATTCTTTTCTTTCTTTCTCTCTTTCTTCCTTAAAAAAAAAAAATGTTTACCTTTCCATGCAAGTTCCCTTGACCTGGTTTTCTTTTGTCCTCTTGGGATATAGAATTCCTGACAATGATACCTTATGACACTGCAGAAGACAGGAGGACATTGATGTCAAAGGGCAGCTGACCCTTGAAACCAACAGACTGGAGAAGAGCCATTTTTCCCTAAAAAAAAAAAAAAAAAAAAAAAAAAAAAAGAAAGGAGTTTATTGGAAGGATAAAGGTGAGTTTTAGACTCTAAGTGCAAGCTACAGAGTGGGGCCTTAGAAAATCCAGGCAGCAATCAACACCTAGAACTTCTTCAGGGACCACTCCTGGCGCCATTCAGCTCTAACTCTTGTTGGTCTTTGAGTAACTCCTTTCTGGATCCAGTTTCAAGGGAGAGTGAGAGTCTGGTTGACTTAGTTTAAAGCATGTGCTCTTCCCTTGCCTAGGGGAAAGTGGGGCCCACCAAGTCTGCAAGCGGGAGGAGAGATGCAGGTAGTTTTCTAAAGCAAAACTGAGGTGCTGTTATAAAAAGACAGGGGCATGGAAGGCCAGCAAGGAAAATGATGGTTGGCTACTATGCTTGGGTTCTAATTTCATTTTTTTTCTCTTTTTGAGATGAAGTCTTGCACTGTCGTCTAGGCTGCAGTGCAGTGATGTGGTCTTGGCTCATTGCAACCTCCACCTCCCGTTCAAGTGATTCTCCTGCCTCAGCCTTCCAAGTAGCTGGGATTACAGGTGCCTGCCACCATGCCTGGCTAATTTTTTTTTTTTTTAATATTTTTAATACAGACGGGGTTTTACTATGTTGGTCATTCTAGTCTCGAACTCCTGACCTTGTGATCTGCCCGCCTTGGCCTCCCAAAGTGCTGGGATTAAGGCAAGAGCCACCTCACCTGGCTCCTAATTCCATTTTTGACAGTAATTTCCTGTGTGGACTTAGGTAATTAATTTCTGTAAGTCTCAGTTTATTCATATGTTAATTAGAGACAATACTGCCTGTGCTGGGTTTTGCAAAGATTGAGTAAAATAAGTGAAAAATTACAGGTTCACTGTCCTTACCTGAAATCTTAGAAACAAGAAGTGTTTGGGTATTAAGAATATTTCAGCTTTTATAGAGGTAATGAGATACACAATGTAATGTGTATTATGCACCACCCCGTTGGGATCTGATTCATCACTTCATAATCACACAATAGTATTTCTGCATCAGATTCGTAAGTATGCATCTGAAGTGGGATAAATGAAAACTACAAAAAGTCCTATGTCAGTTTTTGCTGTCAGGCTTTGCTGCCAAGTGAATTTGTCAAAAAGAAACACATAAGCCAAAACTTGCCTTTTGGAGCTTTTTGGATTTCGGATTTGTGACAAGGAATTGTAGATATATATGGTTTTTATAATTGCAGGTTGACTTTATCCCAGATATTAGCTCCCTGTCTTTTCTAATGGGTTCCTGGTTATCTTTTTTCATTTATTCAGATTGAGGAGGAAAAGACCAACATGGCTTCCTTCACTCTTTGGAAACTCAGAGAATGATTAGGTTGAAATACTGGAAAAGCCAGAGTTCCAATTAGAGGATCTCTCCTCTTAGAATTTAGTTTTCATTTCTGGGTTGGCACCTGATAGTCATGAACCCAGAGGAGACCGGTGAATCATCCAGTCATGGGGTTTGGAGATGATTCAGCAAGTTCGAAGTGGTGTCAGGAGTGCTTTTGGCTGAAGTTCTCTAAGGTACTGATTACACATCCAATTATGCAACTGGCCCGCATTGTGGTACAACCTGATTCTCACCCAAACTAAACATGTGAGATGGGGCCTGCACCTGGTAGAGCATGATCTCTTTGTAGACCTCAGGCCCTTGAGCCCAGGGAAATGGCTCCTGTCATGATGCTTCTCTTCCTTCTCTTCGGAGAATGGAAGATGGACTGAGTATCATCTCTGTTCATATTTACCCTTTCAGCATTCTTCTCTTCCTCTGGACCAAGGTCAGGGGTGATTTGGGGGACCCAGAAATGATTCCCATTTCATGTCCTCTCTTGACGTGTTGTCAGACGTCACGGCATGAGGTGGGGACTTCCCTAGGATGAATCAATTCCTAATGTCCAACATCCAATACTTAGGAGCTAGTTTACATGGAATAAGATGTCCTTTGTTCTTGTAGGGAATGCAGTATGCCAGGATTAAAAGTCATGAGGTTGGGTTCAGGCCTCATTTCTGCTGGTGACCATGAACTTGGCCACGTCATTTTATTTTTTGAGCTTCATTTTTATCAACCGAGTCAGGGAGAAGAGGAGGTTCCATTAGCTTCAATATTCTACAATTATTTTTGAGAATGCTATCTGTGAACTTCCCTTTCACTCTCCATTCATCCAACACACATTCACCCAACACTCTCCATTCATCTCTGCTCTTAGCTTATATTGCAGTGTGATAAGGCAGAAATCATTCTTAAGAGAGGAAATGGGAGATAGTGGTAGGTGCTGCAATTTGCTACCATGGCAACGTTAGATGGTGGTCAGGAAAGAATCCTTGGAGTGAGGCGACATTTGAGAAGAAACCTGATAATGGCTCAGCAATAGTTATTGAATGACTTGATGAACAAGAAGGAGTCAGCCATGGAAATATGTGGAGGAAGAATGTTCTAGGCTGAGGTGATAGAAATGTAAAGATTGCATATTCGAACACTAGAAAGAGGGCAGGGGAGCTGAGGAACAGTGTGTAGACAGAGTGTTTTGGAGAGAAAGTCAGATATAACTGAACCGGGACTTTGTAGATCATGTTAAGGAGTTGGGTTTTATTCTGAGGGTGAAGAGAAACCAAAGACAAAGTAATATAATCTGATTTACCCTTAAAAATATCATTATGTAGTGTGATGATACTACTTCCCACCCACTAGAAAGGCCAAAATACAAAAGATAGATGATAGATACCAAGTGTGGTTGAGGATGTGGAGCCACCAAAACTCTTACATGCTGCTGGTGGAAGTAGAGATGGGTAGGACAAGTTTTGGAAACTGATTAGCTGTATCTGTAAAGCTGAACCTAGGTACATCCTACCACGCAGCAGTTTCATTCCTAGTTATATTTTCAACAGATGCACGTATATATGTTGACTGAAAGATATACATAAGAATGTTCATAGTAACCCTAAATGGGAAACTACATAAACTCTCATTAAGAGTCAAACAGGCTGGGGGGCTAGGGAACGGATAGCATTAGGAGAAATAGCTAATGAAGATGATGGGTTGATGGATGCAGCAAACCACCATGGCACATGTATACCTATGTAACAAACCTGCATGTTCTGCACATGTATCCCAGAATTTAAAGTAAAAAAAAGAGTCAAACAGGTACATGAGTTGTGGGATGGTCATATAGTTTTATGTTATATGCAACAACAATGAACAAGCTAAAAGTATACACATCACAAGCGAATTTTACAAACTTAGCATTGCATAAAGGAAGCCAGTCTGAAAAATTCAAACCATCTAATTTCATTTATGTGGAGTTCAAAAATAGGCATAACTGATCTAAGGTGTTGGAAGTTAGGAAAGTGGTTATCTTTGGAGAATCTAGTGACAAAAAGGGGGTGTGAAGGGGCCATGTGGGATCCTTTAATGTCCTGTGTCTTGACCTGCATGCTGGTTACGAGCGTCCAGCGGCATTCTCTAATCATGCCTCTACCCCTGCTTCCCCAGGCCAAATGGGCCTTGAGCCTAGAAAGATGAAGTGAGGAATATAGGAGAATATTTCTCCTTGGCCTTTGTAGGCCACGATCTGCTTTCACGTTTACTCTCACAGTTTTCTCAGAAGTGTTGGGTAAGTGAAATTTACCCATTTTGTAGGCAAGGGCATCAGAGCTTAGTGACCTGCCCAAGGGGCCGTGCCTCACACAGTGAGTCAGACTGCAAAGCCCAGGTCCTTGGATGTTCTTCATGAGGCCTGCTGGTGTTTTTGTTTCTCCGCATTGCCTCCTTAGACTGGACCAACTGGTCTCCTGGCCTCCGTGTAGCTTCATGACTACGAAATGCTACATTTGCATTTGAGTCTTGAAACGAATCCAAGAAACTCCAGAGTTTTGATCACTATCTTTGTTTATATAGCTTTATCTTGAATTACCTTTTTAAAAAAACAATGCTTATGATTGAGGAGACAAAGATATTATAAGTTGGAAAAAAAAGCCACGCAGGTTGGGGCCCCATTAAACTCTGGAGGAAAAACGATGGTTTTCATTGTTAGATTTTCTCAGCTCAACTGCATGGGCATATGGCATTCTGTGTGACACATTTTTGCTTTAACCACAAAATTTCACGAATTTTCAGTCACTGAATAATGAAATATATCATCATTGCAGACAAAAAGAAGGGGGCAGTTTTGAAGGCAAAAGTATTTCCTTGAAAACTTATTGAGAAACAAAGGACTTGGCCACATTCATGGGGACTGAGACCTTATGGGTAAGTGTGCAGTGTCTTAGGCATGGAAGAGAAAGTCGCAGTTTTCCCATGGGATAAGAAGCTGGTGGCCAAGCATCCAAGGTTTATTTAGTCTCTGGTTCTATCTATCTACAGCCATGGCTTGTTAACAGACACATATGAGAGTTCTTTTTGCCCTTTGAAGAGAACAGGGAGCATGGGGACAGCAAGGAAAATTGCATTCCCACTGAGTGCCTACTGGGCGGGCCCTCTGCCTTCATTTTATTTGTTGTCTGATCAAGTGGAGGCCGTTTATAACCCCACACATAAAGGAACTCAGGGATCAGGAAGTGGAGTCAGAATTCTTTGAGGTGGGAAACCACTGAAGGGATTTAAAGAAAAAAGTCATTTGGCTAGATCTATCTTTTAGAAAAATGAGTGGGTTTATTCCTCCCCCACCTCTGCTCCCACCACCCCGGTGGTGGCAGGGGGAGAGTGCACTGGAAGAGGAGAGGATGGAGCCAGGGAGAGCAGTGAGAGATGATTGCATCTCCAACCAATGTGTCCATGAGGCTGGGCCATCTCCTTCTTCCCATCCTTTCTGCTGTCATTGTTACACGTGTTACCTCTATATGTTATTCCTCTTGCCATTCATCGTTTTATTATTTCTCTGAACATTTGTATGATCATCTTAGGTGTGTCCTCCTCCTCCAACCTTGTGACGGAGGAGAATACAATAATTTCAGAAGCGTAATTTGGGCAACCATGTCTCTGTGGCGCTGGATGACTTGCCTGGAGTCTCCGTTCAGGTTGGAAGATCTCGAGGGCAACTGCTTTAGGTTGGGTGAGGCCCCAGCCTACCTTACGAAGGAGTTGAGTATTGTGTGATCATCACCTCTAATGAGGAGCTGGGGACAAGGACAAGTGCCAACAGCTTCTGTGGTGGATGCAGAGATGTGAGGTCTTGGTACATTCTTTCCCAAGGATCCCTGGAGTGAGGAAGAGGAGGGAGAGGAAGGGGGATGGAGAATTACATGGTCCCAGCCCACCATGTGAAGGGGCTGAGTGGTGAAGGAGCTGGCACAAGGCAGCAAAAGCTTGGACATCTTCATCCCATCTCATAGTCTTCTTTTACAGGTGGACTGTAGGCAAGATGGGAGAAATCTGGGAAACACTTGCAGGAAGGGACACTTTGCTGTGACTCAGGAGACACTTTCCTATGACTCACTCTTTAGTGCCTCTCTAGGTTCTTTCACCTCCTGGCTGGTGGTCCTGGGGCAAACTTCCCCTTCCTTCTGCAGATGGTGTGGGCATCCTGGGGTCAGCCAAGCTAGGAGCTGCCCTCTCACTTCCTTGTTTTCCTCCACCCCTTCAGTGACATCCAATCAGTCAACTGGATCCACTTTGTGATCCGTTCTCTGTGAATTCTGCCTCCCTGTTTCAGGTCCCCTCTCCTCCCCTTGCTTCCCATTGTTGCTGTAAGTGTCCAAAGCTCGTCATCCCTCCCAGGGTTGGGAATGGCCGGGACCACGCTGTCTAGGCATCTCTATCCTTCCCATATCCGCTTGCAGCACTCACCGGGACAAAGACTGTCCCCATGGCCATTCCGCCCCTTCCCCATATGCACCCCCCATGCCATCCTGCAAACGCATCTTCTCTTTCATGTGTGTTGCATCCTAAATGCCTGGACTGCCATCATTCATTCATGCATCCATGCACTTAACATGTATTGTTGATTGCCTACTTCGTGTCAGGTACCAGGGAAACAGATGTGAATGTTGAACACGGCAGACACGTTCTGTCTTTGTGGATCTTCCATTTGGTTTGGGACGTCAACTAAGAAAACTCAGACAGTAAATAAACAATAAATAATGATGACCAAATGGATGAAGGGAAGAAACAAGGGGTGAGAGAGAATAATGTGGTGGGTGGGGTGGGGACTACTTTTGATAGGGTGTCAGGAAGGGTGCTGAGGAGGTGCGGGCAGGGTCTTGCAATGATTGAATGAGGTCATGTAGGGAAGCCCTTAGCATCCTGTCTAATGAGGAATAAGTAAGCAATGAACATGAGCCATTGTCACTCACAGATTCATTCATTCAACAAAAATCTTTTGAGGGCTCATTGTTAAAATTCATGTGCATAAATGCCAGTGATCTCAGTCCCAGGTGGAGAATGATCACGGTTCCCTCAATCCCATTAGCATTCTTAGTTTTGCTTTTCAGATAAGTAAGCCAAATAAATCCATACGCAAAAAGTGGGAATTAATTCTGTTTTCTTCTCCAACACTCCATGAAAGATAAACGTCTCAGAGGCCCTGCTAATGAATTCCACTGCTTTTCTCCTTGGTCTTATCTTCAGCATAGATGTCACCACATTGCTTTCCTTAAAGCCTCTTTCAGAAAGTTTTGATTTTGTTGTTGCCCTGGGGTGGCCTTCTTGCCTGTGACTGTGGACAGGGCTGACAGGTCTTTTGGGGAAACTGCATAGACAGCCGCTGATTTTGAATAGGACAGACCTCTGTGCCTGCGTCTTCCTCACTTACAACACCTCAGATTCTTGAATCCCTGTCTGTGTCCTCAAAGCACCATTTTCTGGACCACCGACTTGTTATGTGAGGGTTACTGGGGAATTCTGGATCGCAGGCCCTGGCATTCTAATTAAATCAAATGAGTGAAATGAAGAGGAAAAGAGACCCATGGATATCTTTAGGAAAAACAAAACCCAAATTCCCCACATGAAGAGAATGACGTGGTATTTGAATGGGAGCCTAGAATTCCTATAAGACTGCGTGAGAGCTGACATTTTGCAGCCAGACTCCACCCGCATCCCAGCACCCTCCACACCGGCTTCTGCTTTAACGTGCAGCCTCCCATGACGTCACCCCAAAGGCTTATGTTGGCAAGACTGAGAATAGGACCTTGTGGGTGACATTGTGCCAACAGATTAGTCCTCTTATGTAATTTCTAATGCCTGGCCCTGGGCTTCTCTTCGTGGACCCTAATTCCATCTCCAGTGGTATTTGGTGAATGTTGCTCACCTTGGACTTTTGGGAAGGTACTTGGAAGTTATGTTTTGTATATATTGGCCTGTAGTCCTTGGAGTCCATTAAAAAATCGCTAGTCCCTGTGAAATGGTTTATTTCCATTCAATACACATTTGCATAGCATCTTCTCAGTGCCACGTCCCATGCTAGATGTGGTGGGATAGAGGGATGAAAGACACAGTCCTCATCCATGAGATTACTTGATGAAATGTGGGACATGGGGTGCGCCAGTGTCATGGTGGGCCAGCCTGGGGCAAAGTGGAATGAGGGCTCCCCAAGAATGGCTTCTTGGGGGCAGATAGCATCTGAAGTGGGTCAACTGGTGCCTGCCTCCAAATTCATGTCCACTCAGAACCTTAGAATGTGACCTTACTTGGAAATAGAATCTTTGCAGATGTAATGAAGGTAAGAATCAAGGTGAGACCACACTGGGAAAGGGGCCCTAAATCCAATGAGAATGTCCTCATAAAGAAAATGGCACAGAAAGAGAGGGCTGTGGGAGGACTCAGGCAGATGGGAGTAAAGCAGCAGTAAGCCGAGGGACGTCACGGATTGCTAGCAACCAGCAGAAGCCAGGAAGAGGCAAGGAAGGATTTCTTTCTAGAGGCTTCAGAGGGAGCTCGGCCCTGCTGACACCCTGATTTTGAATGCCTGGGCTCCAGGACTGTGAAAAAATCAGTTGCTGTTGTTTCAAGCCACCCAGGTTGTGGTGCTTTGAAACAGCAGCCCCAGGAAGTGAATCCAGTATGGAAGCACCAGACATGAGCTGTGAAGGAAAGCCACTAGAGTCTTGCCATTGCTCTCCTGTCCCTTTCCTTGCTCTGGCACATCAGGCTGGGAGACCTCCACTGCTCTGTGAGCTCTGGGGTAGTAGGAGCCTCACCCTCTTCCTGTTCACTCCACCACTCCCACATTTAACGTGATGCCTGACACATAGGCATCTATGGCCAATATTTGTTGAATGCATGAATAACTGAGCGTGTGAATGAATGAATAAGCAGAAGAGTAGTACTAATGAGGGTGGACCAGTAAGCTGGTGGAGATAAAAGGGCCACCCTCAGAGTCGGGGTAATTGCAAAATCAAAACCTTCTGAAAGGGGCTGTAAGGTGGACCAAGCTGCACGACGCGCGTCCTCCAGTATGAAAAGCCATGGCTGCAGCCGTGGGGGAGCCGTTCTGAGTCATCTGCTTCAATGGCTGATCCTTGGTAAAAGTGGATATTTAGGGACGTTTTGCACTAGGGATGGGCAGATTAGGCAGCAATCAAGACAAGGAGACGGGCCAAATAGAAAGGAGGAGGAAGAACTGAGCTGTGTTCATTGCCCGCTCGATGGTAGATACTGCACTGTGTCCATTAATGTCCGTGATCTGTATGTCCTTGAAACAGTTTCTCAGGGAGGTAAAAATTCCTTCACTTTACAGATGTGGAAGCCGAGGTGCAGAGGGGTAAAACCTGTCAAAATCAATACTGCCAGTAAGTGGCAGGTCTGCCAAACTCGAATTGAGCTCAGGTCTCTCTCTTTCTTTTTTTTTTTTTTTTTTTCCTCCTGAGACAGAGTCTCACTCTGTTGCCCAGGCTGGAGTGCAATGGTGCGATCTTGGATCACTGCAACCTCTGCCTCCTGGGTTCAAGTGATTCTCCTGCCTCAGCCTCCCAAGTAGCCATGCCTGGCTAATTTTTGTTTGTATTTTTAGTAGAGACGGGTTTTCTCCTGACCTTGTGATCTGCACACCTTGGCCTCCCAAAATGCTGGGATTACAGGCTTAAGCCACAGCACCTGGCCTGAGCCCAGGTCTCTTTTGCTCCCAAGTTTGTGTTCACTGCAGTACAACATGCTGCTTCTGCCAGTAAGTGATTGCTGGGAAGGGAAGTTAGGGCACCTCAGCTGAAAAAGGCTTTAATGTCTCCCAAGTCCAGAGGGCTGGAGGAGAAATTATCTGAAAAATGATCCAAGAAGATAGCACCTGGGTGGGGTTCCAGGGATCCCGGTCGTCTGAAGGCCATCTGCTCTACGCTTTCAGCTGGTCTTGAATAAGGTTCTCTGGGCGAGACATTGATCACCACCTGCAGAGGTGTGTCCTGCAGACCCTGACTCAGTGACAGATGAATGAAATATACCCACACACCCAGCACAGAGACTTGAGTGGGCTAGGGATTGTTGTCAGCTGCTCTGAGGGCGATTGCAGCTAACTGACCACTACTCCCTGTTCCTCCTTGCATTTATTCAGTATAAATTTAATAACAGAGGTTCTAATTTTAGTATATGTGCTGCCCAAGGGAGCACCAGAGGTTCTAAGTCGATACGCTTGTGGATAATTAGCATGGTTAAAAGAGTGGCTTTATGAATAATAAAAGGTTTTGGTTCCAGGGCCCAAAGTAAACACTGACGGGTAATTCCCCTTCGACCTCCCTCTGAGAGGGACATCCAGCACAAAGTTTACAGGAGTCAACAGGGTAGAGACAAAGGAATGTGGGGTAAACAGACTTAACTGGGGAAGTTTCTATTATCCCTAATCTTCACCCTATGATCTAATGCTCTGAGATAAGAATTGGCTGCCTTCAGCCAGTCTCATTAAAACCTTTCGGCCTTCCAAAAGGTTTGAGACTATATTTTATATCTTCCCTAATATTTCCCTTAATATTTTGCCAGCCACCCTGAGTGAATCTCAACATCTGAGTAAAACTTCATGTCATTTTCTTCCTATCATATGTCACTACTCTAGGTTATGTTTTTCGTCATTCTCAGAACTGCAATCATTTTTTTTTTTTTTTTTTTTTGAGGCAGGGTCTCACTGTGTTGACCAGGCTAAAGTGCAGTGGTGCAATCACAGCACCCTCGACCTCCTGAGCTGGGGTGATCCTTCCATCTCAGTCTCCAGAGTAGCTGGGACTACAGGTGTGCACCACCACACCTGGCTAATTTTTGTATCTTTTTTGTAGAGACAGGGTTTCGCCGCATTGCATGGTCTGGTCTCAAACTCCTGGGCTCAAGTGATTTGCCCACCTTGGCCTCCCAAAATTCTAGGATTACAGGTGTGAACCACTGTGCCTGGCCTTGCAATCATTGTTAAAGGTTAGATACCATCCAGGTTTCTACCTGATTTAAACCCCCAGTTTGTTTGACAGTTTAGCCTTTGTTTTCACCCCTTAGCAGCCTGGACACCCCGATGATGTTTGGGGCCCACTTGCTCATCCATCCATTCATTTATCCCACAAGCATGTGAGCACCGTCTGCCAAGCACTGACTGAGCTTGGCCTGGGGGTTCAAAGGGCACCAAACCTCTGTCCTTGCCTCCTGCGAGAGCTCCCACTCCAGACTGATTCAGGAAATCCCTACTGTGCTACAGTGTGACAGGGGCTAGAATCAAGGCAGGGATCCTGGGTAGAAAGGTTGGAGAAGGCTCCACAGAGGAGGTGAAGGTCAAGTAGGAGTTCACTGGGAAGGGTGGGGATAGGCATCATAGCACAGGGACTAACATGTGCAAAAGCACAGAGGCATCATGCACATGGCCTGTTGGGGCTAGGGGAGGACCCAGACATCCCAGGGAGGATGTTTGAGTAAAGCCAGTCACAGTCCTTGTCCCCGGGACATGACAGACTTCTGTTATAGGTGGCAAAGGTAAAGTCAGCCTATGCTGGAACTTTGGTTTAGAAATAGATACTTGGGCCTTTCTGTTGTTATCAGAAAGTGGATGCTGAAGAGGCTGAGGCAGGATCATAGGAGGGGGCCAGCTGGAGGGGCAGTGGAGGTTCCGGGCTGGGGAGGTTCACTCTTGGAGCCACCACTGCTTATGGGCAGAGTATCAGGAAGTGTCTTAAAAGGTGGAGCCAGGATTCCAGTGACTGTCCTGCTGGGGCCATGTGCCTCTGCCAGATGGCCTGATGCAGTAAATCGCTGGCCTTGTCCTGGCCAGCGAGTGGTCTGCTAGAGAACTCAGGACAGCCAGGCCTTCTTTTTGTTTTGAGATGGAGTCTTGCTCTCACCCAGGCTTGAGTGCACTGACATGATCTTGGCTCACTGCAACCTCTGCCTCCTAGGTTCAAGAGATTCTCCTGCCTCAGCCTCCCGAGTAGCTGGGACTAGAGGCACATGCCACCATGCCTGGCTAATTTTTGTAGTTTTTTTTTAGTGAAACCAACAGGTTTCACCCTGTTGGCCAGGCTGGTCTCAAACTCCTGAGCTCCGGTGATCTGCCTGCTTCGGCCTCCCAAAGTGCTGGGATTACAGGCGTGAGCCACCGCGCCTGGTCAGGCCTTCTTTGAAGATGCTGGCTAGGAGTCGTGTGGGTTGTGCAGTACTGAACGCCACAGTCTCCCCAGGTCCTGCCCCCCACTGTCCCCTCGCCCTGCTTCGGTTCCTTCCTGCTGTTACTGTGTTTTCTGCTGGCTCCTTCTCTGCTCACTACTTTCTGTTGGCACGGGGTGTTTGATCTTCGTGTTTTCTTGCTGATCCCTTGCTCTCCTTCAATTTCTCTCTCTTCCCCCCTGGCCTGTTGAGATGATTAGCCAGGCTGTTTGACATTTTCACTTAGAACGTTTTAGTTTAACTGCTGTTGGCTAAATATATTTTGACCTCAGCCATGGACTGTGACTTTCTACCCAGCCAGGGAGGCCAAGAAAGCCTCGTGCCAAAACCATCTCTCTCTTTCTTTGGGGCTCAGATTGTCCTTGGCAGGTTGGAGAGGAGCCCTCATATTCTGCGGATTGTTTTGCAACCTAATTCAGATAATGGGTTTGGCTGCTGGGATGCCCAGGTGTGTGGATTCGTCGGCCATACAGGCGTCTTCCTTGACACACAAAGCTGGCCTGTGATGTGTCTGGCTCTGGTGCCATCTTTCTTTATAACTCCCAGAAGGCAATTTATGTAGTTCTTTTGTACCCCAGAGTGACTTGGACAAGCTTTGAGTAGACACAGACTCTGACGGCTTATTAAATATTGGACTGAGAGCAAAGGAAAAGACAGTCAAGGCATTAGCAAGCCTCCAACAGAAGGATTTTTGGAGGCCACAGAAGGCGTTTATAGACAAGACTCCCACCTCGAATTCCAGGCAGATAGGGTGCTCTGGACAAAACCCTTCACCCACCAGGCTTGATCCAGGTAGGCCATGTGACTTCATTCCCCACCCAGACTTGCCACGACCAGTTCATGGTGGGTCCGGGTAAGAAAGAGGGGAGGACAGAATGACTCCGAGCAGAGGATCTGGGGCATGTGAACTAGTGCCTCAAGATGTTTACCTCTGAATTTGTGATGGATATCTCAAAGACGATGTAGATATGGTCTCTTCATTCATTTACTAATTTGTTAATTCATTTATCATGCGTTTATGGAAGATCTGTAATATATGTGGCAGACACTGAGGCCAGCCCTGGGAATGCAGAGCAGAACAGGACAGAGTAATAAGTCTAGAGGGGAAGACAGTGATCAAATTATTACGAATCGCACGAGAGTCTCACAGGAGAAGAATAGGGGGCCGGGCGCAGCGGCTCATGTCTGTAAACCCAGCACTTTGTGAGGCTGAGGCGGGTCATCTTTACTAAAAATAAACAATTAGCCGGGCGTTGTAGTGCATGCCTCTAATCCCAGCTACTTGGGAGGCTGAGGCAGGAGAATTGCTTGAACCCAGGAGGTGAAGGTTGCAGTAAGCCGAGGTCGCACCATTGCACTCCAACCTGGGCAACAAGAGCAAAACTCCATCTGAAAAAAAAAAAAAAGAATAGGGAATAATAGGGGCATTTAATAGGAGAGCTAACACAAGCTAGAGTGGGGGAAGCATGGAAGGCACCCTTGATGCAGTGACTTTTAATCTGGTGTGTAAGGTGTACGTCGATGCAGGGACTTTTAATCTGGTGTGTAAGGTGTATGTCGATGCAGGGACTTTTAATCTGGTGTGTAAGGTGTATGTCGACGCAGGGACTTTTAATCTGGTGTGTAAGATGTATGTCGATGCAGTGACTTTTAATCTGGTGTGTAAGGTCTATGTCGAAAGTATGTAGGGTGAAGAGATAAGAGAGGTGTGTTTCAGGTAGTGGCAACTGGACGTGCAAACTCAGTGGCAACCTGCCCTGAGGCAAGAGAGGAGGATGTAAAGTAAAGAAGGATGGCGGGGCCAGGAGCAGTGGCTCACACCTGCAATCCCAGCACTTTGGGAGGCCGAGGCTGGTGGATCATGAGGTCAGGAGTTTGAGGCCAGCCTGGCCAACATGGTGAAACCCTGTTTCTAATAAAGATACAAAAAGTTAGCCAGGCATGGTGGCACACACCTGTAATCCCAGCTACTTGGGAGGATGAGACAGATAATTGCTTGAACCCGGGAGGCGGAGTTTGCAGTGAGCTGAGATCGTGCCATTGCACTCCAGTCTGAGTGACAGGGCTAGACGGTCTCAAAGAAAAAAAAAAAAAAAGAAGGATGGTTGGAACTGAGAGAACTTCAAGGAATGAGGGTGGCAAAAGGTGCGGCCAGAGAGATAGGTGGGGGCTGGATTCGGGAATGCACTAGAAGCTACATAAAGGACTGGGGGCTTTATGCAAAGGTCTCTGCGAAGCCATGGAATCATTTTAAGCAGGAGTGTAACATGATCAGGTCCGTGTTTTAAAAGATCACTCTGGCTATTGTTCAAGGAAGGCTCATGGGGCAGGAGTGGAAGCAGGGGGCACATTTTGAAGGCTGATCAGATGAGGATGGCTTGACTTGGAGAAGTACCAGTGAAGATGGAGGAGCTGGAGGTGTTTGTGATCTATTTCCCAGGGGTGTTGCAGACAGGACCTGTTGATGGATTGTGTGAAGGGTGGGTGGTCAGGGAAGGAAGGCACCTTTAAGCAGAGACCTGGGGGGATTGAGGGAGTGAACCATGTGGGTATGATGTGTGGGGCAAATGCTTTCAGGGGAGCGCACAGCAAGTGTGAAAACAGAAAGGGGAGATGTGTTAGTCCATTTTGTGCTTCTATGAAGGAATACCTGAGGCTGGGTAACTTACAAAGAAAACAGATCTGTTTGTTTCATGGTTCTGAAGGCTGTCCAAGAAGCATGGCACCAGCATCTGCTTTTGGTGAGGGCATCAGGCTGCTTCCACTCATGGTGGAAGGGGAAGGAGAGTTTTTCATGCTGCTGTTAAAGACACACCCAAGACTTGGTAATTTATAAAGAAAAAGAGGTTTAGTGGACTCACAGTTCCATGTGGGGCCTGGGGAGGTCTCACAATCAGGGTGGAAGACTGACAGGCATGTCTTACATGGTGACAGATAAGAAAGAGTGAGAGCCAAGTGCAAAGGGAAACGCTTTATAAAGCTATCAGATCTCGTGAGACTTACTATCATGAGAACAGTATGAGGGAAACCAACCCCTGATCCAATTATCTCCTACCAGTTTCCTCTCACAACACATGATAATTATGGGAGCTACAATTCAAGATGAGATTTGGGTGGGGGCACAGCCAAACTGTATTAGAGAGCCAGATTTCACATGAGAGGGAGCAAGAGAGAGGGGAGGGGTGCCATGCCCTTAGCTCTCCTGTGAATTAAGAGGTGGGACTGAAAGCCTGAATAGAGGAAGTTCAAAGAGACTAGGTTAGAGCAAGATGCCAGCCAGCAGCTACGGGGACAGTGTCCAGGCTGAGGAGCAGGGCTGGCAATCCAGGCAGGGTCTCTCTCTCTGTCCACAGCCAAGCGATTTGGGGAGCACAGCAGAACTTCAGACCCCAGCAGGAGAATCCGAAGTATAAAAAATACAACTTAGAATGAGGAAAAGTCTAGAACATCAACCTGGAGAGCCAGATGGGGAGGAAAGCCACAGTTTGGAGTAAACTCTGGTGTCAGGCTCAGGGCAGTAAGACTGATTACAGAGTTGGTGGGGAGAGGACTTAGCCTACATCACTGGGTTCGGATGGGCTGGCCAGAACAGGAGGGGAATGGAACAAGCCATAGAGGTCTTCCATGCCCACAGCTGAGCAGGGCAGTGGTTCTCGACCCTGACTGCACATTTCAGTCATCTGGGAAGCTTTTCAAAAAATACAGTGTCTGGCCCCCCTCCCCCAAAGCATCCCTGTTCATTTTTCTCGAATGGGGCTGGTCCCGTTTTCAGATGACGGTGTTGTGCAGGCAATGCTGAGAACCGCTGTTCTCCACTTCAGCTTATTCCTGAGTTTGGGACCGAGCCAGTGTGGGAGGCACCTTGAGATAACAAGGGCTATAGAGATAGTCAGCCCTGGCATCCGAGGGCAATGACTGCTGTAAGCACTGAGAGAATTTGTTGACTTTCCCCAGAACAATCCTTATAACACTGACCGAAATGAACACCCTGATTAATTATGCAGGTTTATAGCTCCCCAGAGGCTGCAGAAAAACATCATTTGGCACCAGAAACAAACTTTATTCTGGCAGTGCAGGATAATTTTACAAACATTAGATACTGAATTGTGCAGACGTCTCTGGAATTTCAATGTACTACATCCATAGAATGCAGAAAAACAAGGTCAGGGCCAATTTCTCACGCTGCCACCTGGACCAAGCACGTCCAGGAATCCTCTGGGGTCTCAGCACTCTTGTTCCAGATTTCAGTGGTGTCCTGGGCAGATGTGGTTTTTGTCTAGATTTCTCCCTTTGGGGAAATGCTTTGAATCCATCACATACAGTTTGGATGGACTGTCAATCACAACAGGTAACCCCACCTCTGTCTGTGCGGACATGGTCCAGGACTAGCCAGTCCTGGCAACAGTGATTGGCTCAAGAGGTAGGCATGGAATTCAAGAAAGGCCCATAAGCATTGTTCTTTAGGTTTAATATATGGATAATGGCAAAGTTGTCCCCTGAAGATGTAAAGCTGGAAAATGAGTCTGGGTTTATCAGTTGCCATTGTCCCCATACTGTGTGGGTGAATAAAGAAGCTTGCTGGAGAAGGAAGTCTAATAGAGATGAGGTAGGAAGAGAAGAAAATCTAGGGAGGAGAGAAAGGAAGAGAGAGGGGAGACTGAGAGAGAGAGAGAGGCAGAGAGAGAGAGAGAGAAGAGAGAAACAGAGAGGGGGATACAGAGACAGACTCAGAGAGAGAGAAGAGAGACAGAGAAACTGAGACAGAAAGGAGACATGCTAGGTGTGGTGGCTCACACCTGTAATCCCAGTACTTGGGAGGCCGAGGAGTGAGAATCTCTTGAACCTGGGAGGTGGGGGTTGCAGTGAGCTGAGATTGCATTACTGCCCTCCAGCCTGGGCTACAGAGTGAAACTCCATCTCGAAAAAAAAAGACAGAGATGGGGTGGGGAGAGAGAGAGAGAATGCGGAGAGACAGAGACTGATAAAGGAGAGAGATGGAGGTGGGGGAGAGAGACAGTGAGAGAGGGAGAGGACAGAGAGAGGGTTCTGGCAATGCTATGCCGAGTTCCAGGCCTCCCGACTGTGATACCTCAGTCTTGTGAGCTCTCCCTGCAGTCTCTTAGGGTTAAGCCCTTTGGAGCTGGGTTTGTGTCCCTTGCAACAGGAGGCATCTTGAGTAGGACGGAAGGTTTCTTGCTGACCTCATGGGAGGGCGGACATGCGGGGTATGCACTGGAGAGTGAGGCAGGCGTGGTCAAAGAGCTTGTGCGGCAGCTGCCCCTGGGATGTCCAGGTGTCCGTCTCGGGGTCGTAGCAGTCAAAGGAGGCGGAGTCCTCAATGTTGCAGTCCGTGGTCAGGCGCCGCCCGCCCGTCACGTAGAGCTTGTTTCCCATCACTGTGGCCCCGTGGTGCATCCTCCGGTCTTTCATGTCCGCACATTTTACAAATTTGTTGGTTTGAGGGTCATAAGCAAGAATCCTCCTTGTGTAACCTGAAAACCAAATGACATATGGTCAGGCTCAGCCTTGCTCATCTGCGACCAGAGGTCAGCAGTCCTGGAATGCGTCTGACCCCTGCCACTGCCAAAGGCTGAGGCCAGGGCTCTGAACTAGAGCATGGGGAGTTGAGCTAGACTGCCAAGGCCTGCTTCGTGGCAGAGTGGGGCTGCCACACAGATCTGTCTGATTCTGACCTTCACCCCAAGTTAAGGCAGCGCATAAGCCATTCTTAGATTGGGAGCGGCTTCCTGATTCCTGTAACTTTCTCAGCCTCATTGGCAACTTCCTCTCTCAAATGCCCACTCAAGAACTATGACAATCCCAAGACTTTGGAAACTCAGAAGTGGGTTCCTTATGACAGCCTTATCTGGTAGGCACTTTTAGGAGCCTTATTTTATGGATGAGCAAACTGAGGCACAGAAAGATGTTTAACTTGCTAAACAGTATATAGGCAGTTAGTGACAGAGCCAGGATTTGAACCTGGTCTATCTGACCCCAATAGCAGTCCTCTTAACCGTGACACTATACTATGATTACAGAGAAACAAACCATTAGTAGCTGGTATTATTGACGGAAGCAAACATGTTTTATTTACTGTGTGTCCGGGATAGTGCTAAGTGCTTTAGATACGCGAGTACATTAATCATCACAATAGCTCTGTGTGATAGGTATTATTTCATCCATTGTTTACAGATAAAGACAGAAACTTCTGGATGAGGAAGGAGTTTTGTTAGATTCTCCACGCTCCTCTGGTTGGTTGGATGTACTTTTAAAGACAATCTTGTAGAATAACATCTGTCTATGAGTGGCCTTTTTTCCATAGACGGTGCCAAGTTTGTGTCACACCCAGTGATCCCCTGTTCAGACTCACCTCCCACAATGACAATCCGCTCCCCAAGCACCACTGCAGGGGCACACACATTCTTGATCATTCTTGTCTCCATTTTGAACCATGAGTTTCTGGAAATGTGATAGACCTGAGGGAGAAACAGAATTATGGCACTGCATTTTAAAGTTAAATATTCTTTAAAAAAAGGCAGAAGTAATCATTTAGAGGGTGAACTAGGAGTGAGATTTTTCTTTCTAGTTTTCTCCAGTTTTAAAAATGCAGCTATATTATTGTTAATAAAAAAGAATTGAAAAACAGGAAGAAGTGTATTATTAAAAATTGATCTTAATGTGACCCCAGGAGATCAGTGGCTGTATTTCTATAGAATAGACCAAGAGTTTGGCATTATAATATATGTTTTACTTACCTTGCTTGGAACATGTTTTTCTTTTAATGAGAAATGAGGAGACTTGGGTATTCAGAAAACCAATGATTTTCCAATCATTTTTTATTTCTAGCTCATGTTTAAATTTCTAAACGTTCTGGTTTATCCAAGAAGGTCATAGAGCCAAGAATAAATCTGAGGCTAAGTGAGGAAGGCTTTTGAACAGTTCATGCCTGAAAGTCATTACAGTCCTAGAAAAATGCAGCATGAGAAAGGGGAGAAGGACCAAAGAGAAGGAAGCAGGCTGTTTTACCATGTTCTGAAACGGTGGATCAAATCAACATTCCTGAAACGTGTTCTCTTGTTAGTGTCCTCAGTTTAAATCTAAATATCAAATGTAAATTAGTTCATTATAGGCAAAATTTAGCTCAAGAGATATAGGATGAATTTCATATAAGAAGAGAAGGAACAAGAACATTTGTTTACAGAGGAAAAAGGCATAGTATTCTTTGCTAGAAAGTATTTTCCTATAAAATAGAATTACCAGGGCAGGCACAGTGGCTCACACTTTTAACCCAGCGCTTTGGGAGGTTGAGGTGGGTGGATCACGGAGGTCAGGAGTTTGAGACCAGTCTGGCCAACATGGTAAAACCCCATCTCTACTAAAAATACAAAAAAATTTGCTGGGTGTGGTGGCACATGCCTGTAATTACAGCTACTCAGGAGGCTGAGGTGGGAGGATCACTTGAGCCCTGGAAGTGGAGGTTGCAGTGAGTTGAGATCACACCACTGCACTCCAGCCTGAATGACAGAGCGAGACGCCTTCTCAAAAGATAAAATAAAATAAAATAAGATTACCAGTATTATTAAAAATGTTAAAAAAATCAGTTTACTAAATTTGATCTTCATAACCATCCAATGAGGTAGGTATTATTATTGCTTCCATCTTTCAGATTAGACCACTGAGTCTCAGAGAGGTCAAATGACATGCCCAGGGTCATACAACTACAGTGAGCTGGGGAGCTGGTCTGGTCAAGCCCAGAGTCCATGCTCTTAACCACCACACTCATGGCTCTGCCTGGAGCCAGAAATTGTGGCTTTTCCTGATGGAAGCTTTTGAGATTAGAGACCTCTTGAGGTCTCTGTCTGTCCTTCAAGAAGTCAGCCAAGCCTAGGGGAGGCCAAGTACTAGAGGAAGGGAGGGTCACAATGGCTGTTTTATCTGAAAATACGTAAGTGACAAACTCTCTGGGATCCTTGGAAGGAAAGCAAACACTGGTTGCATTTTACTTGAATGAATAATCGCCTCCTGGCCCTTCTGTTCTTCAGCTTTGGGTATGGCTTTAAAAATAGATTAAACGTTTGCTCACCATGCTCATCATTCCCCAAAGAAGCTGGGGCAAGCACAACAAAGGATGCTTTTTGACCAGTGACGGAAGAAATACTTTGTTATGGTAAAGGATTTGCTTAATGCCATCCAGAAACAGGTAGAGAGAAGGCCAGGTAAAAATGTACACATACAGCACGATTTGCATGGTAACTCCATTGCAGCATAGTTCTGAAAAGAACTCATACATGCCGATGAACAAGCCTATGAAGAAAACTCTTAACCTGTGCCTGAAAACCCAACCTGCTCCATCAAGCAGCTCCAGGCATTCATTTTAAACTATATTCGAATGAGTAGACTGTCTATTTCAAAGCTAGTGCGAAGTAGATAAGAAAAGCATCCAAATGAATGCTTTTTCTCTTCTCGCTCTTCTTCATCCTGCAATGCAAAAGGATCCCTCAGAGGTTTCGTATTTTCTTGGCTTGGCAACTTCCTGTTTGATTGTACTATACATTTCTTGATATGTGAGCTTGAAGCTTAAGCTTCGCGTTTTATTCTCAGGTTGGTGGCAGTCTTGCAATGTGAAATAATGAGCATATTTGTTGTCTGTATTTTGAAAAATAGAAAAGAGGGCGGGGCTCCAGCTTGACACGGAGGCAGTTTGTTATCTGTATGGTGTGGTCAGAGACTTGAGGGGAGCAGAAGGTCTCTCCCAGTTCAAGTAGAGGAGTGGGATTTGGAATAGTGATTCTAGAAAGACTCAGAATCTGCCTAGGTGGTCAGGGAGGAACTGAAAATACAGGCTGGAGAAGTGAAGGCAACGAAAATATCTTTACTGGAACTGACCGGGTCCAAGCCATCTCCACTCTTGCCTGGAACTCCAGAAGATTCCCCCAGTTCTCCCCTTCATCCACTCAGGCCCCCTCCAATCCCTTCCCTACAAGGCATCCAGATGTAACTTCTAAAAATGTGAATTTTATTGCCTCATCCACCTTTCTTAAAAGCCTTCAATGAAGTTCTATTCCTTTAAGACTATTGAATACAAAGAGGTCTACATTTCTCTTCAAAGAATCAGTATGTCAGTATGTTCAGTCATTTGTCCTCCATTTTAAAGTTCAACTTCCTTGTAGTTTCAGTAAACAACCTTCTCCACCAGTTCTTATCAGTAGTTCACATCTGTTCCTCCGGTCCCCGGCTCCGTCCTGACTCATCCAGGTCACCTTCTTTGGTCACCTGCCCTGGTCACCTGCTCCAGTCACCTGCTCTGGTTACCTGCTTTGACCTAGGTCAGCCCTGGCTACCTGCTCTGATCTGCCCGTAACCATCCTTCCCGCCAAGCCACCCACCCTGCCACTTCTGGCTTGTACCCCTGCTCTCTTTAAAACAGACAATTAGCCTAGACTGTGCAGTCTAACCCTAGCCAATAGGGGAATGACACAGCAGTAGGGGAAACCTCCGTCCGGAATAAGAACCCCTTTTCCTCCCTTGCCCAAGTGTGTGCTCACCTTTGCTCCATCTGTGAGGCACACCCTTCTATAGAAGTAAACTGCCTTGCTGAGAGGTTTTATCTTCAAGTGCTGTTTCTTTCAGCAATAAAATTTTACTTATAACAAGGCTAATCCCAATTTCTTGACAAGGCCTAGAAAGCCCAGCCAGGCCAGCCTCACCCCCACAAATATCCATCCCTCAAGAAGGTTCCAGGATTTTTCTGGGAGGGGCTCAGGGGCTGCAATGTGAGTGGAGGAGATTGCTCCAGGTAGCCTGAGAAGGGGGCTGATGGAGATCACACAAGGACTCACGCCTGCCCCCAGCTACCCCTCAGCACACTGCCCTTCTCCTCTTTGCTCTGTCTTGCAGCTTCATTGTCCTGCTTTCAGCTCCCCAAGGCCGTGGGGTGCACCTCTTTGTGCTTCAGGGCCTTTGTAAGAGCTGCTCCCTTACCCAGGACCACTCCTCCTCCCTCAAGAGAGAATTCTGACTCTGGCTTCGGGTGACACAGGAGCTTCCTGCATCTCTCTCCAAGTCAGATCATCCCTTACATTCTTTCCTAGCACCAACCCCACTCCCTCCTCCCTCTTTTATTCTCCATCCTTACCTTCTTCTCTCCTTTCCTGCCTCTCTGCTCAAGACAGCTTCAGCCAACTTCACGGGGTTTGCTGCAACATTCCCTGGACCTGGCACTCTTTCTGATTCTCTCTAGACCAGCAGTGTCCAATCTTTTGTCTTCCCTGGGCCACACATGAAGCACACTAACACTGACGATGGCTGATGAGCTAAAAAAAAATCTCTTAATGTTAAAGCTTATGAATTTGTGTTGGGCCGCATTCAAATCCATCTTAGGCTGCATGTGTGTTGGGAAAACTTGCTCTACGCTAGTTTAGGGCACCCCCACTGTGCTCTTAGAGCACCCCTCTCTTCAGCATCTGAATTGCAACTGAGGGTTACGTGTAAATTGCTGGGTCTCCAGGCCCTTCACAGTGGTTGTTGTTCAACATAACTCTCCTAAATGAGCAAAGTACATCTCGTGGATGCTTCTTCATTATCTGTAGGCAGACTCAGTATTCACGTTCCCCATATCATTAGATGAACTGCAGAGATTACCAGGAACTTGCACAGAGTTAGAAAACACTTAATATTCTGACACGTGGCCTTTATTGATCATACTTCTCAGAGAGCTTGTCAGTGAAATTAATGTCTGCCGATCATTAAAAGTAGGGGTTTCCCAAGCCGGCTGCACCTTAGAATCTCCTGGGGACTTTTATAAACCATACAATTTAGGATCTCACACAAAGATATTTTGATTCAGTGATCTCAGGTCAGGTTCCAGGGGCTTTGGTCACAGAGGTGTGGACCAAGGCTTGGGAATCTTCTTTTAAGGCCTTACGGACTTGAGTTACAAATATCTGCCAGATTCCTATAGGACTTCACTATCTGACATTTAGCATGTTCTACAATAGCTTGAATTTTTAGTTAAAAAGTTTTTACTCAAATGAAGATAAACTCTGTGGATAGGGGTGGTATTTGTATGTATTATTCTTGCACAAAAATAATTTATAAATTGAAAAAATCTTTCTGAAAATTATTATTCCCTCTCTCCCTTTCTCTTTCTTCCTTGCAAATGACAAGTGTTTGTATGTGTATACATGGGTACACACGTGTGTGCATGTTTTCGTGTATGCATATATTGTGTTCATGCATATGTATAAATGTGTGCATGTATGTGTGGATATATGTAAATGTGTGTATGCATGCATGAATTGTATATGTGTATGCATGTGCATATGTATGCATGTTGGTAGGTGCGCCTATGCATACATATGAATGAATATACATTTGTGCACATATGTATGTGTGCATGCATGTATGCAAATGTGCATTTGTGTATATGTATGCATATATGTATGTGTGTGCATATGTATGTGCGTTGGTGAATATGTAAGCATGTGCATGTGTGTGCGTGCAGATGTGGGCGTGTCCATGCACACATACTCATGCACTTATGTGATGGGAAAAACAGGCCATTTACCTGGATAAGGCGCACAGGGTTCTGCATGATGTCCTCTCCTCCAAAGAGGTAGAGTCTTTGGTCTTTCACGGCAACTGCAGGGTGGAGCACACCCACGGGCATGCTGGCCATACTCTCCCAGGCATTGCAAATGCTGTCATACCTTTCCATGGAGCCCATGAGCTCCTGTCCTTCTCCAGTCCCCCCGATGGAGAAGATGAAGTTCTTATGGGCGGTACTTCTGTGGGAGTAGCGGGCCACCAGCATGGGCTCCCCCAGCCTCCACTGATTGAGTTTCAGGGAGTAGATGTAGACGTTGTGACTGACCAGACTCCTCCCTGAGCTGACAGCCATGCCCCCCAGCACGTAGATGCTCCGGTGCAAGGTGACGGCAGAGGCCTTGTACAGCCGGGTCGGGAGTTTAGCAAGGCTCTGCCATTGGCCGGTCTGTTTGCTGTATAGTAAGACGTCCCTGGTGGTCTGCTGGCTGTCCTTCCTTCCACCCAAAAGGATGAGGAAATCTTGGTAAGAGCTTCTCGGAGGGACATGCAACAGGAGTTTGCAGTCTGGGGCACTGGTGCCACACAAAGAGAACATCTGTCTCTTGGCCGTCTCCAAGATGATCTGGCATGCAGGTGATGACTGCAGGAGGGCATCATTGGCGATGAAGTGGTAGAAGAAGGCCGGGTGGATGTACTGCAGCCTGACCTGCTTGAACAGTTCCTGCATGTACCGCTTCCGGGCCTGGAGGTCATGCTTAATCCAAACCATGAGAGCCTCAAACACCTTTTCCTCCTCCCCACAGAGCCCATCATCTCCGAGATAGTCTCTCAACTCCAAAGCACAGAGCTCCTTCAGGTCAGCTGACGTGGCCACCTCTGGGAAGGACGTCAGTGCCACTTCCCTGGCTTTCTTCTTGAGGGTCTCGCAGCTTAAGATTTCTGAGAGTCTGATCATGCCCAGGCAGTTGCTGGGGGCCAGCTGCCTTTGCAAGTATGAGGAGCAGGCCTCAAACAGCTTTGGGAACTGTAGCATGGAGGCAGCCTCCATCACGGGGAGCACATTGTCCGCGGTGATGCGCACTTCCCCTGTGTACACGTAGGAGACAATTTGGTCCAGGGTTGGGGAGTCAATGCCTTTCAGCTGCACTTTGGCTTCATTCTTCTCCCGGAAGCTGCTGCAGAACATAGCCCTGAAGTAGGGGCTGCTGGAGGCCAGCACGTTGCGGTGGCAGGGGATCTCCCAGGCACCGGCACAGATGCTCACATCAGTCAGAATCCTGCTTTGCCTTAAGCTGTTGAGTTGCCTCAACAAGTCAGAAGAGAAGTCATGGTCTTTGAAGAGCAGCCCATCTGGTGACTCCTTGTCCATCCTACAAAGAGAGAAGGAAGCCTCCAGAGTCAGCAAGAGTCAAGACTTTCTTAGCAGCATGTGCTGGAGGGTTCAGCTGCAGGTGTTCCAAGACCTGGTGCTTCTGTGTCCATTCCCCATGATGTTTGTAAATGTCACCATGAACATTGTGTAGGGAAGGCTGGAAAGGAAGGCTACACATATCTCATACCTGAGCTCTTTTTGGTTATTTTCCATGGTTATTTTCAAAGGTAATGGGCAAATAGTATCTTCAGCTAATCTGAGAGAAACAACCAAACAAACTAAAGTTGTTGGAAGTTACTCCATTATCAGAAGCTGAAATGCTAGTCTGAAGCAAGATAACGGTCCATACATTTGAACAGCAGAAATTTGTGAGCATTTTTCCCATGAAAATATCCTTTCTCCTATTGGCAGCATATCTATTATTGAGTAAGCTTGTCTAAACATCTCTTTCTCGGTGTCAATCATTCCCCAAGGATGACACTCTGGAGGTGTGGCCCTCTGTTAACTGGACAGAAATGAGGGAAGAAAATGCACCTTTGATATATATATATATATATATTTAACTATGACTTCATCGAGTCTTGTTTTAAAGATGGAATGAATAGAGAGAGAGACCAAACAATCCCCTGGTTTATTGGATGACACCTGGCTGTCTACCTGCAGAAGAAAGAAGCATGAGGGATACTTACCTTGTTTTGCTGCAGTGACATCCACTGATGCCTGGTCTGGCTTGTCTCCCCAGAGAGTTTCTACCTCTAGCTCCGAGAGAAACCATAAACCCCAAGCCTTTCCTTCAGTTGGCAAATGATTTGTCCTGGGAGGTTTCTGGATTTGTTTATGCTGAAGGCACTTTCATAGTTTTCTAGAGCTTTGTGCAAGGACTGCTGGGCAGGGAGACAGTGTATACATTCCAGGGCTAAGAATAGTTGCATATGTACTTTCCACTGTTATGACATGTGACTTTCCAGTTGCCTTTTGCAGCAACCTGAGGGCCTGCAGGTCCCGCGCATGCCTGCATGCCTTGTTTCCTTGGCAAGTGTTTACATCGGCAAAAATAGATTGGGAGGAGTGGCTTCTCTTAGAGAAGGCTTTGCTGCCTGCTTGGAACCATCCCGGGTCCCCTGTCCTAAAAGCGCCTGGGAATTCAAGCTGTCTGTAAACAGGTTGCTGTGACTTGTGGAGAGTTACTGAAGATGGTTCTTAGCCACATTGAAGGTGGCAGGTGGTCACAAGGGAAGCCAGAACACGAGCCTGTGGGTGCTACTCAATGGATCTCTATTTCCCACCATCTGCCTGGAAGGATCGCTGGGGAGAGCTGTGATTTCCTCCTCCGGGATCCTAGGTGACGAAATCCATGACAACAGTTGCTTTTTTGTTGAGCACCCCAGGGTTTCCAGACTCAAGAAGGCCCAAACCTTTGTTGGGTCTCCTTACTCAGGAGCCTCTGATTGACAGTGGCAAGGCCAAGCTCCCCCTGTCATGTCTGCCTCTACCAGACACGTGCTGATTGCTCTTCAGCTGGCTTTTTATAGTTCAGACTTCCTTTTCTGTCTTACTTTTCCATTTTGTCTTGTCTGGCAGCCTGAGCTAGAGGCAGGAGGCAAGGCATATTGCTCTTAGGGAGAGAGAGAAAGAAGATGAAGGATGGTGAAGAGAAGGAAGAAGCAGGGATGGGGGTCGGGGGCAGAGAGAGAAAGAAGAGACGGAGGAAAAGGAGGAAGAGGAGAAAGAGAAGGAAGAGGTAGAGGATCAGGGGAGAAATGATGATAGTTATGTGGTAGGAGGCAGCTTTCAATGATAAGAATCAGAATCACGAGAAAGCCAGAGGGACCTCAGGTCTGTCCTGCCCCTGCTTTCGGGGAGGTCCGTGGTTGTACCAGCCACAAAAGGCAGGGAAGCCTGACTTTGTCTCCTACTCAAGTCTTGCTGAGACTAATACAATGGCCTTCTATGCATTTTTTTTTCTTTGCTTATAGTGCTTCTCTCTCTCCAACACAACCACTCTGTTCCCTCTGGAGCAGCCCCTGGGAAGGCACCTCAGAATTTGCCAGTCCCCAGCATCAGGCCCTTCAGTGGCTCCCCATGCCTGCTGGACTTTTTAGCTGGAACCGGATTGGTGTCCTGTCTGCTTCTGGAACCACGTCTACTGCCACTCATGTGATAGTCTAGCTCCATGAGACATAATCCTTGTATGACCCTTGCATGCAACTGGTTGCTGTTGGGGAAGCTGGTCTGGCCTGGCCTTTGAGACACCACAGGGCAGGGTGGAAGGAAGAGTGTCTCTCATTCACAAAACAGTCCAGAAGGTCAAGGCCAGGGAAGTGGATCCAAAACATGTTACTGGGGCCAAGGGCCTGGAGGCCAGAATTAGGAGTGGAAGGCCTAAGCCAAGGGGGTCAGAGACCCATGGAGGTGCACGCAAGGAGCAGGTGAGAGGAGCTGTTCCTACAGATGTCCAAGCTGGTGAGCTGTGCGGGTGACATAACAAATGAGTAGCCAAATTCCTTCAAGAGCCCAGGGAGCCTCTGGTTTGAACTCTGTCCCTTTCTATGTGCTCTTCTCCTCGCTCGCTCTATCATTTTCACTGTTCCTATTCATCCTCCAGATCTTGGTTTGTGTATCACTTCTTGGCAAGTCTTTTTACCCCCCCAAAAAAATTAATTTCCACCCCCCCCGTACTTTTTCCATTCCCTATGTACCCCTAATGGTGTGCCTCATACCTCACTCCGATTATGTTAACTTGCCTGTGTGTCTCTTATTAGAGGGGAAGTCTCTGGGCAGCAGGAATCTTGACTCTCTATTCCTTGTCTCTGTATTCCTAGCAGCCAGCACAGGGCCTGGCTTATAGGGTGTGCATTATTTACAGTTCCTGCATTGAGCTGGAACAGAATGGGGAATGGGGAAAGAAAGGGAGCTTTGCTGGGTGGACCTCACACCACTCTCTGCCTGTGGTGGTTTAGCAGAGCTGCCATGTGCGGCTTGCCGTGTAGACTGCCCTGCAAATGTGCTCTGGAGCGGCCCTGGGTGTCCCTCATTTTAATCATGTGATGAAGTGAAAAGTAAAACACTTGTTTTATAATGCAGAGCAAGACTTAAGTTCAGGCTGGGAACTGAACTGAGGCCCTCCCAACTCCAAAGCTAGCATTCTTGTCCTTGACTGCGGAGTGAACATGAGGAAGAAATAACTTCCTTCTTGCTCTGAAACGCCTGCATTATTTCTCGTCCAGGCAGTGAGCGAGCCAAGGGTTTGTTCTGAGGGTAATAGGTAGGGACTCCTAGGAGTGAATGAACACAGCCCTATTCCCTGGGAAGAATCTTGGATTTTCCCCTACATCCGCTTACTAATTAGACCTTCTGCAGTCCAGCCCTGTCAAATGTTCAGATGGATCTCAGTGTGCAGCATCAATATCTGACCAACTTTACTAAATCTTTTGGTTTCTAATGTTTAGAAGAAATAGGCCCTGTTTTGTTGGCCTGGCCTTCTAGGAGGATCCTGGTTCTACATCAAATGTCAAATGTCATGACACAGAGACTTGGTGTTCAACACGGCAAACATACACATATACGCCCAAGCCCGACCCCAAAAACATCTCTACCACCCACATGTAACCCAACCAGCCCATTCATGAATTGATTTATCTCAGAGAGGATTATACTTTTTGCCTTAACTTTCAGAAGATGTCTTAGTCTAGGGCCTGAATGTATAGCCACCTAAAAGAAGTGAGATCAATGAGGACATTCACCTCATTGTCCCTCCTTTTTTTTTTTTCTTCTGAGACAGGTCTCACTCTGTGGCCCAAGCTGGGGTGCAGTGGCACGATCGTGGCTTACTGTAGCCTCCAACTCCGAGGCTTGAGTGACCCTACCACCTCAGCCTCCTGAGAAGCTGGGACTACGGGCATGAGCCATCACATCCATTTATTTTTTGTATTTTTTGTAGAGACGGGGTTTTTCTGTGTTGCCCAGGCTGGTTTCAAACTGCTGGGCTCAAGAGATTCACCCACCTTGGCCTCCCAAAGTGCCGGGATTACAGGCATGAACCATGGTTCTCCTTTTGAAGAAAGTCAGTGTCATAACAAGTCAAGGCCTGAACTTTGGGGGCAGAAGGGCTGGGGATAATCTTGGCATTTCCCCTTAGTATTCATGTTGTCTTGGGTAAGTTACTTATATTCTTCCAACCTTAGTTTCTCCATCTGTTAAATGAGGATAACCATCCTTGTCACAGCAAAATAATGTATGTGCAGTATGCAGTAAAGTGCCTGGCATAGTGTATATTCACAATAAAGTATGGTCAGTATTACATTATTACTCTAAAATTAATCTCATTAGATTCCAGTGGGTCTTGGTGCCTGGTTTTCCATGTCTCAGTTGGTCCCCTGTGCATTCTAGCATTTTCCTTTTCCTTGAGCAATTGCTGTGATCCTCTGATCTACTTAGCCTCCAGGGGTCCTGGGTTTCAGTCTGGGCTCTGCTATGGACTGGCTGTGCATCTTTGGATGAGTCACTTAACCTCTCTGCACTTATTTCCTCACCTGGCCCTTCCAACTCACCTTCCTGTGGTTTGTACTCTGAGGTGTTCTCTGCAATCTGTGGTCTAGAACAGAGACTGGGAGAAGCTGAGACAGGGATGAGGGCTCTTCAGAGCTTCCTCCCGGCTCTTGCCTGGAGCCAGGTGCAGAGAAGAAACCCAAGTTGAGCTGCCAGCAGGTGCTCTTGATGAGTTTGCCCTTGTGTGTCAATCGGGAAAACTTTCATTTTCCTCCTGGAGTTTTGGATTGCCATGGCAGGCACTTTGACTTAAGAGACCTTGGTTTCTTTCCTGTCTGAGCGTGTGGGGTCTGGGTCCCCAAGGAAATGGCAGGCTGGTTCCTGTCAGCATCAGTTTTGACAATGACAGCTGGGAAGCCACAAAGCACTCTCTGCCACACCCCTACCCTCGGTCCTCTCAACCCACTGGGCTGTGCTCCCCACCTGCCCCTTCTGGGAAAAGTCCCCTCACTCTGATTAGGAACCATACATGTGGTAAGTGCTGGGTTTCACAGATGGACAAACATGCACATAAAGGCTCTTGCAGTGCTGTGGTCTCCCTGGAAGGCTGTCTCCTACGAGCATCAGAGAATCTACTTTTCCCACAGGTGGAGGAGAAGCATGAGGAGCTGACAGGTAAGGTTGCAGTTAACTGAATCATCAAAAACTGTAGGAAGGAACTTGCATCTTGACATAAGATTTTAAAGGTTTTTAAATATACATGAGAGCCTGTCTATCTGTGTCTCTATCTATCTGGCTAGGTGTGTTCTCTCAGCAGCCTGTGAAACCTGAACAAGGACTTTGTACTCCAGGCAAAGGCTGAAAGGGGGCCTGCTCCTTGAGTCCAGGGGTTGCTATGACGACTGCTCTCCAGAAGCAAAAATTTGAAGGCTACTCTTACTAGGCCAGTAGTGCAAATGACTGCATTCCCGACTCTTCCTCCACCCTGCTCCATCACCAGAAAATATCTTCATATTTTTTTTTCCCTAGGGAGAATAAGGGGGAAAAAAAGGACAACAGAGATGACGTCAGGATGGCTAGCAGATTGTTGGTATAACCCGGCTGTCTGCCCCCCTCTTTCTTCCTGCAAACTAAAGTCTGACCTCATCCATCATTTATGCCACAGATCAGCTTTCTGGGCTCTCAATCAAACTGGAAAGAGAGAAAGAACAGGACCAAAGAGGTTTCTTACTCTCCTGTTTTAGCACTGTGAGTCACAAAGAATAATACACTGTTGCGGCCTCTCTGCTTCCCAGGACCAGGCGTTCCCTCTTGGTGAGATAGGCATTTAGACAAAAACATTGCCTCCCCCTGACCATGCAGGAATGATTTGGCAATTTGCTGCCAAATTGTGGGATAGAAGGTAGGAGGCTTACAGGGGGAGGGCTCACTGGGAGGGTAAACTTTGTTACCTTAAAGTGGGATTAGTTAGGATCTCTATGGGAAATGGGAATCTGGCAAGAGGGTCATTTATCCATATATCCATTCATCTATCATCCATCCATCCTCCATCAATTCATCATCCATTCTCCATACATCCATCATCCATTCATCCATATATCCATCCATCTACTGTCCATTCCATCATTCATTCATTCAGCCATCCATCCATCATCCATCCATCCTTAATTCATCATCCATCTTCCACCAGTCCATCCATCCATCCATCCATCCATCCTCCATCAATTCATCTTCCATCCAGCCATCCATCCATCCATCCTCCATTCATTATCCATTAATTCAGTCATCCATCCTCTATTCATTCAGCCATCTATCTATCATCCATCCATCCATCCATCCTCTATCCATCCAGTATCCATTTATCCCTCCATCCATCATGTATTCATCCATTCATCCATCTATCCATCTATCATCTATTCATCCATCTATCCATCCATCATTTATCCATTCATCTATCTATCATCTATTCATTCATCTATCCTCCATCCATCCATCCTCTATTCATCCAGCATCTATTCATCTATCCATCCATCCAGCATTTATCCATCTGTTCATTCATCTATCCATCCATCAACTATCCATTAATCCATCCATCCACCTATCCATCCATCCATCAATCATCTATCCATTCATCCATCCATCCTCCAGCCATTCATCATCTATCCATCCATTCATCATCATCTATTTATCCATTCATCTTCCATTCCATCCATCCATTTATCCAGCCATTTATCATCCATATATTTATCCTCCATCCATCCATCATTCATTCATCTATCATCCATCCATCTGTACATACAGGCTCTAGGGAATCAGACAAGCTCTTGGTCCACATAGAACTTACACTCTTGTAGGGAAGACAGACAAATAAATTATTTAAGTGTCCAAAGTGTTCTGAAGGACAGCCTTCCCCAACCTCCCTCCTTGCAACCTCATCTTCCTGCCACCATGAATTCTTGGTACCCGTAGAAGGAGAACTTTATGCATTTATCTTTGAAAAGCTCTCGCATCACCTGAATTTTTGTCATGTGTTTCCATCTGTTTCTCTATTTTAGGTTTTGGCTCTTTGAGGGAAGAAATAAACTTAGCCCTCTACCCCTTATTAGTAAAGGCAGAGATAAAACAATCGAATTTGGTGACAGAGTCTGTCCCTGGAGACTATTTGCTTACTTCTTTGTATTTTTATAAATATCTGTCTTTTAAGTTTTTCCAAAAACATTTTTAACCTATGTTTTCCTAATGATCAAAACCAAGAGTAAAGAAATATTTTTTTGACTCCCTTCTAGTTAAAAAACAACTTTTATTTCTTCCCATTTCTGGGCTTTTGTAAAAATAATCTGGAGTTTAAGACTTGGATTACTGGCATCAAATTTTATGTAGTGTATCTTTAAAGAATGACTTTGCTATTTATTTATGACAATTATTTACACTTAGCTCTGTGTTTGGCTGATTTACACCCAAGCTGCCAGTTTTTTATGCTACAAGTTTCTCATTCTTCAATGCTTAATTCTGATTCATCTTTGAATAGGAGTTCGTTAAACTGAAATTTTTTTTTTTTTGAGACAGAGTTTCACTCCCATCTTCCAGGCTGGACTGCAGTGGCACGCTCTTGGCTCACTGTAACTCTGCCTCCCAGGCTCAAGCAATCCTTCTGCCTCAGCCTCCTGAGTAACTGGGACTATAGGTGTATGCCACCATCCCTGACTAATTTTTGTATTTTTAGTAGAGATGGGGTTTCACCATGTTGCCCAGGCTGGTCTCAAACTCCTGGCCTCAAGTGATCTGCCCAACTTTGCCTAAATTGCAATTTTTTTAAAGGAACAATATGGGAGAGGTGTATTTTCTGAATCCTCAAGAGTCTCCATTTTCTACCACCTATGAACAACAACTTGGCTTGGTATAATAGTTTGGGGTCAATTTTTTTTCTTCAAATATTTCTAGTAACTACTCGTCATATTCTGGAAAAGCTGAAGTGCTGCAGAATAGAAGTCTGTGAACTGAGTGATTTGTAGCCTTTTTTTGTTTGTTTTTATGGTGACTTCACTGTCTTCCACATCTTGCCCTGTCTGTGCTTAAGAGTTTCAGTCTCTGAAAAATATGGTATGGGGTATGTGTGTGTGTGTGTGCACGCCGGCATGCATGTGTGTGTATGTGTATGTATGTGTTTATATGTGTGTATGTGTGTGCATCTGTATGTGTGTGTGCGCATATGTGTGTGTATGTATATGTGTGTGTGTGTCTGTGTGCATCTGTGTGTGTATGTTTGTGTGTATGTGTGTGTTTAACACTGTACTCTGGCTGTCTCAAAAGATGTTACCTGTGTAGTAGAGAATAGCTGGTCGGTTTTAAGATTGTTTTTAAGATTGGTCTGTACTCTGGGTCTCTGAGTCAAGGAGCAGGAGTGTGGAAGAAATGAACTCTCTCATTACTGACTTTCCAAGAATGGAGCTCCTCTCCTTCACGAGGCAAAGTATGAATAGGTCTTGCACTGTGGCTCCTGGACCAACTGCATCTCCTTTCCCACGACTCCAATGATTCCCATAAGGTTGTTTTTGTTTTGTTTTCAATCGGTCTTACTTTTCCAGAGGGTGGTGAGTGTTCATTATTTCTTGTAAATAATGTTTGCTGGCAAATACGTGCAACTCGAGAGACACTGTTTTGTATTAGAACACCAGCTTTATGCCTTGCTCTTGAGGTTAGATCCTCAGAACTTACCAGGATTCAGGAGCCCCTTGGATGTATAAAGGCTTCCCTTGTTATCTCTTCACTTTTGCTGACACCTGAATAATCAAAAGGTAGAAAAAAGAGTGGGCAAAGGTAAACATTGTTGATTTGGTAACCTCCATTCCTAGGAAAGCTTGCCAGAGTCCCCAGGGCTTTGGGTAAGGAAGTAGGGAGTATCTTCTTGTGTTTTCCATTCCAATGGGCAGGCCAGTGCAGGCCATGGAGTTTCAGACATGAGCTGGAGGTTGGGGAGTCTGCTATTTAAACTTTTCATTCCACCCAGTGCTTTGCCAGTTGCCCAAAGGCATTGCACAATATTGGTAGTAATAATAGAACCAGGAATCTACCATCCCACCTGGGGACGTGCAAATTATTCCAGTTGTCATCTTCAGAATTTTCTTCAACACAAGTGCCTGAAGGGGAACTTTCTTTATTTGTGGCTCCCAATGTAGAGCATTATACAATGGGGTGTGGGGTAGGGGTAAGCTGATAACATGACTGAGTGTCCCAGATGTCAGTGGATGTTCCTTCAGAAATGATTGTATAAGAACACTATCCAATCCAATCATAGGATAACCTTTTCTGAAATTGGGAGAGCAACCAGTTCATATCAATGTGTTATTTCATTCCAACACAAAATGATTGAACACCTCCTACACACCCACTATATTCCCTGCCCACAGAGTGTCTTTGGAGAGACACACAAAGATCCCATTTTTACCATGCTATACACTAGCCCTCTCTCCTGCCTGAAAATCCCTCTCTCCCAGTTAGAGCAGATAATAAGTTAGGTGACAATGGGCAGGGAAGTGCAGGTTAAGGAGGGGAAGAGATGGTTCCAGGTGGTGTTATTAGAACGTGAATTATCTCTAGAAAGAATGTTCTCGTGCTGTGATTAGCTTCTCAGGTGAGCTGGTTAGGGTCTGCAAAGGGGCACCTTGGAGAGGTAAATGGGGCAGTACCGAAACTGAGCCAGGCCTGGGGAGTGAAGGCGGTGTTTCTCTTAGCACAATGCTTGTGAGTACTGGGGGGGTGCTGGGCAGGGAGGGGGATCTGACTTGGTGTTACCTCTAAATGGGAAGGAGGAAAGGGCATCACAGACAGACAAACTCGTTTGCTTCACAGCTATCCCAAGCTTGTCCAGGGACCTTTGAAAAACATTTTTCTCCTCCCAGTGCATCATGTAATGTGCCTAGCTATTCTGATTCAGGCAGAACAGACCTTTCCCACTTGACATTTCCCCATAAACATTCTTCTTGTGTTCTCTTCTTAGGCTCTTTTCCCTTCCTAACCTCTACCTCCCACCACCTCCCCATCTCATTTTCCCCTTTTGCTCAAGTTATTGTTCTTTGCAAAACCACTGTCCTGTTATCCCTTCTATCATCCTTCCTCATGAGGAATCAACTTTTCTGGACTCAGTGGCCTGGCCTCCCAAATCCACTCCTTTCCCCTTCTTTCCGTGGGCACATCCAACTGCTCGCAAAAAGGGGTGGCTTTATGGAAAGGGCCATTTCTCTAGTTATGGTTCCTGCATAGTAGCTGTCTCTGGCCAAGGCAAGACATCCCACAAAGGACGTTCTATGGACAGAGCCAGTTCTCCAGGGGCAAGGCGAGAACAGAGAGCCCAACACGCTGAGGGAGCCAGGTGTTTTTCAGGTGAATTTGCTTATTAAACTCTGAGTCAGCATTCTATGATAGCCAATTTTTCTAGTCTGTGTGGGGGTCCAGAATTATCCATTTCCAACCATTGTATAAAGGAAGAAAAGTGATCTTTGAACAAATCTAGGTTGAACAGAGTATTGCCACTTACTCATCAGGTACCTATGAGCACTTCACATTCTCTGTGCTGTTCAGTTTTCATAATTATTCTTACGGTTTTTATGGGTAATGATAATTATTATCCCTCATCATTATTATGGGGTAGGTTATATTAAGGTAAGGTTTTTAGTATAAGTATGTCTCAAATATTGCACAGGACATACTTACATTAAAGGTGTCTCATCATCTTAAATTCAAGTTTAAGTGCGTATCCTGTGCCTTTGTTTGCAAAATCTGGCAGCCTTCTATGAAGCCCGGACTACAAATGAGGTTAAATGACTTGCTCAGGGTGCTGGGTAAATGTTAGCTTCCTGCGCCTATTCTTGCATGTCTCCACCATCCAAATGGTCAAAAGAGAGAAAGAGGGAGAGAAAGACAACATTATTTAAAGGTATCACAGAAGTTCTGCCCTTCTGCCCATTTGCCACTTCATTAGACATTTTCACCTATTGCCAGGAGTGCTCTGGCAACGCTTGAAATCAGTAGAGGGCACAGTGGTGATCAGATCCTTTGGTTGAATCCCGACCAGAATTCTGACCTTTCTGAAAGGACATGGCAAAGTGGAGAGCCAGAGGCCTTGGCTCTCACAGCCATACATGCTGGCCCTGGCTCTGGTATCAACTCAATCCACAAACCAGGTCACCTCTATTCATTCTTTTATGAGTTTTGTCTTCTTTATTGAAAATCGAGGATGGGAATACCGACCTCCATTCTTTGTGGGGCCATGCTATGCAGCATGGTGCAGCATCTGATACCAGACAGACCTGGGTTTCAATCCCAGCTCCATCACTTACCATCTGTGTGACCTGGGGCAAGATACCTAATCTCTCTGTGCCTTGGTTTCCTCATCTATAAAATAGAGAGTGCAAAATAGAATGAAGGCCGTGTGTTGTTGAGGCAAGGCTTACTAATGAATTCTTTCACTCAAACAAGCACTTACTGAAAACCTGGTCAACCCCTCCTATAAACGTTTAGGGGCTGTGAATGAATGCCTAGCTCTGTTCTAGGAGAACTGGGGATACCAAGGGAGCAGGAAACCTGATCTATGCCCTGAAGGACCAATGATCCCATAGGAGGAGACTAATTGTACCCAGGTGAAACAACAAGACAATAAAATCAAGGGCGCGATGATTCAGTGTAAACTCAGGCATGAGGCTAAAGAGGCAACAATAGTGGCAATCATGCCTCATACTTGTATATCCATTGCAACTTACTAAAGTCATGCACAGACTTTAGAGGTGAAGTAAGGAGTGGTCAAAATGAGGAGGGGCTGCTCATAGGAAGCTTCTTGGAGGAGGCGTTTCTTGAAGAAATAATAGATTTGGGTGGGAAGGTGGCACCTCTGATGGTGCAAATCCAAAGTGCCCAAGTGGAGAGCTGGTGACGCCCAGCATAGCAGTGGAGGGGCTACCAGGACACTGCTACTAAGACCTTTTTACAGGCTCTTCCCTCTGCTGGGTGCTTTTCCCTCAGGGATCCACGTGGCTGGCTCCTTAATGTTCAGGACTCAGCTCAGCTATTATTTCATCAAATAGACCCTTCCCTGAGCACCGAAAGTAGCATGTTGCCCCTCTCCACCCCTGCCATTTACCTCTCTCTCTTTTGTATCACCCTGTTTTGTTTCATTGTATTTTTCAGATTTGGAAATGATTCTATTTGTAACATTTCATTGTTTGTTCTGTCTCCCTTAATAGAATGAAAGCTCCATGAGACCAAGAGCAGTGGGCCGTAGTAGGTGCTGAATTAATATTTGTTGGATGAGTATATGAACAGGTAGATGGAGGTCTCAGAAGGCTAGTCTAAGGAGTTAAGGTTTTATAGAAAATTCTAAGGGCTCCAATAAAACTCATATAGAAGAATATTGTATGTTTCAGAAGGACTTTCTGAATGTTGCATGTTTCAGAAGCACTTTCAAGGAGTTGGTGAGTGGTTCTTTTCTCTTTGTTTTAAAATGAGTCTGGAGGGTCATGAGTGTGACTAGGGGTATCCATGGATGAAGATGGAACCTGGGTTTCAGGGCCTCCCCAACCTGAGGCTGTGTTAGTGCGGTGGTCTCATTCTGTCTTCACATGAGGGTCCCTGGAGAGATTTGAAAATTCTCAATTTCCAGGCCATGCCACAATCCAAGTTCAATAAAAGGCAAGCCTCTGGGGGTGATGCCCAGGCATTGGCATTCTGTGAGCTTCCCAAGGGATTTCACTGTGCAGCCAAGGGTGGGAACTGCTGTGCTAGGCACCATGCCCATCTCCTAGGGACTAGAGGCACGATTCACCCGCCCCTCTTACTCACATAAGCGAGAAAGTAAAACGGAGAAGCTTTTCTTCTTGTCTTCTTCACAGAGACTCTGCCCAAAGTTGAAGTGCAGTCAGCTAAGTTGTTGGTGCATTTCTGGATTTGAGAACCGGTTTGGAATCAGCCATACACTTCTGTCCACTGGGAAATGAGGTTGACCTGTCTTAGCCAGGCCTTACATGCCATCCTGATGAAACATTATTTTAGGGGCTGGCAGCCCTGAACTGGCTTCTGTTCTGCTGGCCCCATAGACTGGCTCAGTCCCAGTCTCACCTTTCGCTACACTGTGGCTGCCACATTGCCCTGCTTTGACTTATCACGTCTTCAGCAGGGCTGTGGGCCTAGAGTGATTTAACGTTGTTGATATTACTACATGCCACACAGAAGATGCCAGCATCACCAGCAGACCTCGTGTCTCCACTCTCCAGCTGGCCTGGTTTGAGGGCCCTAAAGAAGGCAGGTGACTCTAAGGCCCCCTCTTGGAAAGCGGCTGCTGAAACTCCTTTACTCTTAGAATTTGCATTTGAAACCTGTTTTGCTGTGTGTCATCCCCGGCAGCCAATATTGATGTTCATCTTGGGCTGCATATGCAATATGACCTCTGATGAAATTGAACATCTGGGTAATTATCTGTGGACCTGTTTATAATGAAATAAGTGGAATAGTATTAGTAAAACTGCAGAGAGACCTGTTGCTCCTAGCTGGGCTCTTAATGCCAAACTAAAGGAGCTACCTGTCTGTAATTCAGGTGGTGGATGCCTTGGAGCCGTTCAAGATGCATTTTGCTCATTGGCCAAATCTCTTCCTGGCCTCTTCCTCCCCTAACATTTGTTTCAGATGTGAGTTTCCTGAAGCATGGCCCTGTGTCTTGTTTGTCTTTGGCAAACATGAGTAACTATTGTAAACATAGCATTGGATCTCCCCGCTCTTTGGGGACTCTGAGATTTATAGTGCTTGTGGTTGCTAATTAATTCATGATCCCCTCATTTAACAAACATATTGAATGAGCCATTTGTAAACACATCTTGACTGAGTACCTGCTATGCCTCAGTCACTGTTCTAGGCTCTGGGGATACAGTGGGAGAGGCAGACAACGGATAAGCAGAACAAATCAGTCAATCAATGGAGATGATGTGATTTGAGATGGTGACAAGAGATGAAAAGGCAGCCTGTGATGGAGAAGGGGTGGGAGGAAATGATTAGTTTATATCTAGTTGGCAAGGAGGTCAGGGACGTAGAGAATTTGTTACTAAAACACCAGGAGTTTGGTCTAAGTCCTGTTGCTTGACGCACAGAAAGCCAATCACTGCGAAGGCGACTACTGCCAGGGAAAGAAGGCTTTAATCGGGTGCTGCAGCAGAGGAGGTGGGAGATAGAATCTCAAATCTATCTACTCGAGCAGCTAAAATTAGGGGTTTGTATAGCAGGGCAGAAATGTAACTATGTACAGGAAAACAGAAATTACGAAGGAGTAAGGAAGAGGAGTTGGTTAACAGGAAGCAGGTGGTTGGATAGGCAATCATGATGAGTGAGGGGTCTGGTGTCTTATTGCCCAGACATGGTGATCTTGTAAGTTTCATCTCCTTGATACTATCTTGGGAGAGGGGGTGATGGTTGGGTTCCTGAGAAAAGAACTCAGATAAGACAACTGTAACTTTCTCAAGTTTTAAGACTTGGGGGGTCAATTTTTATATTTATTTAAAAGAAACCATAAATATCAGTTCTAGGGGACAGTTGGGCTGGTTTCAAATTGCGGTGTGTGTGTCATGGCTGGAAGGCTGCATAAGACATGGCTCTTGCGCTCACAGAGATCCTGGTCTCATTAAGGATATGGATTCAGAGAACAACAAAGAAAAATATAGTAAGTGCTGTGATGGGATTGTGTAAAAGGAGCACACAGAGGTGGTGACTAACTGCACGGGAGAGGGGGCAGGCGAATCTTGCCTTCTAAGAGATGGTGAGTCTTGAGCTACCTCTGAAAGGAAGTGTGGAAGTCAAGGGATAAATCTGGCTGGAGAGAGGGAGGAAGGACGTTATGTTAGGCAGTCATTTTTTCAATCATCTTTTATTGAGCATCTATTATGTGCCAGGCATTGTTCTAGGTGCTGCAACATCAGTGGTGAACTTTCTAATGGTGGGGCAGGGTAGACAATGAATCAGTAAACAAATAATATTGGCTGGTGACAACTGCTGTGAAATCAATGCAGGATAATGTTGGGGAGAGTTTGGATGTGTTGTGAGGGCAGTGATGGGGATGGAACCTGAAGGATGGCCAGGGTGAGCCTCTGGAGAGGTGACATGTGTGCTGATATTAGCTCATGGGGCTGTTTGGGAGAAAGGGAGTTCTAGGTAAAAGGAGCTACAAGCACAGATATCCCGAGGCAGGAAGAAGCATGACAAGTTTGAGGAACAGCAACAGAAAAGCCCAGGGTGGCTGGTGCCTGGAGAGTGAGGGGGAGAGCGTGTGTTCCAGAAAGAGTCGGAGACAAAGCAGATGGGGACGCAGGGAGCTCGGTGATGAAGACACGGCAAAGGTCCTGGCTAGGAAGCTCAGAGGCTTGGCCTGGGGTGATACCTTTGGAGGTGGTAAAACACAGAAACTCTGAGACATTTGGAGAAATAGAACTGATAGGACTTTTGATACCTGATCCCTGAGGATGGAGGGATGGGAGGGATCCAAGATGACTCCTAAGCATTTGGCTGGAGCAGCTGGGTAGATGGAGGTGGTTACTCAGATAGGGTAGACAGGGAATGGAACTGTTTTGTGGGGGCATTGAGATTTTTGCTTTGGATGTGTTTAGTATGAGATGCTAATTGAGCATCCTGGTAGAGAGGAAGCAGCTTTCATAGAGGATTGAGATGTAAGAGTGCCAGATTCTTCTGTGAAGGCAGGGTGCCTGAGGACAGCCCTGGAGAGAGCTGCAGTTAGGAAAGCCAGGGCTGGGTGTGGGGTGGGAACAGGCTGGAGGAAGGAGGTGACTGGAGGTGGGGGGACCACCCTGGTCTGCTGTGTTAGCAGCAGATGGGAAAGGATGACAACCTGAATCCATTTGGCATCTGCACCTCAGAGCAGCCTCCATGCTCAATAGACTGCTTCCTGATTCCATTTCAGGATTGGCCACCCAGCACAGAGCATGGAGTGACTTGCTTAGACAACAATATAGTCCACATAGAGGGAGCTCTTGGCAAGGCTCCATCTCTGTGCTAAGGGCTTCTTATCCTTTATCTCATTTCATCCACACAAAGATCCTACGAGGCAGGCACCGCTCCTCCAGTTAGGCACAGATGCATTTGTTCTTGCTTTGTTTTTGGTAAGCTAAAAATGACAGTAAGTGGCCACTAAAGACATTGCTCATTAGCAGGCAGAGTTGCCCTGTTGGTCCTGAAAGTAGTTTTGTTCTTATCTCTCTATAAACACTCTTTTGTTTTTGATCCTTAAGTAGGGGAGCTTTGAAATCATTACCCCCTATTTTACAGATGAGGAAGCTGAGTTTCAGAAGGGCAAGGTGGCTTCCCAAAGTGACAGCCTGTGAGTAGAGTCCCTGGTCTTGCTCCCTGCAAGAAGGGTTAGGTGTAGGGAAACAGGGACGGCGGCAGCACCATGTGGGTCTTTGACCAGAAGAACAGCCAGTGTAATGAATAGTAATAGACTAACATTTCAGAAGGAAGAAAAGTTGTGTATACAGTAAAAACCCTCTGATCTAACACACTTGAGAGAGACAATTGACGATTTATACTTAAGCCTAAAGCTGAGAATCATTAAAAGAAAGCATACATTATTTTATTTTTTGTAGGAAACATTCAATGTACATTGGTTTACTGAGAACTTTAAGAGTGAATGAGTCATGGATGGGCATTTAGTGTCATTTCTCCTCCTTCTCCTCATTCTTCCTCTTCTTCTTCCTTCTTCTTCCCTTCCTCCTCCTCCTCCTCCTCCTGCTCCTCCTCCTCCTGCTCTTGCTCCTGCTCCTCCTCCTCCTCCTGTTCCTCCTGTTCCTCCTCATCCTTCTCCTGCTCCTCCTCCTCCTCTTCCTTCTCCTGCTCCTCCTCCTCCTCCTCCTGCTCCTGCTCCTCCTCCTCCTCCTGCTCCTCCTCTTCCTCCTCTTCCTTCTCCTGCTCCTCCTCCTCTTCCTCCTCCTCTTCTTTCTTCTGCCTCTTCCTCTTCTTCTTCTTTTTCAACACAGCTTTAACTAGTTTTTCCAAAGCATCCAATTTAGCTTTCACAGAAACAAGAAGTCTTTCTTTGTGTACTTACAGTTAATTGGTGTATTTAATATTTAATTAAATCGGGTAATTGCAATAGTAAGTACAGACAGAACGGGTTTGGGAATAAGTCAAATCTACTATTGCAAAGTGTAGGATCCACCAGAAGAGAGAAGGGTCTTACCCAGTCCCCACCAGCCACCTTCAGAGCCCCAGGTATGCACCAATAGGCTTTCCAGAGTGAATGGAGAGTGCTGGTTAATCTAGTTTATAAGTTAAGTGAGATTTATATAAAAGAGCCCCTACTGACCAAGTGCAGTAGCTCAAGCCTGTAATCCCAGCACTTTGGGAGGCCAAGGTGAGTGGCTCACCTGAGGTCAGGAGTTCAAGACCAGCCTGGCCAACATGACAAAACCCTGTCACTACTAAAAACACAAAAATTAGCCGGGCATGGTGGCATGTGCCTGTAGTCCCAGCTACATAGGAGGCTGAGGCAGGAGAATCGCTTGAACCCAGGAGGTGAAGGTTACAGTAAGCCAAGATCATGCTACTCTACTCCAGTCTGGTGAACAGAGTGAGACTCTATCTCAAAAATAAATAAATATATAAATAAATAAAAAGCCTCCACCGATAGAAATACACGCACAGTATACATTTGTGTATGCCAGACACTTGAAAGAATGAATAAAATACTTGTGTAGAAATGATTTTGCTTTTCTGGTTCTTTTTTCCTTCGGACTCAATCTTTTCTAAAAGACTGGTTCTAATTTGAACTGGTTCAGTAGGATTTTAAAAACAGCTGATTTTGTTTTCAGTGCAGTAAAAAAATATGGCTTGGGTCAGGTTCAGAGTTCAGACAATTAGTGCAGTCCATTTTGGTTTGTGAGTCATGTTCTCCTGGTCCACATTACTCACAGCGAGGAATGATTCAAAACCAGTGCCTTCTCCTTCTGGCTCAGATTCTAAAAATGCCTTAGGTCTCTTTTGTTCTAGCATTCCTATTCTAAGCAGTCCTAAAATGACACTTATTGGGAACAAAAATCACGAACAGAAGGAGACTGACATGAAACCCCACTTGATTCTGATGCTGAAGACGGCCATCACACTATGGAATAGGCAGCCCCCGTGGAAACCACTAACTCCTTTCACTCAAATGCTCACTGAGCAGACTGGCCCTCCCAGCTGCAGGCTTGTTTTCCAGGAAGACGCCCAATCCCATCGCAAAAGCCTTGCAGACTCCCCAGGGACTGGTCAAATACTGGCTTCCTTGGTTTCTCCATTTTGCACTCATATTTCTCAGATTTTCTTTCTTTTCCCTTCCCTTGCATGGTGTTAACATTGGCTGTACATATTTTGAGTTCGTTTAGCATCGTTTACCTTAGGAACAGAAGACATCAGTATTTCTGGTTTAGTCACAAAGAAAGTCATGGGGCATTCTCTTCAGAGCCTCGGGAATATTCCTTGGGTACCAGGTAGTGGAGATCCAAGGACCACTCAGTGACAGCCAGCCTTGGGCACAAATTCTGCCATCCAAAATGGAAGTACAAGCAGTACACATGCAGGGCGCTATGTGGTTTTATTTGATTCTTCTCATGGCCTCCCCGCCTCCCCACGTTTTTTAGCGACAGAGTCTTGCTGTGTTGCCCAGGCTGAAGGGCACTGGCACAATCATGGCTCACTGCAGCCTCGAACACCCCGGCTCAAGTGATTCTCCCACCTTAGTCTCCCAAGTAGCTGGGACTACAGGTTCATATCACCATGCCCAGGTAATTGTCTTTTTTTTTTTTTTTTTTTGAAGACAGGGTCTTGCTATTTGCCCAGGCTGGCCTCAAACTCCTGGACTGAAGCAATCCTCCTGTCTTGGCTTCCCAAAGTGTTGGGATTACAGGCATGAACACCTATGCCCATAGCTCATGGCCCCTTTATATAGGAGCTTCCTTCCCACTATCTTGTCTAGCTGTACTATTTTCAAGATGTCAAAACTCCTCTTGTAGCATGAACCATATGGTACTGGATGAACGTTGAAGACATTGTATGAACTCATGTTTAGCTTAGTATAGATCCAGATGGATCCATATCTATGTCTATATCTCTATTTATATCTATGTCTATGTCTATATAATCTACCTACATAGATGTATAAATAATTATAGATAAGTTGGAGGCCATTATTCTAAGTGAAGTAACTCAGGAATGGAAATCCAAATACCGTATGTTCTCACTTATAAGTAGGAGCTAAGCTATGGGTAGGCAAAAACATACCGGGTGGTATAATGGACTGTGGAGACTAAAAATGGGGAGGGGCAAGGGGGCGAGGGACAAAAAACTGCATATTTTATACAGTGTACACTACTCAGGTGACAGGTGCACTAAAATCCCAGACTTTACCACTGTACAATTCATCTGTGTAACCAAAAAAACTACTTGTACCCCAAAAGCTATTGAAACTAAAAAAAGATACATGAGTATACATGGTATATTAGTCCATTTTCAGGCTGTTGATAAAGACATACCCAAGACTGGGTAATTTATACAGGAAAAAGTAATGCACTTATAGTTCCACATGGCTGGGGATGCCTCACAATCATGATGGAAGGCAAAGAGGAGCAAGTCACATCTTACATGGATGGCAGCAGGCAAAAAAAGAGAGCTTGTGTAGGGAAACTCCCCCTTATAAAACCATCAGACCTTGTAAGACTTACTCACTATCAAGAGAACAGCACGGAAAAGACCTGCCCTCATGATCCAGTTACCTCCCACTGGGTCCCTCCCACTGGGTCCCTCCCACAACACTTGGGATTTCAAGATGAGATTTGGGTGGGGACATAGCCAAACCATATCACATGGGTTATCATACATAGTTATATTTTCTACTTCTGACCACTGATTTGGGTCAGAAGCAATGATACCCCAGCATCAAGGAGCAGAACCAGGGTCTACATCTTGGTATCCACCCCGTTTTCCAATAAAAAATAAACAGGGTTCCTTGAAGAAATGACTGATTCTAGGGCTGGGAAAGGGAATATGCAAGATGAGACTGGGGCATCTCATAGGGCTCTATATAAAGTAACTCAGGAATGGAAAACCAAAGTGTACCACCCTATGTGCCTTTGCCTACCCATAGCTTAGCTCCTACTTATAGCTGAGAACTTATGGTATTGGTTTTCCATTTCAGAAACTAAACAAATACTGAAAAAGCAAAATGAGAGGTATATCAAAGCCAACTGCAAGAGCTCCCAACAAAGCTGGAACCATTTGAGCAACAAAATTAATAATGTACCATTGGATTATAACCCAAAGTAATAATTATTTTTATATTTATTACTTTGGGTTATAATATATATAACTAATAAATAATATATAATATATATAACTATATTATTTATATATATAACTATAATATATATAACTAATTATTTTTATATTATATATTTATATTTTATATTATATATTTTATATTTATTACTTTGGGTTATAATGTATAATATTATTTTATATATTTATTTTATAATAAATAATCATGTCTATACTGATTTAAAATAATTGGTGACTACATCAATAAATGGAGAAGAACAGACAAATCTCCTGTTTAGAAGGATATCAAATAATTAATGTAGATACTCCCCCTCAAGGAGGTGGGACCTAACTCTATCCCTTGAGTACGGGCTGCACGTGGGGACTTCCTTTTAATGAGTACAGTACAGAAAGGGGGAACCAGAAGGGTAACTTTTTAGTGGAGAGACCTGACCAACACTATCTGAGCCAGGTGTTCAAAGTCAACCTCAACAGTGGTATGTTGTATCCATAGCATGTTAATAGCACGTAGGCTTGATCTGATGTGATAAGAAAGGTATTTTACCTCTATGATATTCCTCAAACCCATAACCCCAGTCTAACCATGAGAAAAGCATCAGAAAAATCCAAAATGAAGGACGTTCTACAGAATTTCCTGACTAGTACTCCTCAAAACCGTCAAGGTCATGAAAAACAAGGAGTATCTAAGGAACTGTCATAGCCAGGTGGCACCGAAAGAGACACAATGAACAAATATAACGTGCTGTTCTGGATGGAACCTGGAACAGAAAACAACATCAGATAGAAACTAAGGAAAAGGGAAGGAAGACTGGGCTTTACTCAGCTATAATGTATCAATCATCATTTATAAGTTGTGTACTGTATTAATGTCAGTGACATGGGAAATTGGCAGTGGGTATATGGGAACTCTTGCTAATGTTGTTACAACTTCTCTGTAAATCTAAAATTTACGGAAATAAAATAAAATGAAGAGTTTATTTTCCCACACCCCTCCCTGGCCATTTCTTTTTCTCCTGATCCTACATCTCCCAACAAACTGGTCTGCACTCTATGCCCTGATCATGAGAGAAATTGCCTCAATACCGACAGGCAGACTTGACATCTCTCCGTGCTAGGCGTGGGGGCTCTTACTCATTGGCATGGGGAGCTGAAGACCATGTCTGTTTTTCTGGCACCGTTATTTCTCAGCTTATCTAGTTTCTGGGGGCTTATCTGAGGCATTTTTATTGGCTCCAACGTGGTTTGTGACATTGTTTGCCATCTGGGGGAGTTCTGTGCATTCATCTCTTGCTGCTGAAGGAGTTGGGGGCATGCCTTGGGTCAGGAACATGTGGCCTGTGGTTGAGGATGGTGGGGTCCTCTGGGGGCTGTCACGTCTGACTCTGAGTGGGCTGACAGCCCTTCATCACGGTCTGCTTCCTTCGTTTCTTCTCTGCCTCACTCCTTTACGTGCTAATACTGTCTTCTCTAGACCATTATTCTCATTATTTTCCTCTTCAACACTCTCCTAAGGACAGATTTACAAGGATTGATGATATGGTTATATGGGGTGCCTTGAGCGTCAGAACTTAAAATTTTTAGAATAAGAAACTGGCAACAAGGCGTTTTGTCCAGGGAGGAGTCTCTTGAATGGCCCCGCCCCTCTTAGGTAAAGTAGACTGTTTGCAATGCCAGAACCAGCCCAGATGGTCCCTCTGTGAAAATTAGGAGAAAGCACACTCTCTAGGCAGCTGCAGACCTGCAGCAAAGTCTTGGTGTGGGGAGAGATAGGGCTGAATTTCAGATCCCAGACATCCCCTCAGCCAGGGAGCTTTGCACAGTAGACAGCCTATACAACAGTACACTGTGATCCTAAATGTATGGTGGGTAGCAGCCCATTTTTCCAGGAAAAGAGTGTTCAGGATAATTATCTCTTCACCTGAAAAGAGGGTGCAGATTGTCTTTGAAGTCCCCTGGAGACCAAAGGGAATGCTGGCATTAGTTCCAATTAGTTCATAAGAGCCAATTGCTGATTTTTCAGGACTTGTAGAAGCTGGTTGCTAAACATTAAAAAAATTAAGTTATATAAACTTACAATGAAAATATACTGATAACAAATGTAATGAATACTCAAAATTCATTCCTTTCTAACTACTGACTTCATTTTCCTATCAACTATGCTTTTCACGTTATTATGTCTCTTGCATATGTTTGGTGGGAGCACTGTATACCCATGTGCTACTGCCCTTCTTTTCTAAGCCAGTGCTCTGTGTCGTCATGGCAGGCTCTTGAAATTGGCATGGTGGAGTATTTACACCAAGGAAATAGACAAACGCTATGCATAAGTCTTTCCCAACACCCAACGCTGATTGTTAAACATCAGCCAAAACACCACAGCCCTGACTGTGACCCAGTGGGACCCAGTGTTTCCAGAAACTCTCTGACACGTGGTACTGACTGAGGTCATCTTGTGGGAAATGACATCAAAATCTTCAAAGAAGAACTCATCATGAGGAGAGGGAGGGAAGACTGGAATGGAGACCCAGGCTCTGCACAAGGTTTGGGGCTTCAGGGGAGGCTGGGCAATACCATATGGTCCCGGGTCCCAGTCACACTGGGAACCATAGGGAATGTGGAACTTGAACAAAAAAGGAGTGGAACCTTGGAGGCTGAATGTGGGATACCCCCATGGGAAGGACGGGGTAGTACTTCAAAACTACGTTTAGAGTAAAACCCAAACACCTTACTGTGGCCTGCGAGGTCCTGTTTCATTTAGACCCTGAACACCCCACTGACCACCCCTTGCTCTGTCCTCCCTCATGAGACAGCATCAACCAGTGGCTGTCCAGGGGTCCCTCAGCCACCCCTGTTCTTCCATATGTCATCCCCACATACTCTGTGCCCCAAACTCTTCCTGCCTAATGTATGGGTGGTTCTTCCCATCCCTCAGTCTCTCCTGAGAGAGACTTCCCCTGCTGCCCATGTAAATAAATTCCCTGCTCCCCCCCTTCCAGCCCAACCCCCATCACCACCCACCACAGGCTCGAGTTTCTTTCTTTCACGCCTGGCTTTATAATCCGTACTCAGTTTCTGATTGGGTTTGTTTACCTGACAATTATTTGTCTCCCCACAAACTAGAAGAAGTACCATAAAGGCAGGATGAGGCGTGAGGGGCTCGCCCTGGGACCCTGAGCACCCAGCACGTGCCTGGTTCATGGCAGGCTCTCGGTCCAGGCTCATTACATGATTGGAAATAGGAACTGGCCAGTTGTCCTTTAGCCCTTTCGACTTGAGAGCCTGAGTCCTGGCGAGGGGTAGGGCTGAAAAGAAATGACAAAGGGCTGTTGCCTCCAGTCTCCATCAGGCCTTAGAAGTCCAGGTTAGGGAGTGCCACCTGTGCAGCAGGAGGAAGTGGAATGTGTGTGTGTTTGTGCATGTGCACATGTGCAGGAGGGCATTTTGCCTATTTGATATGATTGAGGCCCATGTAGGGTCCCAGCAACCTGAGCAGAAGAAATAGGAGAGTTAGAAGCCAGAAAAGACTAAGAACGTGAGTGGCCAATGCCACTCCAAGAGGCTCATGGGAGCAGTGTCCCACCCTGGCCCCTGGGGTCCTGCTCTGGCCCACTCTGGAGAATACCCCCTTGCCTTCCTTTGCTGGGCCCCTCCCCCTGGGCTGGGAAGTCCCTGGGGTCCAGGAGATGCAGGCACTTGTGGTTTGGATACCCTTTTCTTCACCTAGCTCAAGGAACCTGAGACTTCAAAAGGCCCTGCCCTGAGCCCTGAGTTGGCTTCCAAGGTTGCTGTGGGTCTCTTCACAGGGTCCATAGCAGGTTGTGGAAAGAAGTTGGCTGAGTGGGCCAAGTTGTCCTCATAGGTCCCTCCCAGTTCAGGACAGAGGCAGAAGCTGAAGAGATGTGCTGAACCCACACATTTTAGGGGTGGGCCTGCATGGGGGAGCCACTTGGAAGCCTCAGCGATACTGAGAGGAATCTGTGGAGGGCTGAAGCTCCCACAGTAAGTCGTGCAACACCCTTGTCTCCTGGGGTGGGGTCGGGGGACTTTCAGCTTCTTCTATGGTTCACCCAGGCCAGCTCCCCAGAATCTATTCACCCACAAAACCCAGGTGACTCGTGAGTGAGCAATAGAGTGGAGCCCAGTCAGGGCCTGGTACAGAATTTCATGGGGAATGGCATGCCCTGACAGGATATACTCTCCTCTGTGCAGCCCTGGAGATGGGGTTCAGAGCCCCCCACCTACCTAAGCGTCTGGGTGGCAGGAGCTGGTGTTCCTCCAGTGGCCTTGGAGGAAGGGGTTAGTAAGAGGAATAGGCCCATGCAGTGGAGAGATGGCAAGATAGTGTTGCTCTCCTCTTTCCCTTCTTTCTATTTTATCCTCCCCTTTCCCTCTCTCTACAAGCAGGTGCTGCCCTTGAGGCTGGGGGCACAGGGAGAGGTCAGAGTGACCTGGGCAGGGTAGGGGTGTGTGGAAGGGAAAAAAGAAGACATTTCTGAGCTTCCTCCATAGGAGAGGAAGGGTGGGGCATATCTAGGACAGACCAGATCCCAGGTGAGTACCTAGAAACTGGCTCCAGCTTGCAAGTGATGAGCGATAGTGAGCAACCACAGAAAGGAACCTTGAGGTCTTGCTCAGCAAAATTTCAGACAAAAGCACTCATGGACCATGAGCTCATCCAGCAAAGAGCACAGGCATTAGAGGCAGAAGGACTTGGGTTGAATTCTGACCCTTGTACTTTCTTTGGGTGAGCTTGAGTAAGTGACCTGGCTTCTCCATCTTATCAGCCTCTGTTTCTCCACCTGTGAAATACCTTCTTGCTTGTCTCTGTGTTAATTATGGCCATCAACAACCTCAAATTATTTGTTTTTAATAGATCTCTTTTCAGTCCATTGATTTGTTTTTCTGTTCTTACCATGGGTTCAGATCTCAAGAACTGGTTGTTTTGTTTCTGGTTATAAAAGCAAAGATCATCTTTGGCAACAAATAGGTAAATACAAGTATGTTTTGTTACTGAGCTTGGTTCTAGAAAATAATTTTGTGTGTATTAAAGCTTATAATGATGGCAATGACTATTAAGTAGATAAACCAGGATGTTGAAGACACTGATGCTTACATAACTTAATACATCCATCACTGTTTTGTAGCCATTAAAAAGACAATTATGACATCTATCCTTAGACTGATTGGGCTGTTTGTTATATGTTAATCACACCACCAAATGGAGTGAATGAGATTGTGCAACTTAGTAGTGTTGGGCACAAATAATCAGCTGATGAATGATGACTATGATTATTGGACCAAGGTGTCCAGGTCCTCTTGACAGAGCCCTCTATGTCTAGCAGCCACTAAAGTGATTTCCCAAAGTCCATTTATGATCCTGTTTCTTGTTTAAACATCTCCAACGACTGCTGTTGCCCAAAGGACCAAACTCATGCTTGGCAGGCAGAACCATGGCTGATGTGGTTCAAACCTATTTTCAGCAGCTGCTTTGCCTGCCTGCTGGGGCCACTCCTTTCTTTCCACATATTCGTGCACCAGGAGAGTGGATTTCACCTCTTCCCGAACACATCCTGCCCACTCATGCTTCTCCAGCCTCTGCTTGTGCCCTTCTTCCTTTATTTTTCTGGAGAGCTTCTATGCATCCTTTAAAACCCAGCACAAATGCATCTCTGGGAAGTGTTCCCCAGTTTCCCATGCAGAGCTGTGTGTTCTCTCTTCTTGCTTATCGGTAGAGCCCTTTACCTGTTTGATAGAGTTTAGCTCTCTATTCCCATCCAAATCTCATCTTGAATTGTAATTCCCATGTGTCGAGGAAGGGACCTGCTGGGAGGTGATTGGATCGGGGGGGAGTTCCCCTATGCTGTTCTTATGATAGTGAGTGAGTTCTCACAAAATCTGATGGTTTAAAAGTGTGACACTTCCTCCCGCCCCCATCTCTCCTGCCACCATGTAAGATGGGCTTTGCTTCCCCTTTGCCTTCTGCCGTGATTGTAAGTTTCCTGAGACCTTCCCAGCCAGGTAGAACTGTGAGTCAATTAAACCTGTTTCCTTTATAAATTCTCCAGTCTCAGGTCGTTCTTCATAACAGTGTGACATTGGACAAATACACTGCTCTTATAAATGCACTTACAGCATTTTATTGATTAAAAGAGACATTATTGAGCTGGGAATGAGCTGCCCCAAGGGGATTCAGTGTTCTACTTATCTTTGTATCCTCAGAGCACAGCACAGTGATTGACAGATAGTAGAGAATTAGACAGATGAATGAATACAGACCCATTCCCATGTACTTCAAGTGATTTTTCCAAGAAAGGCAGTTAGTAGCATGATTTCTGGTGTCACCCAGTGCTGGATTCAAATGCTAATTGATATGGTTTGGCTCATTGTCCCCACCCAAATCTCATCATGAATCGTAATCAGCATGTGTCAAATGTAATCCCCAGGGGAGACCTGGTGGGAGGTGACTGGATCATAGGTTCAGTGTCCCCCATTCTGTTCTCATCACGGTGAGTGAGTTCTTATGAGATCCGATGGTTTTATAAGGGCATCTTCCTCACTTCGCTTACCATTCTCTCTCTCCTGCTGCCATGTAAGACGTGCCTCTTCCCTTTCCACCATGATTGTAAGTTTCCCGAGGCCTCTCCAGCCCTGTGGAACTGTGAGTCACGTAAACCTCTTTTCTTTATAACTCGGGTATGTCTTTATAGCAATGTGAAAATGGCACTTGTAAATGAATTTAGATAGGTTACTTAATGTGTCAGTTTCCTCAACTGATAATTGGGAGTAATATTAACCCCAGAGAGCTGTGGGGAAGATTAAGAATGAAATTGTGCTACTCAGTAGTGTCAGGCACAAATAATCAGCCCATAAATGATAGCTATGATTATTGAGCCAAGGTGTCCAGGTTCTCCGGACAGATCCCTGTATGTCTAGCAACACGTGGCTATGAGACTAAAGTCTTGGAACACAGAATCTGTTGGTGTGAAGCCAGTTCACTTCAGAGGTAGACCATTGTCCTTGATCCTGTTGGCACTTTGCTCAACCTAATTGTATTGAAGATCAGATGGAAGCCTCAAGTGGGTCAAATGTCTGGAGAAGAACACCCAATTAAACCAGGTAGCAGATTAGGGAATTTTACCCCTAGCTACATTTTACAAAAGCAAGTGAATTGTTTCCTTATGACTAGCCTTGATTAATGATCACTAAAAAATGTATGTTTGAATTTCACAAGTCATATGTTTCCAAGAGAAGAGCCCAAACTAATCAAGACAATCTTTGGAAAAGCACTTGATAGGGGCATACACCACAACTTTAATTAACAGTGAGGCTTTGAAATTGAACACAACACACAGAAGGAAAATTAATAAATTGTTTAATTTTGTCTTTCCTGTACCTCAGTCATTCAATCTTAACCCAGAGCATACACAGCCTTGGGTGATGCATATTCTTCTAAATGTGCCATTACAAATGCATTATTTTTTCATCAACTGCTGATTTCATTTGTGTTTAGAAAGCATCCAGTTACCATGCTAAAGGAAAGTGAATAGGCAGCCCAGATGCTTGCTAAGCCAGCGTTCAAGGTACCCTGCCCAAGCATCTTGACATTGCTGCCCTTAACTTAAACAGCTTGGCCTGGCTGTGCTGCTTAGGCTGCCAAGAAAGTAACCCAGGACTCTTGAGGGTTTTTCATGCAGGAGTGTCATTTGCAAGTTTGATTTGGAATGTGCTCTTGACAAAGGCAGTTCCATCCTGTGTTCCTGTTACCCTGGCTTGGCTCAGTGCAAGAGGGCTACCAGCAGTTTCTGGAAGTCTCCGGAGGTGTCCGAGTGAACCATGTCAGAGAGAGACTTCTGATACTTCTCTTGGAATTTTGCTTTGATCCCCTGAAGGTCCACCTGTAGGAAAAATAACAGCAATGGGGACAAGAATGTTTATGGCGTGTTCACAAACCGTGGGCATTGTTCTACACACGTTATACTCATTTGCTCATTCATGCCTTAAAACAGCCCCTTGAGATAGTGCTATAATTACTTCCATTTTGGGACCAGGGAAAGGAAGGCAGAGGTCAATTCCCCAAAGTTTGCAGAGGTGTCCATGTGTGTGTGTGTTCCACTAAAACTCTTGAATTTCACACGGTTTTTATATGTTACAAAATATTATTTTTCTTTTGAGTTTCAACAGTTATTTGAACATGAATCGCCCCAAGCTAGCAGGACTGTACACAACCTGGCAGTGTGTCTGACTTGACCCCTGGCATAAAGTAAGAAAATCGTCAACACAGAGATGTGAAATTAAGCAATTAAGCGGTTTTCCCCTCATACCCTCATTGGCAAGGATATTAGTGCCAGTCAACACAATTCAAATCACTATCAACTTGCAGGATTTATTTTGAATCTAGTTCATCCAAAGCTTGAAAAACCTAGGTGCTGGAAGTGTTGATAGGACTTGGGAGAGAAATATATTCAAAGATTGCTCCGCCAAAAGACTCTTAGAGCTTGGCAAAGGAGATGAGGCTTGTACCAGAAAAGATAGAATTCCAGGTAGAACGTAATGGGACTCATAAAAGAAGCAGAGAACTCTTTTTAAACAGGAATCTTCTTGACTTTTCTTTTCTCTACTCTTCTCTTCTCTTTTTTTAAATTTTCTCTTTTTCTTTTCTTTTCTTCTTTTCTGGCTTAGACCCTACCTTCTACTCCAGACCCAAAAAGCATGGCTCAGGGATCTGATTCTTTCTTCTTCTGCTTCAGTTACAGGACTGAGCTGAGAGAGTGAGAGGAATGATCAGGACAAGAGAACGTGGGGGAGTGAGGGAGGGTTTGCAGTGGATGCTGAGCGGGCAGCAGAGACTGCAGGAGGCAGGTGGTGTCTGTCTCTCCCCCAGCCTGTGTGTCCCCCTGCCCCACTGCTTGGCTCCTTGTCTCATGCTGGGGGAGGGGCAGGAAGGTGGAGGGTGGGTGGGGATGGGGTACACCAGGTCTCTGTTCTAGTGCCATGTGGCTTTAGGAGATTAGGAAATCTGGCCAAACTACTCTGTCTAGCTGGACCTGAAACCTAACATGAGGGAACTGCCCACATGTTAAGATGGCCTGGGACGTGCGGTTAATTCTGAGCTGGGACAGAGGTTTTTGGAATAAAACACTCTGTGGTTGGAGTGATCATGGAACCCTCACAAGCCCTTCGGGTGGATGCAATCTCTCTGGGCGTCTTTTGGAATCCTGGGTCTTCATTGTGTTCAACCTGCCCCTTTTGAGACCTTCAAAATCTCTCATCTCTCAGTGACTTTGGCTGGAGGTTGAGTTGCTAAGAGACAGAGAGACGGACAAGACAGAAGACCTGGAGAGAAAGGGAAGGAGAGGGGTTTACAGCAATGGGAGAGAGAGGCAGAGACATGGCAGGAGCAGAGCAGAGAGACCAGCAAAGGGAAAGGGGGTGGAGAGAGAGATGTGGCCTTCAATAGAAAAAGACAAAGAAAAAGTGGTGGAGGAGGAGATGGGAGAAAGGAGAAATTCCAGGAATAGAAGTAAAAACGCAAGAACCGTCTTGTTGCAAAGTTATATTTAAAAACAGTGTCAGATGTTAAGTATTATTTGTTAAGAAGCCATGGATGAGAATTTGCATTGGTCTCCCTCCCCCTTCACCTCCTCCTTCATTTAACAACATTTTTTTTTGAGGGAAGATGTCTGTGGTTTTCAAGTTCTTACTTCTACTTCATTCCTTAAGGCTTCTCCTGCTGCTGATGAAATGCCGCTTTCATTTATTTTGTACCTCCTCTGTCTGTGGCCCCATATCCCAAAGTACTTTTTTTTTTTTTTTCTGAGACCAAATCTTGCTCTGTTACCCAGACTGGAGTGCAGTGGCGCCGTCTCGGCTCACTGCAACCTCTGCCTTCTGGGTTCAAGCAATTCTCATGCCTCAGCCTCCTGAGTAGCTGGGGCTACAGATGAGTGCCATCATGCCAAGCTAATTTTTGTAATTTTAGTAGCAACAGGGTGTCACCATGTTGGCCAGGCTGGTCTTGAACTCCTGACCTCAGGTGATCCGCCCGCCTTGGCCTCTCAAAGGTGCTGGGATTATAGGTATGAGCCACCACGCCCGGCCAGCTGTGATCCTGACGGCTGCTCCCAAGCTGTTGGCTCCTCCTCTCCTTTCTCTTTCTTATACACACACATTCTCGGAGAGCAAACACAAATTGGTTCTTAGGGGGTGAAAAAACCCTTAATATTTTTATGTATAAAGCACTGATATCCACATGGTACATAAACAGATTTATAGCCTTATCTCTGGCATTAAAATTTCTTGGGTGGAAGGGATGGTAATGAGGAAACACATGTGTCTAAAAAGGCTCCTGAGAGGAGCAATAGTTTTTACAAAGAGAGAACCATTGCCTTATGCTGATGTGTTTTCTTCTGCAGTGTGGCTGTTAAGGAAAGGCCTAGCTCAGGAACTTGGAAATCACTCTCTTATTGTCCCTGCTGCTGGCTGACCTCTTTCAAGTGTCTTTGTTTTGTCTTCCTTAACATGGAGCTGTGTGTAGCTGCAGCCCCACAGAAATGCTCTACAAGGTCGCCTCTGCTTTCCTCCACGAGCTCTCCGGAGCCACAGAGGAAAAAAAAGAAGCAATGATCATTACTGTATTTTTATAAAAAGAAACAGATTGAAGTGGAGCACAACGTCTTCTACAAATTCTGGGAAAGCAAGGGACGTCTCTGTTTTACTTTTTCTGTAAATAGGCCCTTAATAGAAACTATTTGTTGATGACATCAGCAGTGGAAAAAACAGAAGTTGCAGCAGGCTCTTTAGAGTGGGAGTGTGTCTTACCTCGGCCCTGGTCACGATTATACGAATCAATGTCTCCTCATCTGTCCCCACACCCTTCATCGACTTGTATAGACGTTCAGCAAAATAGCCCTCGCAGTCCCGGGCACATCTCACTAAACGGGATAAAGGAAAAGAGAATGTGAGGCTTTCAAGTTTTGTGGAATGACATGGGAACCCACCCTGCCGAATGTCATCTGGCTCCCCTTCAAGCTGACTGAATTGTGAGGCAGATTTGAAAGGCACTGACTTGACACTGTTGCGAAATGAGATTCAGAAGATTCCCTGGTCAGAGCACCTGGAATCTTCAAGCAGAGCTCCTCCCTTGTCCCCTGAAGACCCTCCAGAGGAGAGCTGTGGTATCCTTGGGCCTTTCCAGCCACATCCATGATTCTCGTTATTTCCCAGCAGAAATAACTTTCCCTATCTAAGTGAAATCTCTGGTGCTGTTGTAGGGTTCTGAAAGGAAACAGACTGGCCAGCAACCATCTGGAATAAAACATCATCTTGACCGTGTGTCCAGCTGGACAGCTGCCTGCTCTCCTGCTCAACAGCCTCCCCACCCTTTGTTTTTCCTTGCTGGGTCTTTTTTGTGAGTCTCATCTCTGAGCCTTTTCCAGGTTCCCCACGATCTTTTGGTTTGCAGTCCAGGATGTGGGCTTGATGAAATGTTTGATCCTTTTTAAAGATCACTTTCCTATGATGCTGCTATTTGCTCTTTCCTGACCTCCCCTTGCCTTCCAGCTTTGATCTATCCACAGCTTAATGAAGTGTGGTCTGTATTCATCAAGCAGGTGATCGGGTGCTTCTCTTCTCCTGGGAATAAATCATTCCTTCCCCTCTCCCAGGCTCATATGGATCCATCCTGACCAACAGGTTAGAGAAAAAAACATTTGCTCTTTAGGCTGTTAACATTTCTCTAGAACACTCGATGATGTAAGTGATTAACAGTAGGTGATTATTTCAGCATAAATGTGGAATGTGCAACCTGACTATGTCCCATAATGGAGCTGCTGTCGTCTAGGGGACCGCCTGTGTGATTGATGCTATGAGCAGGGGAGAGGACAGGTGAGGGAAGTAGAGTCTAGTTTGGGGGCCAGTCTCCTGCTCCAGGCCATGTGGCAGCTGCCACAGTTACAATGGAAAAGAAAATCGCACTGGAAAAGAAAAGATGTCTGGCCTCTTTCTCCTGAGACAACCCAAAAGCTGCCGGATTGGTGGTTCAGGGGGAACTTGTATGCCACTTTGGGGAGTGGCATATTGAGACTTACTGTGGTCCGCAGACAATCTGAGCTAGTGAGCACCACAAAGTTTTCCCGAAAATTCTCTTCCATGTAGCACGACTTAATGTGGGGATCACTGTCTGCCTAAAGTCACTGTGTTCTGCTCCTGTATAGGGTTCTTCTTCTTTAACATTTTTTTCTACCTGATATCTTGGGAAGAAAACTCTCAACATTTCTCCTCTCTGGAATCTATGCATGGGAACAACCTCTGTTGTTAGCAGCAGCAGGAATCCCTCAAAAGGCTGGGCAGGGATAGCCAGAGAAGACATGGAATAAAACACCTTCCAGGCATGGTGGCTCACACCTGTAATCCCAGCACTTTGGGAGGCCAAGGCAGGTGGATCACTTGAGGTCAGGAGTTCAAGACCAGCCTGGCCAACATGGTGAAACCGTGTCTCTAATAACACAAAAATTAGGCAGGCATGGTAATCCCAGCTACTCGGGAGGCTGAGGCACGAGAATCACTTGAACCCGGGAGGCAGAGGTTGCAGTAAGCCAAGATTGCACCACTGCACTCCAGCCTGGGTGACAGAGTGAAACTGTGACTTAAAAAACAGAAACAAAAGCAAAAAAAACCCTCTTCACAGTGAGTGGCAGGAAGGGCAGCCAGCCCTGTGCTCTGTATCTTGCTCCCCTTTGCCTTCAGAGCAAGTTCCTGAACTTGCTGTGAGTATATAACACAGTCATTTGGACAGCTTGTAGAGTGTGGCTTTGGTTGGGCATGGTGGCTCACACCTATAACCCCAGCACTTTGGGAGGTGGAGGTGGGTGGATCACAAGGTTGGGAGATTGGGACCATCCTGGCAAACACGGTGAAATCCCGTCTGTTCTAAAAATACAAAAAGTTAGCTGGGCATGGTGGTGCATGCCTATAGTCCCAGCTACTCGGGAGGTTGAGGCAGGAGAATGGCTTGAACCCGGGAGGCAGAGGTTATGTTGAGCCGAGATCACGCCACTGCACTCCAGCCTGGTGTCAGAGCAAGACTCTCTCTTAAAAAAAAAAATGTGTGTCTTCCTGGGCTCCCTTCCTGGAGGTTCTCAAAGGGAACTGGAGTGGGGCCCAGGAATCTGCATTGTAACAGGTGATTCTGAGGCAGGGGGTCCCTGGACCTCACTTTGAGAAATGCTGCTCCAGACACTGCATGTGGTGGGAGTCATTTGGCCTCAGCCCCCTGCTCCTAGATGTTAGTCATAAACTGGCATAGCTATAAGTTAGCTGGGAGAGGGATGGGAAGTGTCTAGAGTAGTCATGAAGCCGTATTCTGTTGTGTGGCTTATTCTCAAGGTCTTTTCTAATTACTTTGGCTTTCACTAGCGCTGGAGTACTGCCCACTCTGAGAGTGTGTGGTCCCCAAACCCAGGGACTTGGCTTTTCCTTCATCCATACCCACTTTGCCCTTCGTTTTTTATCTTTAACTTTAGCCTAATCTGTTGATTTTTTTGTACCCACCAGCTTACAATTCACCATAAGCTTTAAGCTCCTTGAAGAGCAAGAACTGATCTTATTTACCTCTTATCCCCATACCCAGCACAAACTCTGGGCCCAGGCAGGTGTTGGGTAAATGTTAAATCATTGAGTGGCTGTAATACCATCTCCTGACTGTACTCTGGTGTTTCCACGATTCTCTGCACTGCAAGTACAGCATAGCAAGGACGTAGAGCCTCAGAACCAGGCCATGAGTAGATCCTATTATTTACCTGAGACGCTTCTTAATTATGCCTAGTGTTCCATTATTGGAATGATAAGCATGTGGGGGTTATTTATATCCTACTGCTCAAGGTCATCGCCAGGGTCTAATTTTTCACACATGTCTGCAGTTCAAAAAATTGGCATAAATGGGTTAAGGCCCTAAGTACAGTTGCTTGAACCAGGGCTCCTATGTATACCCAGCATGGGTCATGAGCAACACCAGGGATTTTTAGGCCTCGGGATATCACAGCAGAGGTCTTGCTTATTGAATGCAAAATGAGGATGGATTAAAAAAAATCAATTGCTGACATTGTTCAAAAAACCCCCCAAAGAAACCAAACAAAAGAATTTGGCAACTGGAGCACATTTTTAAACTTCCAGGGCTGGTTATTCGGTCCTTCCTCTTTTGAGGACAGGTCTCTCCATTGCTTCTGCCATTTGGGATGGTGCCCTGGATTCCTCACCACAGGAGCACGGACAATGGACAATGCCTTCATTCCAGGGCTTGCAGAAAGGAAAAAAGGAGGCTGCCGGACATAGTGCCATGCCCATCTCTCTGCTATTTCCTGCCTTTGGGCAACACCTGGAGAGGAGGTCCTGGGGTTTGGTTGGCACAATCAAGATCTGATCTCCATCCCGTCTCTTTCCAAACAGAATTCATTCTTTGAAAACACTGAAAGGAACCCAATGGAAAAGGAAACCTATGAGCCATCAGGCTGCCTGAAACTGGATAATGGTCCCAGGTTGTTGACAGGTGCCCTCAGGGACCCATGGTCTTAGTGGGTGGTATGGTGTGGCTGCATCCCCACCCAAATCTCATCTTAAATTATAGCTCCCACAATTCTCACATGTTGTGGGAGGGACCCAGTGGGAGATAATTCAATCATGGGGGTGGTCTCCCCTCATGCTATTCTTGTGGTAGTGAATAAGTCTCACAGGATCTGATTATTTTATAAGGGGTTTCCCCTTTTGCTTGGTTCTTATTCTGCCTTGTCTGCCACCATGTAAGACGTGCCTTCTGTCTTTTGCCACGATTGTGAGGTCTCCCCAGTCACATGGAACTGTGAGTCCATTAAACCTCTTTTTCTTTATAAATTACCCCGTCTTGGGTATGTCTTTATCAGCAGCATGAAAACGGACTAATACAGCGGGACTGCAATGGATGCTGTGGTGTGCCACTCAGATGCCCTATTCAGGATGAGGCAGTCATTCACAGCGGAATCCCTCCCCAGGAATCTCCCTCCAAGGGAGAAGCTGGCTTGCCCAAAGTTGCACATGTTCCCCTGGTACAGCCAGTGTCCCATGACTGGTCAATGTGGGATGCAAAAGCCTGGGCCCCTTGCTCCACTTTGGACATCCCAGCTTCAGGGCTTCCTGTGGGACCAGCAAAGCCCCTGTTGCAACTACGTCACAGTCACTCTCCCTCTTGCTCAGTGCTGCTTAGATGTGTTGACACCCAAATGCCATTCCCTCAAATCTTCCTACACACAAACCTCTGTCTGCATCTGGTTCCAGGCAGCCCAACCTCAGACAAGAACTCTCCTAACTTTACTTTACCAAGAGTCAAATAGGCCTTCTGCAAATCTCCTGATGCTTCTTCTTCAATGGCTTCTTCTATGTCTTTGCCAATGAGCTGCAGAGAAAACCAAAATCAGCCATTATTCCAGGTTTGCCTTTGACTTTGGCACTCTTGGGGTCGTTCCTCTATAAAAAGCACTAACTGTTTCCAGAGTTAGTCCTGTGGCTTCAGGGAGCTCCTATCCCGACTCTTGCCTTGCAGGATGGGGGTGTTTGCCACTCGTTTGAGAGGGGGCTCTCATTGCTGAGAAGTCAGTCTAGATATGATTCCTAATGGACTTGACTCTAGTCAGTGCCACTCCCTCAACCTCAATTTCCTCATCTGTAAAATGGGAGAGTGGAGAAACAATTAATATACTATAATCATAGACATTTTTTACACTGATGTGTAGTTTAGTTCCAATGTCTTCTTCACTTTTTCCAGTTTCAGTTTCCCTGGAGGCTGTGGTTATGATCATGTGACCTGCACCTCCATCCTCTCCCTTGCCTTGGAAACCAGGGACTTAGCCCCAGTTTGGGTGAAATAAGTAGGGAGGATGAAGTTCATGATAACAGCTTGATCTAAAGTTCCTGATAGGGTGGGTCTGCAAGGGCTGGAAGCCGGGGCGGGGCTGGTTGCTGACCACATCAAAATGCCACTTGTCTTCACTCTGGGGTAATTCCAAATGATGCTATATTCACCACTGGCTCACATATCGTTCAACACAGCATTACACATTAGGTTTCTTTCTAAATATTTACAGAAGCTGAAGCTCAGAGTAAATTGTGACTATCCTTAATACAAATACTGCCTGGGCCAAGCTCAGGGCAGGCACATAAAGAGAAAGGAGAATGCTTTTCTGGGTTTGGGGAAATGCAATTAAGCACCAGAAATACTGAAACTTATTTCTTAGAAAATATGCTTTGAGCATATGACACAATTGATTCTATAAATAATTGGGGTCTTTGAGTATGCACCAGTGGAGTTTATGTGGTTTATTTTGAAAACACAGGTAAACAAAATGTTCTTTGTGATGTAAGCGCAATATGTGTGGGGGAGGACCTGTATCCAGATTTAATGAAGCCCTGTTGGTCGATCTCCTAGTCATTGTTTGCATGTCTGGAGGCCTTGGTGTGTGGCAATAGAAACCTGATTAGAAGAGTGGGGGAACTGTCCCTTCCTTAGCTGCCCCCAGTCTTTCTTGGGTTTGATGTGGGAGTCATTATTTTGGAAGGGACGGGTATCCCTTTCCCAGAAACAAGGTTCTTGTTCTGTAGACTGAGATCATACTGCAAGAGAACATTTTGTTCATACAGGTCTTGTTTACTTTAAAAAATCCTCACATTAAACCATTTTCCATTTCTATTGTTAATACCAGGCTAGAACAGGGATTTTAAATTTTCTGTAGAATCTCAGCCTACAAAACAAATGAAAACAGAAAGCAGAGCTGTGGTGAGAGGCGGGAGGTGGGCTCGTTTCCCTAGCCTTTGGCATCAATATCAGTTTTTGCCCTCACAGATTTTTTCCTTGCACAACTCTAGGAGGCGCTATTCATATACTACAACAAGAAGGTACTTGTCTGTCTGCTTCCTGCACCACCCCACTCCTGGTAGCTGCTGAGCCACCTCCACGGGATACAATCTGAAACAATGGTCTGGCCCAAGCTCTTGGGACTGTACTTTGCATACTTCTTACTTTAGTTTCTAGAACATGATTCTTAGGGACTCTTTGTATAGGAGCAGGTTTTCTGATCTCAGTAGAAAAACACATTATGAGGTTAGATTCCAAACAAGTCTCTAAGACTCTATTTAGACAGGTAGCAATGCCTGTTGGGGGGTTATTAGAAGAGCAGGAGAGACATTTCTTTCTCTTAAAGTTGGTTGCCCCAAATGGATGGCGCGCTGACAACAGAATCCTATGCACTCTGGCTTTGACTACAGCAGTTAGAGGCTGAAGCCTCTGGCATGGGCTGAGGAACACGTACAGGGGAGGAGCAAGGGGCGAGGCACGTGGTGAGGAGGCAGCAAAGTGGGCTACGAGTGTGCGTACCTACCGTTTATACTGAGCCCTGTTCGGGGACTTGACTTTGGCTTTATAACTGTATGAGTCTTTCATATTTGGTAACACTGGGGACTGTAATAATCTTGCATGATGCAGCAGTTTGGGAAACTCTGTTGTTTGGCCTGGGATTGCTGGGAGTGTCAGAAGTTAAGACTTAGGCTTAGAGCAAAATAAATGGCAAAACTCTGAGTTTTTCTGCCAAAAATTAAAAATTCAACCCTAAGCCAGGACCACTCAGGCCACATAAGAAATTCCAGATGCTGATCTCAGACTAGCATCTCTGTGCTTTTGGTCAGAAGCCATCAGAAAACTCATAGAACCAGGGTCTGAGAGCAGACTGAACTCTAAAAACATCAGCAATAAATACCAAGATGAATGATGCTGGAGCAAGGCTTTTGAAATGGATGAATAGATAGCATTTTAGAGCTGGTTTCATGTAATGAATCATGAAATCCACAGATTACCTTATTGTACATTTAAGCTTTTGCTCTGATTTATGGCATTGTTTGTTCATCCAGGGAGACTCCTGACAATTGCTAATGTTTATTGAATGCTTGTTGCCTGCCAGGTACTAAGTGCTTATTTCTGTTAATTCATTTAATCCTTATTAACCCTATGAAGTAGGTACTATTATCCCTATTTTACAGTTTGAGTAACTGAGGCACAGAACCCTTAATAACTTGCATAAGACCCATACAGCTATAGCCTAAAGCGGACTTCTTAAATTGTAATATACATTAGAATCACCTGGAGCATCTGCTCTAACACAGATGGTAAGACCCCAGCCCCATGGAATTGATTCAACAGGTCTGATGGGGACTGAGAATTCTCATAACAAATTTTCAAGTGATGCTGATGCTGCTGTTTCAGGATCAACTTGGAGATATTAGCCTGGAAAGTGTACTTTCAGGCGGTCAGTTCATACACACACACGTGCACGTACCCAGAAACTTCACCTGTGGTCTCCACAGTGTGGAAAGAGGATCTCAGTCATAGAGAAGTCCTCCAGCTCAGAGGCTACACAGCTCCAGGAACAAGAGACCAGGGGAGTGCAGGTCAGCTGTCTTTGATCATGACTCTGGGCACGATTTGAAAGCAGTGGACCCTAAAGGCTTATATATAGTCATGATAAAATTTTAGAGCTTTACTGTCTTTTTATCTGCTGGCAACACATAGGAAATGCAACTTGGAGTGAGGAGCAGCCAGCTTCAGCTGAGGCAGGAGCTCAGGCCGGGGATTCTTGGAGTTCTCATCCACTCTCTGCTACCGACTTGCTGTGTGGTCCTGATAAGTTACAGATGGTTCCTTACTCAACAGACTTTCCTTGCCCAGCAGTTGTGGGTCACAATAGCTGTTCAGCCTACGTTGTAGTTATGGTGTTGTTGTGAAATTGAATGAGACACATGACACAGAAGTGCTTTGAATAGGTAAAAGCACTACACATATAAAATAGGATGCCAAAAAAAAAAAATCTGATATTCCACTCCAGGCTTTCTGCAATTAAAGACTGCTTTTCAGGGAAGGACTTTGTGCTAAGCACCTTGAAATAACTAACTCACCTTGTGGGCTGAAATTTATCCTGGGATTAAAAAATAATTTATATGCATCTTTTTAGGAGCCTGTCTTTGAGATACATCATATCTGTCTTGACGAAGGTAGGCACCGTTAGCCAACGGTAAACTGGAGTAGTAATAGCAAATATTTGTATGCTTGCCACATGCCAACTACTGTTCTGAGTCTTTTTTTTTTTAAAGATGGAGTCTTGCTCTGTTGCCCAAGCTGGAGTGCAGTGGTACCATCTCAGCTCACTGCAACCTCTGCCTCCTGGGTTCAAACAACTATCTGCCTCAGCTTCCCGGGTAGCTGGGATTACAGGTGCCTGCCACCACAGCTGGTTAATTTTTGTATTTTTAGTAGAAACGGGGTTTCACCAGCTTGGCCAGGCTGGTCCTGAACTCCTGACCTCGTGATCCCCCCTCCTTTGCCTCCCAAAATGCTGGGATTACAGGCATGAGCCACCACTCCTGGCTTGTTCTGAGTCTTCATCTTATTTAACCTTAAAATCACTCTGAGGGTGTGAAGATGATGTTCGTGGTCCCTGTTTTACAAAAGAGGATGGAGAGATTTGGTCACTTGCCAGTGGTAGACCCAGAATTTGCACCTGGGCTCTTGGACTCTAAAGCTTTGCCTCTGGATGGGACACTTGCTTCCCTGGCCTCTGTTGTGAAGCCAGTGTCCAGCCTGGGTACTGCATCTGGGTCTAGACAATTCTTTGGGGATTCTTTGTCCTGTGCACTGTAGGCTGTTCAGCAGCATCCCAGGCCTCTGTTCACTAGATGCCGGGGCCACCACCCCCAGCTGTGACAACTCAAATCATTTGAGACATTATCAAATATTCCCGGCATAGGAAAATCGCCCCCAATTGAGAACCACTGTTGCAAAGGATTCCCAATTCTTTATTGCAGATCTTGGCTTCTTTGGTTAATAACTTAAGGCACTTTCAGAGTGAACTCTTCGGCCCCAATACTTTATTACTTACAATCTGGTAGGCTTGAAAGGTGGCTCGTAACTGCTTGTAGCTCCTCTTGGCCAGGACTTCATTGAAGGCAAGCTCATCCGTGCCCCAGCGGCCTTCCCCTGCCTCAAGGGTCAAATTACAAACATTTTGAAAAGGGCTTTTGTGAAAAGACTGATTATACAGTGCTGTGACCAGGCCTTACTTACAGGAAATTATAAACCATGCACTGAATAGAAGTCAAATGGACTAAGCACTTTCAGCTTCTAACCCACAAATATATTTCGCATACTTATTTATATTGTTTATACCATTCTTTGCTCCAAAACGGATCTGATGTGGTCAACCCCAGAGTATAAGAATAGAAACCATTCATTTAGATTCATGGAGACTCTATATGTGTTCTATAAAGATCTAAGCATATCTTTGTTTCTTAAAGGTCATACTTATTTCCCAAGTAACTACTCTTTGAATGAAATAAACATTTGTTAAAAATAATGCTAATAAATTAAAAAAAAGAATTTTCAGAGACTGGCATGTCTGCGCACATACATCGTACAGATCTTTGGCGTCCTGGCCAGCTAGATCTTTGTCCACGTCATCTCCTTCATCGCGATTAGCCTAGAAAAATTGACACATTGTTATTAACTTGCATTCCTGCTTGACCACAGAAAACAGAAAGACAAAGTCCTGGAGAAAGAGGTGAGTTCTTTCTCAGCTCAGCTCAGCTCAGTTCAGCCTGGCAAGGAGGCGACACCTGCTCTTTGCTGCCATCTTTTGGGCTCAACGGATAAACAAGAGTAGCCTCTGTGGCAACACTTGTTTTTTTGCCTTTTATTTTGGAGAAACCAGAGTCACCCACAAACCCCACTGACCTCTGAGCAGACTGGATGCGATCTCTAAGTTCCCTAGAGTGAGTCCATCGGAAAGTAAGTCATCTTCGTTTCAAAACATCAGATTTCTCCACTCATGGTCCCAGTGCTAAAGAACCCTGAGAGTTGGTCGTGGAAGTCTAACTTGAGCCCTCTGTGGTGGGCAGAATTCTAAGATGACCCAATGGCCCACATTCTTGCATAATCCCCTTCCCGTGAGTGTGGGTGAGAGCTATGAAGGTGAGGAGATGTCACTGCTGTGATTGTGTTATGTTCAATGGCAAAGGGGAATTTTGCAGATATAATTCAGGTCTCCAATCAGTCGAGTTTATCAAAAGGGAGATTATCCTTGGTTGGCCTGACCCAATCGAGTGAGCTCTTCTTAAAAGGTCAGAGATGGAAGAAGTCAGAAACGAGCTGGATGAAACCAGACAGCCATGTGGTGCTCTGCCTTGGGGGACCATGTGGCAGGAAGCTGCCAGCAGTCTCTAGGACATGATAGTAGCTTCTGGTCAACAGGAAGAAAATGGGGACATCAGGAACACAGCCATAAGAAAATGAATTCTGCTCACAACTAGTGAGACTGAAGGAAGACTCCAAACCTCAGATGAAATGGCAGCCCTGGCCAACACCTTGATTTCAGCCTGTTGAGACCCTGACCAAAGGACTCAGCTAAACCAAGATATTACTCAGGGATCTCCAAGATATCACTTTGACTCCTGACTCATGGAAACTGTGAGATGATAGATCTATGTCGTTTTGAGGTGCTAAGTTTGTGGCAGCTGGTTATGCAGCAAGAGAAAACTTAGGCACCTTTCCTGCTACCGTGGAAGTCTCTCTCTTCTGTTCTCTGCTGTCCATCTATCCCACTGGGAGAAACAAAACAGAGAAAACGCACAGAGCTCCTAAAGATGTGTGTGTCCATGAGAATACAGATGTGTCTGTCTGGAGGTCCTGGTGGGGGGTGTGTGTCCCAGCAGGGCCGATTCTAAAAGCCCTGATGTCCTGGCTGAGTTTCTTGCAGTAGTTCTTACAGGCCTAGGCTCCAGTGAATCCTGGGAGCAACTGCAGAGTTGTGTTGTGGGAGCGGCCCCGCTTGGGGTCAGATGGTCTGGTTCTTGCTTTGGGTTGTATCTTACTGGCTGCATGAACCAGGGCAGGTTACCCACCCTCTCATGGCTAACATTTCCTCCTACGCAAAATGAGAAAGTGATGCTTAATGAGCTGATTTGTTTACAAAAAGGAATTGCAAGCTGCAAATGATTAGGCAGATTGTTTTTAGGGAAGAAATCCCAATTGGATATAATTTCACCAGAGCTGGACCGATGGAGGATGGGTTGACGATCCTTAGATAACATTTTTAATAAAAGAGAGAAATGTTTATCTATGTTACCCTTTTCATCATGGTGCCACGTTGCCAAGGATTCTTTCCTAAGATGATTAAACAAGTAATATCTCTTTACTCTTACCTGTAGCAGGGACACCAGGATTTGTTTTAGGTTTCCACTCGTATCACCTTTGACATCTGATTCGAGGCTCCTGTCAAATACTTTGAAGGAAGTAAAAAAGGAGGGAAGAAAGCAGACGATTTAGTTTCCCAGAGGTATTTTGAAAGAAACATACTTTATCCAAAGCCAGGATGAAAGGTTACTTACGCCTTTGGTAGGCCTCTTTTATGGCGATGATTTCCTAGGGAAGGTAATTTTAAAAAAATCAATACTCCAAGGAGGGATTAATCAATAAGAGACACCAAGACATACAGAGAGAAGAGGCGGGAGACTGTCTGGACACGGTGCCTTCATGACTTCCTCTTAAGACGATCATTCCTATGGGTCCAGGATGCAGGCCTGGAGTGAGTCCCTGGGGATGTGAAGGGCCCCTCTCTCTCTGCAAATATCTCAAACACGCAAGTAACATATGCGTACGTTCTCCTTTGTTAAAAGTGAAACGTTTACAGCTAGGCTAACTAACGCCTTCTTTCACCACCTCCTCACCTGGTCTCCCTCTCTCATCCCCATCCAGGTAACACATGTTAGAAGTTTGGTATGTATCAGAAAGATACACAATTTTTTTTGCATTTGTATACATATATATGTGCTATTGAAAACAGAATTGTATAGGTGTCGAGTGTTTAGCAGGTGGAATACTGTACCTATCATTCTTTGACTTATTTTTTCTCTCAATAATAACATCCTGGAGATCTAGCTGTGCTTGGACATGGATAGTCACCTAGAGGTTTTTAAAGGGGCACAAAATGTTCCATACTACAATAAGCTATGGTTTGCTTAGCCAACCTTCTATGGATGGAGGCTTAGGTCGTTTCCAAGTTTTCTCTCCTTCAAACAAGGCTTCATTCAGTCACCAACTGGCTATGGGCAGGAGTGCTAGTTTCTCTTGAGGGCGTGTTCTGAGAGGAACTGCTTTATATTTCAATTTCTGGTGCCAAGGGGTGCATCTCAGAAGTTGCCTCAGTTTGCACTTGAATCAGCAGCATGTAAGAGCAGGCTTCCTGCTGCCCCCCAACCCCCTGTACCCCCAAGCTGGTTAAAATGAAAGGGGTGGGGGATGAAGCCTTGCTGCTGTGCTCCTGGGTGGAGGGAGGGGCAGGTCAGGTCCCCGAGAGGCCGATCACTTGTGCCTGTGCAGCTCCCTCCCCTTTCTCTTTCCAACCCACGACCAGGATCTGCCTGAACCTGGCACCTGCTCTCTGCGGGTTTTTCTTTTCATCCCATCAGATCTATTTGATTGAAAGAGAGGCCTTACTGATTGGTTGAAGTCAGGACCTTAAAGAACTTGGATGAGGGAGAAAAAGCTATGGTCAAATAAGAAAAATATACATGGATATGTTTTTTGAGTTGGAGTCTCTCTCTGTTGCCCAGGCTGGAGTGTAGTGGTGTGACCTTGGCTCACTGCAACCTCTGCCTCCCGGGTTCAAGTGATTCTCCTGCCTCAGCCTCCCAAGTGGCTGGGATTTCAGGTGCACGCCACCGCACCTGGCTAATTTTTGTATTTTTAGTAGAGACGGGGTTTCATCATGTTGGCCAGGCTGGTCCCAAACTCTGACTGACCTCAAGTGATCTGCCTGCCTTGGCCTCCCAAAGTGTTGAGATTACAGATGTGAGCCACTGCACCTGGCCTGAAAAATATTATTGAAATTAACCTTTACACAAAGGCGGGTGCTGACCACCCTGGCAATGGCTGCCTCCCTGCTGGGACCTCAGTGCTTCTGGGGAGGGTGGATGCTGAGTGGGGGAAGCTGGTGCCACTTGACCTCGACTCACACCCCGGGGGGCCTGTGTTAACCCTCCTCCAAAGCACCATCCCAACCTGAGACTCCTTGAAATGGAGGATTTTTTATTATCTTGTGGGGAGAAAAAAAGTCCAGGAATGCTCTGGAAAAGGTTTGCAGCTATAGCCTGGACCCCAGCGGCCCTTTGGGAAAAGCAGCTGAGCAGCGTGAGCGGGGCCCAGCGTCCAGGCCTTCTCTAGCTATTTTTGCGTCAGGGTGCTGTTTCCATTTAGCCTTCTGTCTGCTCCAACCTCTACTTCTACTTCCTGCTGAGATGCCTTAAGAATGTTGGGCTCTTCTGGCATTTTCCTTGCTGGGCTGCCCCATTCCGCTGTCACGTGTGGGAGCTGAAGAAAGAGGGGTCTCTCCTATGAATAATTCGTGGACCTTCTTGACCCTTGATGAATCCCTTTGTTCTCCTGGCTTCTGGAGCCAAATAGGCCTCCACTGGGGCCTCCACAGATGCTCTTTTCAGCCCCTGAAAGGGTGGCACGTGCTCGAGGGACATGCCTTTGTCTGACGACAGAAGGACGCAACCCTTCAGGGTAGTACTGGCAGCCACTGGGGTGTTACTGGCGTCCCCCAGCGCCACTCACCTCTCTTCCTCATCATAGTCTCTTTTGTACCCTACGCTAGGTGCCAGGTGACAGCCGTGGCCCAGGCAGCGGCATAGGCATGCTTGGGCTGCTTGTTGATTTTTCATGCCGGAAGAGCCACAAAGTCAGGCTGGGTAGGGGAAAGTAGAATTGTGCCTCCTGCATATAAAAGCATCAGTTTAGAAAAGCAGATGCTGAGCCGGGTGTGGTGGCTCACGCCTGTAATCCCAGCACTTTGGGAGGCCGAGGCGGGTGGATCACAAGGTCAAGAGATCGAGACCATCCTGGTCAACACGGTGAAACCCCGTCTCTACTAAAAATACAAAACATTAGCTGGGCATGGTGGTGCGTGCCTGTAATCCCAGCTACTCGGGAGGCTGAGGCAGGAGAATTGCCTGAACCCAGGAGGCGGAGGTTGCGGTGAGCCAAGATCGCGCCATTGTACTCCAGCCTGGGTAACAAGAGCGAAACTCCGTCTCAAAAAAAAAAAAAAAAAAAAAAAAAGAAAAGCAGATGCTGGACACAGCTCTTCTGGAAAGATCTATTCTGTCAAGGGGCAGCCACCCCAAGACTGACCTCTGGAGGACTGGAAGAGATGTCCTCCCACGTGGACCAAGCACACACATTTCTGCCCAGACACCTGCTCACTCCTTGGATAAAACGCTGGGAAGTAGGGTCCCTTCTGGGGGCTGCATCCATCTCTACTGGGTGTGTGATGTTCCCTTGCGGGCTCAGCTGGGACTGACCTTATTGGCCCTCGTGCACAGGACCTCAATGAGCACAGACTCATCTGTGCCCAGACCTTTCATAGCCTTCTGCAGCTGCCGGGCGGCATACTCGCTGGGGCGGTCCAGAAGGGCCAAGGCTGTCTTCTCGAAGTTTCCACTCAGCTCACTCTTGAGTACCTCCTCCAGGTCCTGCAGGAAGACAGTGAGAGACCTGCTGGGAACGGCCCAGGAGGAGAGGGGCAGGTGTCTGCTTGCACTATTGCAAGTGCTTATGGTTGACAAGAAAGATGCTGTGGACATGTAGGCAGTGATCTGGCACACATCATCTGCTCTCAGCTGCCCGTCCACCTTCCCCCTGGGGCTGGCAGAGAGATGGAGAGGAGCTCCCTGCTCAGGAGACCTCACAGATGAATCACAATAACAACAGTATCTGTGGAACACTTGAGAGCTCAGAGAGCTTTTTCAGCCAATCCTCAAGAGTGCTGAAAAGCCCTCAAGATCTGTTGAACCTCAGAAGTTGAAGAATTTTCCCCAAATATTCAGCTAGGAAGGACCGAAATACAGGGCTGTTATCTCTAGGAGGACCAGAGAATTTGCCATCCAAATTGGGATGCTTTTCACTGTGAAAGGGGCACTATGAGTAATTGCAGAGGACAACAGGAATAAAGAGGATTGCTGTGGAAAACCTGACAGACTGTACCGTCACTCCAGTTATCTCGCTAAATCCTGGAAGAGACACAAGTGAGGAAGAACGCAGGCATGTAGAAGGGGAAGTACATGGAATTCTTACTGGCAGCTGCTTATTCTTTTTTTTGAGACAGGGTCTCACTGTGTCACCCAGGCTGGAGTGCATGGTGCAATCATGGCTCACTGCAGCCTCTGCCTCCTGGGCTCAGATAATCCTCCCATCTCAGCCTCTCAAGTAGCTGAGACTACAGGTGCACACTACCATGCTCAGCTAATTTTTAAAATTTTTTTGTGGAGAGGTGGGTTTTTGCCATATTGCCCAGGCTAATCTCAAACTCCTAGGCTCAAGCGATTCTCTCACCTCAGCCTCCCAAAGTGCTGGGATTATAGGTGTGAGCCACCTTGACCCCCAGCCTGGCATCTATTCTGACAAGTGAGCTAACTCCCTTCTCCCTATCTCCCTCTGACAATATGGCTTAATAGGGGAAATGGGCTGGGTGTGGTGGCTCATGCCTGTAATCCCAGCACTTTGGGAGGCTGAGGCGGGGCGATCATGAAGTCAAGAGATAGAGACCATCCTGGCCAATATGATGAAACCCCGTCTCTACTAAAAATACAAAAATTAGCTGGGCGTTGTGGTGCATGCCTGTAGTCCCAGCTACTTAGGAGGCTGAGGCAGGAGAATCATTTGAACCTGGGAGGCGGAGGTTGCAGTGAGCTGAGATCATGCCATTGCACTTCAGCCTGGTGACAGAGCAAGACTCCGTCTTGGAAAAAACAAAAACAAAAACAAAATCAGAGGAAATGGTCAAGAATGGGCATCAGCCTACCTAGAGTGGTTAATGCCCCAACTTAAACCAAAAGCCTTCATGTAGAGCGACAGCCCAGGGTGGCTCAGATTGGAGGCCCACAGACCAGCTGGCATTTCAAGGACACAAGCTATAGCATAGGGTGGGCAGCTCCCCAGCAGTGTGGCATGATGGCAGAGAACACAGCCACAGTAGCTTTGTGACCTTGGAAATGTACGGAATTCCACCAACTGCCAGTTTTCAGCTCTGAAAAATGGAGACAGTGCAAGACTGACCTCGCAGAGTTGTTGGGAGAAGTAAATGTGACGATACTTGTAAATACGGAGCATAGTGCCTGACACATTCTAAATGGCCAACAAATGCTTATTATTATTAATCTCCCATGCTGAAAAAAAGGTTTTCTAAGAGGAGGCAAATCAACTGTTTCTCAAATGAAGCTCTGAGCTCTTGGCCTGGGAGAAAAACCTGGAATATTTTTGTCCAAAGCCCTGGGATCTGGAGTCCTAAAGGAGGGTGTAATACAATGCCTCCGCCCCAGAGTGGCCGCTCCAGCCAACATCCCGTCTTGTGAAGGCAGGTCTGAGGTCAGTTCTCTATGATGTGGAGCCATCTAAAAACTGGAAATATATTTTCAAGCCAGGTGGGCATTCTATACAGCTGCAGAGAAGAGAAATCCCAGCTTCCCACTCTTACAAGCCACAGGCATAAAAACACACGCTGTGTGCTTACATTCTGTCTGGACAGAGAAGAAGGCTCAGGAGAGCTCAGCTCTAGTCCTGGTTTTCCTGCTAACTCTGTGTTACCATGGGATGGTTATTCTCTTTGGAGGTCAACTGACACGGGGTTTAGATTGGATCATATCATTTTCTAGCTTTGCGATGTTGGGATTCTAGGTCATCTCTTTGGCAGTCTCAGCTCTCTGAAACACAGCTGAGAACTAGAAAGTAAGCAAACGATTGGCAAATGAAGTATCACAAATTTTGTGCTAGAACATGCCCATTTAAATTTTATTATTATTATTTTTTGAGATGGGGTTTCACTCTTGTTGCCCAGGCTGGAGTGCAGTGGTATGATCTTGGCTCACCACAACCTCCACCTCCTGGGTTCAAGCGGTGCTCCTACCTCAGCCTCCTGAGTAGCTGGGATTACAGATGCCTGCCACCACGCCTGGCTAATGTTGTATTTTTAGTAGAGACGGGGTTTCTCCATGTTGGTTAGGCTGGTCTCGAACTTCTGACCTCAAGTGATCTGCCCACCCTGGCCTCCCAAAGTGCCGGGATTACAGGCATGAGCCACCACGCCGGCCCCATTTAAGTTTTAACAGGACCCCTAGGCTTTCACTTGGAACCCATTCACTCTTCTTTAGACTAAAGATTTAGAAGCATTATATCTGACTTTCTGTTTCTTTCCTTCTTTCTCTCTTTCTTTCTTTCTATTTCTCCTTCCTTCCTTCCTTCTTTGTTTCTTCTTTCTTTCTTTTTCTTCTTTCCTTCATTTTTTCTTTCCTTTCTTTCCTCCCTCCCTCCCTCTTTCTTTCTTTCCTTCTTTCTCTCTTTCTTTCTTTCTTCTTTCCTTCCCTCCCTCCCTCCCCTCCTTCCTTCCTTCTATCTTTCTTTCTTTCATTTCCTTTCCTTCCTTCCCTTCTTTTCCTTCCTCCCTTCCTCCCGTTCTCTCTTTTTCTTTTCTTTTCTTTCCTTCCTTCCACAGGGTCTCACTCTGTCACCAGACTGGGTGCAGTGTTGCAATCACAGCTTATTGCGACCTCGACTTCTTGGGCTTAATCCTCTGGCCTCAGCCTCCTGAGTAGCAGGGACTACAGGCACATACCACTACACCCAGCTAATTTTTAATTTTTGGTAGAGATGAGGGTCTCAACTGGTCTCAAACTCCTGGGCTCAAGCAATCCTCCTGCCTCGGCCTCCCCAAGTGTTGGGATTACAGATGTGAGCCACCCTGCCTGGCCTGACTTTTCATATTGGTAAGGTGAATGTGTCTTGGGAGGCTACTGGAGTTAGGGATGTTGACAGGGATAAAAGTTCAGCTTCAGGCCAGGTGCAATGGCTCACACCTGTAATCCCAGCACTTTGGAAGGCCGAGGTGGGCAGATCATGAGGTCAGGAGTTCAAGACCAGCCTGACGACAATGGTGAAACCCTGTCTCTACTAAAAATACAAAAATTAGCCAGGCATGGTGGCATGTGCCTGTAATGCCAGCTACTCAGGAGGCTGAGGCAGGAGAATCACTTGAACTCAGGAGGCAGAGGTTGCAGTGAGCCAAAATCTCGCCACTGCACTCCAGCCTGGGCAAAAGAGCGCGGCTCTGTCTGAAAAAAAAATCAGCTTCATCCATTTAATTAAATGTAATTGAATTGAAGATACACTTACTTTCATCAAAAATTATGTTGACGAGCCTAATAGTAAGGAGAGGAGGAGAAAAAGCACAAAAGCACAGCCACTGGGGCCATTTAGTGTGTGTGTAAATAGCTCTACTTATGGGTATTTGGGTCCTTCAGGAATGGACACTTGAAGTCAGAAGACTTGGGTGTGAGACTTGGATGTTAGTCCTGGTTCTTTTTTTTTTTGTTGTTAGGTGTGTGATTTTCCATAAGTCATTTATACATATAAGCTTTCCTTTTCCTGTCTGTAAAATGGGAACAATCATAGCTATCATAGCTTTTCAGTATTGGTACATACTGGCATTATCTTGACTGATTCTCCCAGCAACCTGAGAAGGGAGCTAAGTTATCATCTTCATTCTATCCTTGAAAAGACCAAGGCCTGAAGCAATTGTTACCTGCTCAATGTCAAATAAATAGGAAAACCCATCTCTATCTTTCTAGATATCTATTTATATATATATAGTGATTGAAATGGTAAAGGATTGATAAATATAAATGAGAATACAGCATAATAATTGATATTCATTTTGCATAATAATAATTCTAATGATGTTGAGAAAAAGTTGTGTCCATTATGTATTAATAAAGAAATAAGAAAGCCTAATGCATAACTGAAGACTTCTCTATATAACATTATTTTCAACAATAACAAGAATGAAAGAAAAGGAGAAAATGTAAGGAAAAAAAGGTGTCGATAGCTTAATGAAATGGAGGGTTTTTTTTTTTTTATCAGTTTTCTGTAATAATCACGTGTGAAAAATTCCTGTATAAAGACCCACCTGTGGAAACTGATTTTCAAATTACTGATCTATCTACATATATACAATTAGTCCAAATTAAGCGAAAAAAAGACTAGGGTCTTAATAGAAAAATGAAGTCAATTTAAGAAATGATGAATTTAAGAGTGTTGATTTTACAGACTATTAAGTTAACAGAGCAATTTCAGTTTTTCTGAACTTCATTAACGCTGTTAAGTGGTTATTGCAGTTTTCCTCCTGGGCTGACTCGATAAAGCTATAAAGGTACTCTGTGCGGCTGTGGAGACGTGGGGAAGCTGAGACCACCCAGGCCACGGCCGGGTGCGCGCCTGCTCACCACCCCTGGAATCACCTTGCCGTACGTTGCCTTGTACTTTTGCTTGATTTGTTGCCTCTCCTCTGATGTCCTGCCCGATAAGATTTCAATGATAGCTGCTTCATTGGTTCCTGAAATACAGGAGAATCAAACAAAGCCACAGTGAACAAGAAATAAGATGGAAGTTTTTTTCAGTCCTGGGTGAGGAAGTCGGGACTCAGCTTAAAGGTGGTTGGAGGCGTCTATGGAACCAGATGGACCCTTAGCTTTGATGCCTTGTGCTGCAAACTGTATTCTGTTCACTCACTTAGACAAATAGCCATTGAGGCCTCACAGCGCATGGCACACAGTGCTAGGCGTCGCTGTGGAAAGAGAAACAAGTATGGCTGTTTCCCTAATTTTATTCCTAAGGAAATGAAAACCTATGTCCATACAACACTTGTCCGTGAATGTTCATAGCAGCATTACTCATAATAGCTGCAAAGTGGAAACAACCCCAACGTTCATCACCTGAAGAATGAATAAACAAAATGTGGAGTCTCCATAAAATGGAATGTTATTTAGCCAGAAAAAGGAATACGTTACTGACAGATGTTATAATACGCATGAACCTGGGACACACGAGGCTAAGTGAAAGAAGTCAATCATCGCAGATCACGTGTTATATAATTCCATTCATAGGAAAGTCCAGAATAGGAGAATATACAGAGGCTGGCAGTATACTAGTGGCTGGGGGTGGGTGGACTGCCTAGGGGGATGGTAGCTGGAGTCCAGGGCTTCTTTTTGAAGTGATGAAAATGTTCTAAAATCGACTATGGTGGCGGTTGCACGTGTCTGTGAGTATTAATAAAAACTGTTGAATTAAACACTTTAAAGGGTGAATTATATGGTGCATGAATTCTACCTCAAGAAAAATGTTTTTAAAAAAACAACAAGGAAAAGTATGGGCTGTTCCTTGGCCTCTGGATGCTTACAATTGCATGAACAAGATTGGGACATAGGCTCAAATTGTTACAGTATTAATCCCACCCATGTACTTGTTAATTTCAGGAGAGAAGTCCTGATTGAAACCATGAAGAGGGGTTGCCCCTTTTTGCTCCTATTACCTCTGAATTATGCTATTTTTAAAAAGATTTTTCCCTGATGCTCAAAGTAATGCAAGCTCGTGGCAGCAACTTCATCAGTACTGAAAGCTATAGTGAATAAGAGAGATGGGGAGAAAATCCTTGTTTGAACCAGGAACCAGGATTGGGAAGATGACCCAGGTACTGCCAGTGTGGGAAGGAGAAGGACTGTTTTAACATCAAACCCCACGTTAGATTTCTTCAGACTGGATTCAAATCATGGCTCCACCCTGTACAGACTACATGACACTGGATTTGCCTTGCCAAGTCTCAGTTTTCCCACCTGTAAGATGGGGATAATAGTATACAAGGCTATTGTGAGAATGAAATGTGAGGATCCAAGTATGGGTCCAATCCATGGTGGTCCTAAGAGCACATCTGGGAAAGCTGGGACACGAGGGGTTGTAAATGACCAGGTGCCTGGCACTGCCTCACATCCATGCAGGGCTTGCACAGGGACCAGCCTCCATGAATTGCTCGCCCCAGTGACTGAGCTCGCTGGGATCAAGGCACAGCACTTAGCAGTCACAGGAGCTGGAGGAAGCGTCAGAGGCAGTCTAGTCCAAGCTATTATTTACAGATGAGGAAGCTGAGGCAAAATGCAGCGCCTCTTCTCCGTTCCTGCGTATACCTGACCGTTCTGCAGCATTTGAATTCTGCAGCTGGGAATTCTTTTTTTTTGAGACAGGGTCTGGCTATGTCTCCCAGGCTAGAGTGTAGTGGCATGATCACTGCAACCTCCACCTCCTGGATTCAAACAATTCTCCTGCCTCAGCCTCCCGGGTAACTGGGATTACAGGCATGCACCACCATGCCCAGCTAATTTTTGTGTTTTTAGTAGAGAAGGGGTTTCACCATGTTGATCAGGCTGGTCTCAAACTCCTGGCCTAAGGTGGTCGGCCCGCCTCAGCCTCCCAAAGTGCTGGGATTACCGGTGTGAACCACCACGTCCTGCCTGCAGTTGACAATTCTTTGTGTGAAACACCTTCCTAGATGGCTTTGAACCTCCTTTCCTGGTTCTTCCTTTCTCCTCTTCATCACCTCCCCCTCAGCATCCTTGACTGGCCTTTCTTCTTCCACTTGCCTTTTGAACTCGGTTTTTAGTTCTCCTCTTTAGTTGGAGTCACTCCTTTCCCAGGCCACTGTCGCCTTTTCACTGATGAATCCAAGATCAGTGCCTCTAGCCCTAATGTCTCCTCTGAGTTCAGACCTGATTTTCAGTTCCCTGTAGCCAGCTTCCCAATTTCCCAAGGCATTTCAACTTTCATCATAGCTTAAACTGAACTCATTTTGTCTATCCTTAAATCTACTCCCCACTGTGTTCCTTTGTCTTAGCACCTGGCATGACCTGTATTAGAGAAAATCCGAAGTCACCTTTGAGGGCCCACCTGTCTCTTTTACTCTCAAATACTACCAAGTCCCGTCTGTCTCACCTATAAGACACTCTTTGACCTGTTCCTCTCCTTCACTGCTACAGTCCTTGCCTAACAGACCCTAAGTGTTTTTAGTCCCCACCCCAATATCAAGCTCTGTTCTCTGCCATCCACCTTGGGACGCTCACATGTGTTCATTTCATGCCAAACTTCAAATACCTTTAGTGATTCCTCTTGACTCCTAGAATGAAATCAGAAGCCCTTACGGTGACATTGAGGCTGCCTGCAGTTTGGTGTCATACTACTCTTCTGGACCCATCTCTGTGCACGGCAGCCCAAGGCTTGTTCATCTAATCTCGGCCATATTTAAGTTTCTGCTTCCTCTGTTCTTCCACAGCACACTATGTACATGTATATTTGTAGGATCACTGCAGTGAGTATCTAAGACTGCAGAACGGACAGTCTGAGCCCGGCACCTGGGCGGGAGGGGCCACTGAATGGCAGTTTGTCCTGTTACAGTGCCACTTACTGCTGTCTTGCTCTGGTTGGTGGATGGACCTGGGTGATGGCTGCTACCCAGCTGAGCCATCAGGATCCTGAAGAAACAAGATCATGCAGATGCATTTTGATGGAAAGGTTGAGAGCAGGAAAAGTCTAGGCCATGGAAATGGGAAATGAATGGAGGAAACCTGGCTGGAGATGGGGAAGAGAAAAAAAGGGAGCCCTGGAAAAAAAAATGTGAGCTGTTTTACCCTCCCTCCACTCCGGCACCAGCCCTCAGAGTCAGCTTTGGAATGACAGAGACAGGACTTAGAAAGAGAGTTCTGAGCAGGAATCTGATTTGAGAACTGGGTTCCAAACCTTTGGGTCCTTGAACCGTTCACTTAACCTCAAGGAGTATTTTCACCTCTACAGCTCTGGGAACGTTTAGCTGTTTGGTTCCAACGGGAGAAACAGAAAATTCTGGGATGAACTCACTTGCGAAAATAGCAGGAGTGAGTTGTCTGCCTGGTGCTGGCTTGGTTCCAACACCAGGATTTACGTTGTTCCCCTTCATTTCCTTCCGGAGCTTCGCCTCCATCATGGGTATCCAATTACTCATGCTATGACGCTATTGTGATTTTTTTAAAAAAAAACTTCTGAGTGCCAGAAATCTCACTTTAAAAGGGATTTGTTTTTCTTGTAAATATGTCTTGAACCTATCCCTTTCTTTCCATTCAGGCCACTCCTGTCCCAGATAAGGGCCTTGGCCTCTCGGTCCTGGATCCTGGCAGGTGCCAGGCCGGGAAGGAGCCTTTTTGCCCATTCACTGCACTGGGCCAGTCAGGAAGCTGGGGCTCAAGCCTGGCTCTCCCTTTTCCCTCACCCACATTCACTCAGACTAAGGCCTCTCCATCCTACCTCCTTAGTGCCTCTCAGATGAACACATTTCTCTCCATCCTCACCTCCACCCCATCACTCAGCAGAACGACGGATGCCACCCACATGCGGGCTCCTCTCTTGCTCTCACTTTTTCCAATCAGCGTTCACCGCCCCCAGAACAACCATTTGGAAGTGCGGATTGGCCTGCTCACCCCTCTGCTCCAAACTTTTCAGTATAGGCCCTTTCAAATGCAGAATGAGGCTTCAACTCTCCAGTGGGGCCTATGGGGTCTTTTGGCCTCTCAAAGTCTCATCCTTCTACCTGTTCTGTCCCAAGCTACTTTCCACCCACCTTGTGGATGATTTGCAGCTCCTAGAACAAACAACACTTTCTCTCTCACCTCTAGGCCTTTGCATAGGCTGTTCCCCCATCTGGAACACGCCGATCCTCACATCCACTCCCACTTCTCCTTCAGGTCTCAACTCCCTGCACACTTCCGGACGGATGAGGCTTTTCTCCCTCTGTGTCCCTCATGCTGCCTGCTCTTCCTGTCTCTACCGGGACACATTCCAAGTTCCAAGGGAGCAGAGTGTTTTGTTTACTACCGTATTCCAACAGAAGGCTGTCAGTATTTATCAGATGACTTGCTGAATGAATGGATGCTTAAACGTGCATATATGAATGAATGAGGAAGTTTGCATGTCATCACGACGGAACCTTGTCTCTGTAGTGGTGTAGGCTGCATGTGATACTCAGATGGGTCTGCATAGCAAGGACCAATAGAAATCCTCCCTACTCTGATGCCACATGTAGCCTAAAACTGGATAATCAGAAAATGAAATTAATATTAAAAATAATAGTGTTTTTTAGACTTTCTTTCTGGGAATCCTTTACAAAAAGAGAGAGACCAACCCAAATACTTGTCAATGATAGATTGGATAAAGAATATGTGGCACATATACACCATGGAATATTATGCAGCCATAAAAAGGAATGAGTTCATGTCCTTTGCAGGGACATGGATGAAGCTGGAAACCATCATTCTCAGCAAACTGACACAGTAACAGAAAACCAAACACTGCGTATTCTCACTCATAAGTGGGAGTTGAACAATTAGAACACATGGACACAGGGAGGGGAACATCACACACCAGGCCCTGTAGGGGGTAGGGGGATAGGGGAGGGAGAGCGTTAGGAGAAATAGCTAATGTAGATGACGGGTTGATGGGTGCAGCAAACCACCATGGCACGGGCATACCGATCTAACAAACCTGCATGTTCAGCACATGTATCCCAGAACTTAAAGTAGAATAATAATAGTAACCTAATAAACGTCTAGAAATTTTAAAGCTAAAAAAAAAAAAAAAAAAAAAGCGAGAAACCAGATTGCGAAAGTCCTGAGGTGGCCCAGCAGCAACCTGAGGTGGGGGAGGCCGTGAAAACAACACTGGGTTTCCCCGAAGTCCTCTCTAAGTCCAGGTCTCAGGCTGTTGGGGATGTTTCTATACCCGGTCACTGAACAGTGACCTAACTCTACATTTCACAATATGTGTATCATATAAGCAGTACTGCTGAATGATTTCCTGTAAATACTTACAATGGTTTGAGGCATGAGGGCTAGTCCCCAGTGGTTCTGGGAAAGGCCTTTTTTAAAATGAGAAAAGAAGGAGCCACACACTGGACACTGTAATTTCACAGCAGAGGTCATAGCCGGGACAATAATCAGCCTCAGGAAGTGCCTCCTGGCCTCCTTGGTTTTGCTTTTCCCAGAAATTTTCTGGGATGACACCGAGTCACATTTCAGCAGGAACGGGGGCCACAGACAGGGTGGGAAGCCCCCCAGGCCCATGAGCCAGAGCAGTGATCGGGGCCGTGGTAGAGGCTCAGCTTTCCCTTGGGCTCCAATGCCAGCCCAGTCTGCCTTGCCGAGCCCAGGAGGCTGCAGCCCCCACTCTGGTGCTCAAGGGACATTCTCTTCTGCTAGCACTGCTGGGCTGCGAAGTCCCTCATTTCTCCTTGGGAAGTGGGAGTGCAGGGGAGAAAGAGGAAGTAATGAATGGCACAGTCCTGCCTGCCTGAGCAGGTCATTGCTTCCCACTCATCCCCTGTCTCAGTTTCCTGAGGCTGCTGATTCAATGACCACAAACTTGGTGGCTTAAAACAACAGTAGCCTATTCCTACACAGTTCTGGGAGGTGGAAATCTGAAATCCTGGTGTTGGCAGGCCCACAGTCCCACCAGCTGCCCTGCAGCAGAGTCTGTTCCTTGCCTCTCCTGGCTTCTGCCGGGAACCCTTAGCATTCTTGGGTTTGTGGCCGTATCTCTCTAATCTCTGTCTCCATCTTTCCATGGCCTCTCTGTGTGTCTCCTCCTCTGTCTCTTCTAAGGACACTAGTCATTAGATTTACGGCCTACCCAGGTAATCCAGGATAATCTCATCTCAGGATCCTTAACTTAATTATATCTGCAAGGACTCTTTTTCCAAATAGTCATGTTCACAGGTTCTGGGGGGATATATTTTTGGGGAGCCCTCATTCAACTCAGTTCGCCCTCAGTAATGGAGAACAAGGGTGTACCTACTTGATGCTCATACCAATCTCATTGGCTTTGTGCAGATTTTGGATCCCAGCACAAAGATTTTGGATCCCAGAACAATATTGTTCCAAAGGAGGCAACCCACATACGACAAGGGCCACTGAGGTGCTGGGCTCATTGTTCAACTCCCACATATGAGTGAGAACATGCAGTGTTTGGCTTTCTGTTCCAGTGTTAGGTTGCTGAGAATGATGGTTTCCAGCTTCATCCATGTCCCTGCAATGGACATGAACTCATTCTTTTTTAAGGCTGGGTGGTATTCCGTGGTGTATATGTGCCGCATTTTCTTTATCCAGTCTATCAATAATGGGCATTTGGATTGGTCTCTCTCTCTTTTTTTTTTAAAGCATTCCCAGGAAGAAAGTCTAAAAGGTCCTACTATTATTATTATTATTATTATTATTATTATTTTGAGACAAAGTTTTGCTTTTTTTGCCCAGGCTGGAGTGCAATGGTGCAATCTCAGCTCACTGCAACCTCTGCCTCCCAGGTTCAAGCGATTCTTCTACCTCAGCTTCCCATAGCTGGGATTACTGGCATGTGCCACTTTGCCTGGCTAATTTTGTATTTTTAGTAGAGATGGAAATATGAATTTCATTTTCCTGATTATCCAGTTGTGGGCTGCATATGGCATCAGAGTAGGGAGGATTTCTATTGGTCCTTGCTACAGAGACCCATCTGAGTATCACATGCAGCCTACACCACTTCAGAGACAAGGTTCTGTCATGATGACATACAAACTTCCTCATTCATTCATTCATTCATTCTTTGATACTTACACATTAATTCATATAGGCTCTGCTGGGCTCCGTGTATATGCACAATGAGGTGCTGGCCTCTGCATAGTGATTGCCTGGAGCTGAAGGGACGGAGGGGCTGCTAATAGGTGTGAGGTTTATTTCTGAGGTGATGAAATATTCTGGAATTAGTGGTGATGGTTGCAAAATCCTGTGAATATACTAAAACTCTGAATTGCATGCTGTGAAAGCGTGAATTTCATGGTTTGCAAATTATATCACAATAAGAAGAAAAATTGATAAAACATTCTGTGGACTGAGATGGCTCCTACCTGTTGTTAATGATACGGAGCAATGTTTTCTCAGTCTGTCCCCATCCCCTCCAGGACTGCAGCCATGTGGCTGAGGTGCCCTAGCTAGGATGTCTCTAAACTGGTGGCATTTGGAGTGAGTGTTGAGAATAGGTTCACTCCCAGTGTTCCCCGCTTACTGGCTTGGTGACTTTGACTGTCTTACTTAACATGGCAGAGCCTTAGTTTCCTCAGCTGGAAAATTGATTTTTGTAAGAACTTGTTGAGATTTTGTAAATCAAGTGCTTAGCCCAATGCCTGAGAGCTTAACCATTTCTCAACAATGTAAAAAAGAAAATCTGGGAAATGAATTCACTTTGCCCTTTGACCCCTCTGTGTTCTTCAGTGATTTCACTTGCTTGTTGTCCTGGAACTCCTGATCAGCCAACCTGGGTCAATCAATTTCTCGTTTTACCTTCAAGGCTACAGGGGAAAATCACACAACCACATGGGCTGGAGCCACGAGAAGCCATGATCTCCCTACTCAGTGTCCCCCTCAGTGTTCATCAGTTGTCTTCTGTTGATTGTCTACCCCTTCTCTGCTACTCAAGGGCTGTTTCAAGCCACCACTCAAGCCCCGTACTCAATTGTCAAACCCTTCTCTTCAGCAGATAACCTCACCTCCCACTCACTGAGCAATGTCAGGTTACCAGGCATGGGTGCCTTCAATTTCTCCCTCAACAACACCATGAAGGTATCTACTCCAGCTGTCAGTCTCGGCGCCTTCCCTCCCTGTCCTGTTCAAGGGAAATCCTTGCATCTGTGCTTTGGATCTTACCCTCTCCCAGGCTTCTGGGACTAGACCTTATATCATGAGCAGCTTCCTTGAATCAAAGGACCTCTTTTCGTGGCCCTAGACCGAGATGCTCTCTCCCTCATCCCACCCTGGCCCCTGGTCTGCCTTAGTTTTGACTTCTTGCTGAGTTCCCCACTCTTGGCCATGCACCGACCCTTAGGATATAAACAGCTTCTCCATTTGCAACTCTTGATTGTTGCTCTTGGCCAATTTTGCACTTATTTGATCTACTTGTACATGCCACTTCAAGGTCCCTAATCCAGCTCTCATCAGACTCAATTTCCCCATCATCTCCCAAGGAAGGGATCAGAGGGGTTTAGATCATACCAGGTGAGATGGTTTGGCTGTGTCCTCACCCAAATCTCATCTTGAATCATAGCTCCTATAATTCCCACATGTTGTGAGAGGGACCCGGTGGGAGATAATTGAATCATGGGGTTGGTTTTCCCCCTACTGTTTGCGTGGTAGTGAATAAGTCTCACAAGATCAGGTGGTTTCATACGGGGAAACCCCTTTCACTTGGTTCTCAATTCTCTCTTGCCTGCCGCCATGTAAGAAGTCCCTCTGCTCTTGCTTCATTTTCTGTCATGCTTGTGAGGCCTCCTCAGCCATGTGGAATTGTGAGTCCATTAAATCTCTCTCTCTTTCACTCATTTTTTTTGAGACAGTTTTGCTCTTGTTGCCCAGGCTGGAGTGCAATGGTGTGATCTCGGCTCACCACAACCTCTGCCTCCCGGATTCAAGCAATTCTCCCGCCTTAGCCTCCCGAGTAGCTGGGATTACAGGCATGCACCACTATGCCCAGCTAATTTTGTATTTTTAGTAGAGACAGGGTTTCTCCGTGTTGATCAGGCTGTTCTTGAACTTCTGACCTCAGGTGATCTGCCCGCCTTGGCCTCCCAAAGTGCTGGGATTACAGGTGTGAGCCACCACACCAAGCCTATAAACCTCTTTTTCTTTATAAATTACCATCTCAGATATGTCTTTATTAGCAGCGTGAGAACAGACTACTACACCAGGATTGTATGAACTGTACTTCTCATGAGGGTTCTCTCACCTCAAGGTCGAATTAAATGTCACACTATCCAACTCCTAACTCTTACATAGAATCCTGAAAAGTAACAGGATCTGACTATAATTTCGAGAACTTTAATAAAGAGGTCAATGGAAGTGATCGACTTGAGTTAGCTTGGAATACACAAGATGGTGAGATGTCCCCTTCCTAACATCATGGGAAAGTTGGACAGGAGACCAAGTTTAATCAACTTCAGAAGTAAATTAGCAACAAAATATCTCTCATACCCATTCCTTTGCAGGCTTTGTTCAGCTTTTTGGCATCTCGATCCACATCAAAACCCTGAGGACTGCTTGCTTTAGCCTGGAAAAATGATTGAAAAGGTGAGATGACAATATAGACATGCCTAAATGATCTCTGGGTAAAATCGGTAGCAAACTAGAGGACCAAGCAGTCATCCTAACGAGGGACCAGCTATCACTTCACACACTGGCACATGTAGAAATCAGCTGGGGAGACTCTGGCCCCAGAGAGGTGACTGGTAGTCCTTGGGGCCAGCTGGCCTTGGATGACCAGGAGAATGGGCCCCTCTGTTCTCAAAGACAATCATCCTGGCCAGCTCTGCAATGAGGGATTTTCATATCAGCCTCACCTTTGTGTGTCTGCCTCTGATACAGAGAATAATACTGTGGGCCAGTGTCCTGGATTGATGGTTCTCCCCGCTTGTCACGAGACATGGCAATGTCTAAGGAATAGGTCAGAAGCTGAGGGTTCTAGGATCTTACTACAGGTTCATTTGGTGACTTGGATCTTTGCCATCCATACAAGGAGAGACATATATTTTGGTTTGTTGGAGATACTATAGGAACCAGTGAAAGCACAGTTTTGGTTTTAGTGCTTCTTAGGAAGATAAAGTCATGTTTATATACTGTGCTGAGCTGTTTCCCATATTTCGGTCATTGGCATAATACATGCACTATTGCACCCACAGTTACCTGTGTCTAAATAATAAGCAAATTATTATTTGCTTATTATTTTCCTTTCAATTGACATTCATTTTTACTTAAAGTTTCTTAAAAAGGAAATTTTGGGGAGCACAAAAATGGAAACTCAGTATTGCTTGCATAAATGAAAGGTAACCATAAATATAAACACATAACTATTAAAAACTGCAATTAACCTGTGAGGTTAATTGTGGTTATGCAGCTGGTAGCTAGGAACACACCCTGAGTTTCCTGTCTTTGCCTTTCCTCACAGAGCTTCTCCTAAGTGATATGTGTCCATATAGTTTCATTTCTTTCTTTCTTTTTTTTTTTTTTCCTTTGAGACAGAGTCTCACTCTCGCCCAGGCTGGAGTGAAATGATGTGATCTCAGCTCGCTACAACCTCTGCCTCCTGGGTTCAAGTGATTCTCATGCCTCAGCCTCCCCGTAGTTGGGATTGTAGGTGCATGCCACCACACCTGGCTAATTTTTTGTATTTTTAGTTGAGACAGGGTTTTGCCATGCTTCCCAGGCTGGTCTTGAACTCCTGAGCTCAAGCAATCTGCCCGCCTCAGCCTCCCAAAGTGCTGGGATTACAGGCATGAGCCACCGCGCCCGGCGTGTCCGTATGTTTTCTATCCTTCCGTGAAGGTTGGTTTAAGCGCTGCTGGCGGTACCACCGCGGTTCAACTCTCCCCGGCCTCATTTCCTTCGGCACCTAGTGGAAGTGAACAGTAAACTGCATGCTGCTCGGTGGGGATGTTGCCTTTCTCTGCCCGGCATCCTTATTTTCCTTATTTCCCCTTCCCCCATTGTATGGCCTATTGGGGGCTGCCAGTCATGAGGCTTGAACCCCTTTGTCCTGCCCTTGGTCACCCATGTGGGCACATGCCCTGTGACTCTGGCAGTCAGGATCGGTTCAGCAGTGTAGATGTAATCCAAGCAGGATTAGAGTCAATTAGAGTCTTTCCCTTGGCCGATATATAGATACTGAGAGAGATACATGCCTCTCTCCTACTGGGTCTAATAGGGTGAAAGTGAGTGAGTCTAGGGCTCTTAGTGGCATTTTGTCCACTACATAAAGTGGGTGGGGGGGGGCAGAGAGAGAGAGAATATAACACTGTACAAATCCTCAGACACAGCAGTGTCACTGTCCTTGGGCTTCCCAGTTTCATTAACTAGCAAACTTCCTTGGTCTAAGTTAATACGAGTTGGGTGTCCATCCTTGTGATCCAAAGTATCCTGGCTAATATCTGTGGACTGAAGGCGAGCTGGCTTCAGGCTTTGGTTAATGAAGAATCATAGACTCCTAGAGCCGAAAGGATCTTCAGGGCCACCTATCACCTCCCTGCCTTTTGGAATGTGAGGGCATGGCCCATCTGGAAGCATCTGTCCCTGAAACAAGCCAGGAAGGGGACTGGCATTGTTGTACACCTGCTGTGTGCCAGGCAGTTTATAGATCTTTCTTCATTATGCATAGGGAAGAGTGGGCATTACTAGTCTACCTGCCAAATAAGGAAACCTGGGTTCAGGCAGGTTAGATCATTTGTTTGAGGTCTCGCAGGATGCAGGACTGCACCCAGCTCAATTTGCCTCCTAAAGCCTGGGCTCTGAGCAGTACTCAATACTGCCTTGCATACTATGATTAGAGCGTCCATGATCTGACAGAGGGGTCAGATGACTCTGGAGTAGCAGAATGACACCTGCTGTTTTCCTTATCGAAATCTTTTGTGAGATATAAGAAAGCTATTTGGTGCATTTGAAGTCTTGTTGATAGGACTAGCTACATAATTTGCTGGGCTTAGTACAAAATGAAAGTGCAGGGTTCCTTGCTCAAAAAGCACTAAGAATTTCAACAGGGTAACATGAGAGTATTAAACCAGGCACAGAGCCCTTCTGAGCATGGGGTCCCGTGCAGTTGCACAGGTTGCCCACTTATAAAGCCCACCCTACTTTTGATCAAATTCTGAAGGAGCTGGTCCTCTGAGTGTGGAAGTAGTAACTTCAAAATCATAACGGTGTCTTTGCTTTTCATCCAGAGTATTATGGAGTGCCCGGGAAGTGAGGGCGAACTGAAGCAGGGCAACAGAAATCTATCAATAGGCTAATTCAGAAGCTGTTCTCTATGTCCTGTTTGCCTTATCAGTGCAGAGAATTTGGTGGGACACATGATCTGTCCCTCCAAAACTAACACGCTGAAACAGAGACACGGAGCTCTGCCAATGGCTGTGCGGGTTATGTCCTGACTGAGGGGCTGGGGCAGAGCCGAGCTGGGGGCACACTTGCCAAGACTGGTGCTGGCAGGACCACTTCCCCTTGAGGGTCACCTTTTCCTCATTAGCACAAAGGAGCTGGGAGGGCTTATGGAGGCCGTGTGGAGACTTGTCTAAGGCCACCTGGCCAGGCAGGTTGAGTGGGAGCGGGTGCTAGAACCAGAGTTTCCGATTCTGCCAGATCAAACACGACATGCCTATCCCTCATCCGCTTCCTGTTTTAGGGAGGCCGTTCCATGATACAAATATCATAGAGTTGTAGGAACTCAGGGGTGAGACAAAAGAATGCTCTTAACATGCCCAAGACCAAAAAACCTAGTAAATTAGTGTCATTTGATCCAAAATAACTCTGATATCTGGGAGGTGCAGCAGGAGAGTGTTGAGTCATGTGTTATGAATGGAGATAAAATTGGGACTTAATTTTTTCTTTTTTTCCTTTTTAAAAAAATTTTTTTTTGAGACAGGGTCTCACTCTGTCACCCAAGCTGGAGTGCAGTTGTACAATTTCAGCTCACTGCAGCCTCTGCCTCCCGGGTTCAAGCTATTCTCCTGCCTCAGCCACCCAAGTGGCTGGGATTACCAGCACATGCCACCATGCCTGGCTAATTTTTGTATTTTTAGTAGAGACGGGGTTTCACCATGCTGCCCAGGCTGGTCTCAAACTCCTGAGCTCAAGCGATCCACCCACCTCGGCCTCCCAAAGTGCTGGGATTACAGGTATGAGCCACCACGCCCAGCCTTCTTTTTATTTTTTCTTTACAAATAATGTGGGTAGGACTCTATATCAGAGGCACCACCATTGGCAGGGCAGACTGAGGTCCCAGTCCCCTGACTCCCTGCAGGAACCACTGTTAACCACGTTGGTCGTCTTTCCTAATCAGCTTGAGAAGATAATTCAGGCTTGTTCCTTATAACAGCAGGATATTTGATGTCGAAGTGAAGGAATCATGTGATGTGATTTTAAAAGACAGAAAGAAAAAGAAAACAGTCCGTTTGGCGCTGTCCCCTCTGTGTGGTGGGGCTGCCTCCACAATGGCCGCATTCAGAAGTGATGCTCAGTGCTGATGCAACTGGTGTCCAATGGCTTGTCCCCAGGAGCTGGGTACTAAACTTATTCTCCGGGATGTATATGGAGCGGACATTCCCCGTCCATTGTTCATTGTTAATGGGATAGACAGCTGATCATGGGGCCTCAGGCCTGTTTGCTTATCACGAGATGTAGTTTTTGAAACCTGGAGCAACTGAGCAGAAGTTCTGCATACAGCGAGAATGCAAGTCAGGTATAGAGCGAGCTGCAGGGGCTCCAGGATGGGCTCAGCCGTGCTTGCGAGGCTTTAGGAGACCATACGGATGTTCCACTTGTTTTCAACTATGAGACACTGAAGAGGCAGGGCAACGTTCCTTGTTCTGTTTTCTTTCCATTTGTTTATTTTTTAACAGTGCTTGCACTGACACTCAGGAGACAGATAAAAACAGCACAAGATATTAAATGTCAGTAAAAATGATTTTAGAAGTCTGGGCTTTGAGCCCACAGGAATCCTGGTTTGAATGTGGATCTGCCTCTTAGCAGCTGTGTGAACTTGGGCCATGAACCTCTAAGCCACCATTTCCTCGTCTGTAAAATGGGGGCAGCCTCTGCATTGCAAGTCTTGAGGCTTGCGTGAAATAACTTCAAATGCCAGATACACAGGGAGCACATTAACGTTAGTCGTTTCCCTGCCTCTTTGCATTTCTGGCTTTTTGCCTTGTGATATTTATAAGATTTCACAAAAGTGATATTTATGGAGATTTCAGTTCTGCATATTTAGATTTAACAGGTTTGGAAGATATGTATACAAAGATACTTATATACACACACATGTACCACATGTAGATATATAGGTTTCTAATTCATACATTTTGATCTCAGTTGGGTAGATGTCTCCCATACTTGTCAAACGTCTATCTTATAATGCCCCAAGCAGCATCATTATTTATAATAGGTGGCCATTGAAGATATAATAGTAAAGTTGAAGAATGTGGCTTTATTGTCAGTGAATTTGAGTCCCAGCATAACTGCTTATTAGCTGTGTGACTTCAGGCAAATTACAGAGCCTCTCTGTGATGTGCTTTCTTCATGGGTATAAGGGAGATGGCTGAGCTTTAGTCGGGAGGAGGGGAGGTGGCTTTCTGACGCAGCATGTCTTAGAGGGTTTGCAGTGCAGACGCACAACTCTGCACTTTACGTAACCACGCCATGTGAGGCGCATTAAGTAACCACTCACATGCACCACTCACATGCACTAGTGCTTGGCTGGCAGCCACTATTGTCTGTAAAAGGTATAATTACCCTGCTAACTGTACCTATGGCTTGAGGCACCAGGCTCGCTTGAGCCCAGAGAGAATAAAGCCACGTTGAAATTCCCTGCGATTCCTGGAGTGTTTTTCCAGCTACCTGCCACCCCACTGACTTTTTCCGGCCTTCAGTTAGAACCTAAGAGTGGTAAATGGGGATAATCATAGTGCCTACCTTGTAATGCTCCTGGAAGAATTTAAATAAAGTTATTCATGCAAAGCATCTAAAACGAAGCCTCGCTGACAGCATGGGTTTAGTAAATGTGAACAATTGATTATTTGTTGAAGGCAAATCAGCAATAAACTTTCCAGAATATTTCAAACTCTTTTCCTGCTTGAGGAGTTTCCACCTTGTAAATGGCACTCTAAAAATCAGTTTCTCACTGGTCACCTGCAGTTTGGATCTGAAGCTCCAAACGTATATGTCACACGGGGCAGTCATGCTGTGGAGTCCAGGTGGCCTGGCATGATGTCCCAACATCACATCTTGTTAGCTGTCTCATTTGACAAGTGTGATAATTCACACCTCATGGGGTGTGAGGCTCTCCCTGGGATACCACTCTGGTGACGTGCTGGTTCCTCAGGTCCAGAATGGAAGCAAGTGCTGTCAGCTCTATGAAAGGCATTGCCTGGTACATGAATAAGGCACCCTTGGGGCTGGGGGGGACTTCCTACTTTGGTTTTTCTTCCTTCTAGTACATCTACATGCCCTTCTCTGTGTGTCTATGTTCCTGTGTTCCCTTATCTAAAACAAGAACCTGAATGATTTCCATTTTTCTCAAAGGAGGAAGCATAGAAAATAAACTGAGATGCTCTGCTCCTAGGAAGCAGTGTCACCTTAGCAGAAAGAATGCAGAAAACACCCATGCTGAGAAATAACTCAGGGATGTGCCTGCTGCCACAGAGCAGATTGCCCAGGAGGGAGGTCAGCTCTCTTGAATCAAGATTCTGATGTCCCCAGCCAGAAGAACCAGAATGGAAAAACAGACCCCTGATCACATGCCTTCTGTCTCTGTCCAATTCAAGGAAGTCTTAACTCTTATAATAGAAACGGAACATTCTAGGAACATCTTCCAGGTTGCAGCAAATTCTGGGGATGGAGTGTGTGAAGGAGTCTGTTGAGGGTTGTGATTTGCAAATTGGTTGTTCTATGTATTATACAGTAACCAGCATCTTCCAGAACACCACCAAAAATACACTCATTTAAGCACATTCATACTTGTCAGTCCTCGTGTCCTGATTTTCTATTCGAATAGCTTCAAGTCTGGACAATAAGAATAGACTGTCTCATGAGAGGCATGTGAATTAATTAAGAAGAAATATGTTGCAGGCAAATTAGACTCTCCTCTAAATTATTCCTCCTTCGTCTCCTCCTCTTTTTCTTCTTCCCTTCTTTCCTCCCTTATCTTCCTTCAACAAACAAGTATTGAAAATCTATTGTATGCTAAGCACTACCCCAGATCCCTGTTCCCAGGGAAATAAACCTGTCCATTTACACATGACAATTGCATTATGATACAGTAAGCACTTTTAGGTGCAAATAGCTGAGAGGAGAAAGGAATTTTTATGGAGGAGTTGACATTTGTGCTGGTTCTTGAAGGGCAGTAGGAACTAGGCAAGCAATTAAATAAAAGGGAGAGGTGGAGGTGGAAGGAAGCCATGCCAGGGAGAGACGGCAGCCTGATGCTTTCAGTCTGTGTACGTGCGTGCTTACTATGACCTATGAATGTGCTAACATGATTGCATCTAATCATGACATAGTAGTCCACATCGTGTGGACTTGGGAGTCAGACCTACTCTGTTCAATTGCTGCTTTGCCCTTTGCTGGTTGTTCCACCTTGGGCAAGATCCACATCTCTGAGCCTTAGCTGTCTCATCTTTAAAGTGGAGATGCACCTGCTCTTGCGGTCGTGTGAGGTATTTGGGATGTAGCAGCACAGTGCTGGATTACAGTAAGCACTCAGGAGGTGGCACGTAGGAGGTGGGATGCTGAGTGACATAGGATGTAAGGGTCATTTGTAAACTCTGAGAGTATTATCAAAATGCAGTGGGAGTGGCATTGGGACTGTTTAGTATTTCCAGTGCAGCTCCTCCGAAGCCTTGGCTGGCTGCACTCTGCTCAGTAAATATTTGACAATGGTTGCTTGGTATCTGGGCTGTGAGCCAGGAGGGCCCCCGGGAAGAGCCAGGGAGCAGAGGGCAGAGGGTTTGCTGTACACTGATCTACAGAGAGGTGCTATGTGAGCTGGCATGAAATGAGATCAAAATACAAGGGCCAAGATTGGAACCAGGTGGTGGCCTGGGCTTGTTGAGCAGGAGCAAAATGGAGGCAGGTGAAGGGTGTGCTGGGGAGAGCCTCAGACACACCTGACTCTCCTCAGTTTCAGCTGTTAACATTGCCGCTGCTGGTTAATGGCACCTTGCGCCAATATTGGCGATTCTGGTTAAGCTTGCCTTGTATAGATTTTTCTTTTCCAAAATTCCTGAAAAAAATTTTAAACATCTTTACTGAGGTATAATTTCTATATGCCACATTTGTATATTTAATTATACAATTTGACGAATTTCAACATAGGCGGACACTCATAACACCATCACCACCATCAAGGTAATAAATATTTCATCAGCTATGACAGTTTCTGTGTGTGTGTGTGTGTGTGTGTGTGTGTGTGTGTGTGTGTGTGTTTAGAACACTTAACTTGACATCAACTCATTAAACAATATTTTGTGTTTAAAAATTTTTGTACAGAGAGGGCCTCACTATGTTGCCCAGGCTGGTCTTGAACTCCTGGCCTCAAGTAATCCTGCCACCTCATGCGATCCTTTAGCCTTGGCCTCTCAAAGTGTTAGGATTACAGGCATGAGCTACTGCACTTGACCTTAATTTTTTAAGTGCATAATAATTATGGGTACAGTGTGCCTTACCCCAGGTCTGTAGAACAAATTCATCTTGCATAACCAAAAGTTTGTACCAGTTGAACAGTGCCTCATTTCCCCTCCCTCTGGTCCCTGGTAAGTACAGTTCTATCCTTTACTTCCATGAGCTTGACTATTTTAGGTACCTCATGTAAGTAGAATCATGCAGTATTTATTTTTCTGGCTTATTTCACTAAGCATAATGTTCTCCCAGTTTGTTCAAGTTGTCACAAATGGCAGAATTTCCTTCTTTTTTGAGGCTGAATAATATTCCATTGTAAACTTGCCTAGTATAGATTTTAAGAACACCACAGAGTTAGGGAAACTGAGGCCAGTTTGGGGAAGGGACTTCTTGGAGGTCACGTAAGTTCTGCCTCCTCTCTCACAGACATCTACCTTTGAACCAGGCATGATGCTATTTTTTCCTCCTTATCTTTTCCAAGACTGTTTTCCCATCTGAAAGATGGTAATAATAGTACCCACCTCGTATGGGTTGTTAGAAGAATATGTATCAAGAGCGCTTGGCAGGATATTCAACACGTGGCGAGTGCTGAGTGTTATTTTTACTCCTTTCTTCCATCTTGACCTGATTCCTGTTGAGTGTTGAGTGAGTCCTTTGCATGGTGCTTTGTGTAGTGCCTCTAAAACTGGAAGTTTACTATAGGAAGCTCAAAATGACTGTTTGCGTAGCTTGTCCTAAAGTAGAAATAGCTTTGTACTCATAGATAAACAGTAGCGGGGGCCAAAGGTCTAAGGGAGAGATATGGAAGGGAAACTTAAAATTGAGAATGACAGCAAAATACAGAGCACTGAGTATGCGCCAGGCATGGGTCCAGACAGTTTACAAATGACTAACTCATTTAATTCTCCCGACAACCCTATGGGGTAGGTGTTATTACCTCCTATTTTGCACATAAGAAAAACCAAGACACACAAGTATGATGAGATAGGGATTCAAACACACGCAGGCTGGATTCGGAAACTCTACTCTTGACTTCTCATTAATGGATTTTGGGGGTTCTTGTCTAATAGGGATTCAAACCCACACAGTGTGGATTCAGAAACTCTACTCTTGAGTTCTCATTAGTGGATTTTTTGGATTCTTGTCTAAATAATTATTTTTTAAAATTTAATAATAGAAAAGCCGGGCCAGGTACAGTGGCTCATACCTATAATTCCAGCACTTTGGGAGGCCAAGGTGGGAGGATTGCTTGAGCCCTGGAGTTCAAGATCAGCCTGGGCAACATAGACCCTGTCTCTACAAAAAATTTTTAAAAATTTATCTTGGCATGGTGGTGTGTGCCTGTAGTCCCAGCTACTTGGGGGGGCTGAGGCTGAAGCAGGAGAATCATTTGAGGCCAGGAAGTTGAGGCTGCAGTGAGCTGTGGTTGTGCTACTGCACTCCAGCCTGGGTGACAGAGCGAGACCCTGTCTCAAAGAAAAAAAAAAAAAAAAAAAAGAAAGAAAAGCTCAGTTCAACTCTTAGAATGATAACCTTTTACAGAAACACTAGTTGGGACCTGAGACTTGTCAATGACCAGGAAAGCCAAGAACCCTTTGCATAGCTGTAGGATCAATAAATGTTCTTATTGATGAGAAACTAGAAAGTAAAATGAAAAACGAAGTTACCACTATTTGCAAGGCAAAACAGACAACCATCTCCCGTGGGGGCAAAGTGTGTATGCAGGACAGGCACTACTGTCACATTCTGCTCACAATATTCCTTCCAGTGCTGATGGAATCATGCTTTCTGCCTCTCATTTGTAAACTGGTTCTAATACCTGCCCACCCTGAAGCATCTCAGGAAGATTAAATAAGACAATGTCAGAATGCTGGACAGGGAGATTTCATTATGATGACTCAGGGCTGGCAGAGGAGGAAGCGGCCTTTCTGCCCTTCAAAGGCCCGTAGGAAGCGTCTTTCTTCTCCTCTCCTCCTCATTTCACACCAAGCCTTCCAGTTCTCCCTTTCCTAAAGTATCTTACCTTTCAGGTAGGGGAGGGATCATAGCTAAATGACGACAGTGTGCCAGGGGACTGAATTTTAGCAGACACATTTTGAAGACTGAAAAGAGATGGAGCCAGTGGGATGGCCAAGTTTCCAATATGCTTACCTCTTTGTTTCTGTTTTTGTTTTTTGAGATAGAGTTTCACTCTTTTTGCCCAGGCTGGAGTGCAATGGCATGATCCCGGCTCACCGCAACCTCTGCCTCCTGCGTTCAAGAGATTCTTCTGCCTCAGCCTCATGAGTAGCTGGGATTACAGGCATGCACCACCACGCCAGGCTAATTTTTTGTATTTTTGGTAGAGATGGGGGTTCCTCCATGTTGGTCAGGCTGGTCTCGAGCTTCCGACTCAGGTTATCCACCCGCCTCGGCTTCCCAAAGTGCTGGGATTACAGGCATGAGCCACTGCGCCCGGCTTCAATATGCTTACTTCTTATGGGTGCCTGCTTTTCAGCCTGATAAATTGCCAAATATATTTGTAGGTAAAACATCACTTCTCCCTGCCTGACAGAATCAATGCAAATGGATTGCTGAGTTGTTTTATTCCTAAGATGCCTATCAGTGTGAGGTAGGGGAGGAAAAAGGGGAATGTTCCAAGTGGATTCCTCCCTGCCACTTCCTGAGTCCTCAGAGAACCAAAGAAATTTGGGATTGACAGCACAGAGCCTTGTGACCCTCCATTTTTTTAAACATTTGGTTTCCATTGATTCCATTGGCAACTGTGGAGAATGTTTCTACTTAAGCAAATAAGCTGAAGCCTCCCCTTTCTGAAACCATTCCTATCCTCTTGGGAAGAATCGAATTCTTCCAGTGGTGTGCTGATGCTAAACTGTTTGATTGCCCAGGACAGAGGGGTTCCCTGGAATGTGCATCTTTAAGTGCTAAAACTGAGACAGTTCCAGGGAAACCAGGATGGTTGGCCCCGCTAGCTAGAGCTGACTTTGCAAGCTGGCAAGAGCCAATTGTGTGATCTCTTCCCAACTCCGTTCAGGGAGGTCATGCTGATAACTTGAAATCAGCCAAGGGGAAAGTATTTACACCATGGAAATTGGCAAGTACCATAAATTAGGCTTTTGTTTTCTCCTAGAGAGCTGGTGGTGAGACATTTTCTAGCACACCACTGACTTTCTTTTTTGTGCTACACTACATTCTAGAGTGTTCTATCAGGTGCTTTTACAGATACATTAGCATATTTTTTTACTAGTCTATTTCCTTCCCTAGACTGTAAGCCTTTTGGAGGTTAGGCGTATGTCATGTTCACTCTCATATCCCCAGCATCTAGCACAGTGCCTCACACATTGTAGGTACTTGGGAAATGTTCTCTTCCCTTCCAGGGGACGAGGAATCTTCTTTCTTGGTATGTTACAGAATACACTGAATGCCTTTCCCTTTGCATCCTGGTCTTGTGTCCAGTCTGTATTAATGTCAAGGTCACTGGCAGTGGTAGGGACAGAAGAATGGAACAGGAGACTTATTTGGCTAGAAATCTTGAGCTGAGAATAGTGTCAAGTCTTCTAGGGTGATGAAGCAGAGAGAATGAAAAGAGGAACAGTAAATTTAACCAAGGTGCCTGGGAGGGCTCAATCAGACCTCAGCTGGAGAAATAACAGGAATCACAAACGAAAGTGAAGCCCTAAGACCTTCAGGTGTGAAACAGTTTGAGCTAAATATAGTTTGGTGCTCTTAGAATTTAATACCAAATGGAGGAAATAATGGACTCTGAGGAAGGTGACCTGGCCAAGATATAGTTTAGCAGCCTTTCAACCCTGATTGCACTCAAAATTATTTTGGATCCCAATCTGATTCTACAAAATCAGAATCTCTGAGGTATAGGGATATATCAGGTATAAATATTTCTAAAACTCCCCAGACCATTTTAACAAACTACCAGGGTTGGGAACCTTTAGTCTGAGAAAAATTAGATCCTTTCCCCATTGACATCCCAGTAAAGGAGGAAGACAACTTAAAAACATGCTGAGGGTTTACACAAGTAAGAAATCCTTGACCTTATCCAAGATGCTAAAGATAAAGAGACGAGGTTTAGCATGAAATCTTAGATTGAAAATTCAACCCGTGTTTTTCCAAATGGGTGACATGGAATGCTAAAAGCTTTAAAGCCATTGGATCTTCAACTGGGAAAGGAACTCCTTTTATAATTCTCTCTCAACTCTTCTGATTAAGTCTTTGCTTAGTGATAGTGTGTCTTTCACACTCATCTAATCCAGGACTTGGCAAGCTACAGACTGAGGGCCATATCTGGCCCATTACTTATTTTTGTAAATAAAGTTTTATTGGAACATAGCCAACTCATTCATTTACATTTGGCCTATGGCTGCTTTTATGCTACAATGGCAGAGTTACCTACTTGCTCTGTGGCCCACAAAGCCTCATTATGTACTTTGTGGACTCCCACTGTATCCCATGTAGATGATGTAGATAGGTCCCTTTTTAGTCAGAGAATAGGACCTTAGTCTTCAACTGGCAACACCAAATTTAGTTAGAATTTAATACATTCTTTTGCTTTCATTTAGTTATCTACATTTATGTCAACTGATATTAGTTTTTCATTTATAGTACCAGTATAGAATTTCCTTTTAAGATAAATTTATATTAAAAAGTGGATATTTAAAAATAATTAATAGAATGATGAGTAGAAGAGGTGGCACATATATTTGGCAACACTCATGAAGATTGTACTTAAATCTGAAGTTTGGAAAACATTGAAGGTATCCAATCTCCTCATTTACAAAGAAAGAAACTGAAGCTTGGTTGTTAAGTCACCTGCCCAGGGTCACTTTATGGAAAAACCCGTCCCTTGTCTCTCTCAGAACACTGTTTTTACCTCTAACTGGTTACTCATTTGCACTTTGAAGCCAGTTAGTATGAATGGAAATTGTGGTGCTTTTCACGTTCACGAATTCAGAGCCAGAAAATATCTTGGTGACATTTCCACAGACATGGTTACATTTCCACAGACATTGATGAGCAATTCGAAACAAAATAGAGGGGCCATTCACATCTTAAACGTGAATCTTGGGTGGTTAGTGACATATTGGTTTCATTAAGTTGCTTCCTTCTTGGGCACGATTTCCTTGGAACAATAAATTTGATTTTTAAAAAAAAAAAAATCAGAATCCACTTAAATGTTTGCCAGGGCAAAAAGCAAAACTGCTTAACAGAAAAAGACATATATTTTGCAGTATGCTCTGTTGGGTGTGTTTAAGCACAGTTTGAATCTTATAAGAATATTTGGTATTTCATCATGTAGTTATTGCTGTTTTCATTAAAATTCTCCATGATCTCACACCAACTAAAATTAAAGCTAATTCCTTCTGGCCTAGAACCTCTTCCCACATTAGAAGTTTCTTAATCTGTGGGGGTCGACCAGAGAACTCCTGGGAAAGTGTGTTAGAAAACTTGAGCTCTGCCCACTTTAGTAGGGTGCTGGAATGTTACAGAGTTGTTCGTTGCTGTTAACACCACCTTTCCAAGATGCAGTTTTATAGTGACATACATGGTGATTAAGTGTTTGGCTATCACTCTAAATGGGCAGAAATATTTGTATCATTTGACAAAACTAAAGCTAGGGAAACATCCATATGGATCACAGCTCAACATGATTTGCTTACATATGTTGACTATACGTTCTGAAAAACGAGCATAATTCTTTAGATTAAAACATGACCTTTCTCTTACATTTAGGATTGCTTCCATGTTGGCATTTTAGTGCCTTTCAATGAAGATTGTTATAGTTAGATCATTTTCCAGAAAGACAAACTTCCTTAGGCTTTGCTGTCTGGGTTACATGCGTTGATGTGATATTTACCTGTCAAAGGTGACTGCAGGGCTGAGTAGGAGCTGGGAGATCTTACTTGAAGGCCCTTCAATATGTTGTGCCTTAAAGTGGTGGGCACCATTGTCCCTGAAGGTACTGATGGCATCTTCAGGAGTATAAACAATGTGGTCATCCTGCCATGCTCTGGGCTCTGGTCCAAGTGGGGTAGCCCTTTTGGGGGCTATGCCCAATCAGAGGAGAGGCGAGCCAATCAGCTCCTGATGGTTCCAGCCTGTGTCTTTCCAGGGGAGTACTGCTCATCTAGGCAGGAAATTCAGTAGCCCAGCACCCCAGCAGCCTTGTTACTGAGGGTTTCTGCAGTGAAACTCTTGTCATTCTGGTATCAGAACTACCATTTGATCCAGCAATCTCACTACTGAGTATTTACCCAGAGGAAAAGAAGTCATTGTAAGAAAAAGATACTTGCACATGCATATTTATAGCAGCACAATTCACAACTACAAAAATATGGAACCAACCCAAATGCCCATCAATCAATGAGTGGATGAAGAAACTGTGGTATGTAATATACATACAATAGAATACTACTCAGTCCTAACAAGGAATGAATTAATGGCATGTGCAGCAACCTGGATGGGACTGGAGATGACTGTTCTAAGTGGAGTAACTCAGGAATGGAAAACCAAACATCACATGTCTTCACTCCTAAGTGGGAGCTAAGCTATGAGGAGGCAAAGGCATAAGAAAGACACAATGGATTTTGGGGACTCGGGGGAAAGAGTGGGAGAGGGTGAGGGATAAAAAACTACAAATAGGGTTCAGTGTCTACTGTTCGGGTGATGGGTGCAACAAAAGCTCACAAATCACCACTGAAGAACTTACTCATGTCACCAAATACCACTGGTTCCCCAAAAACCTATGGAAATAAAAAATTTTTTTAAAAAAGACGTTACTTGTGGGCTACCAGTTTTGAGAAAAACATCTGCCTCTTGGCTGCTGCTGTTATCAACAGGAGGACAAGGGTCAGTCCTCAAGAGAAACTGACTTTCCCCTGCTATTAGAGAGGGAATCAGTGTCGGGACGTGCCTGGGCCAGAAGGGCAGGAATGGTGATCGCTGGTGGAGATCCAGAGACGTAAAGACACTCTGAGGACATCTGCCCTCCAGCCTTGTCTTCCCATTTCAGCATTGGTTCTTAATCAACCAGGAGCAATTTTTGTCTCCCAGGAGACAGTTGGCAATTTCTGGAGACATTTTCGGTTGGCACGAATAGGGGAGTGTTACTGGAATATCTAGCGATAGAGGCCAGGATTCTGCTAAACATCCTGCAATAATGCACAGAACAGACAGCACCCTTCCCCGCCACAATAAAGAATTACCTGGCCCAAATGTCAGCAGTGCCGAGGACAATGTGCCGAGGGTCTGCAACCCTGACTGAATGGTTGTAACAATTCTGTTGACGGGTCTCTTTAAAAAGTGTGGAGAAGGCCAAGCCTCTGGTGGTAAACAGCACATAGGTACTGACTAAAGCAAGGCCTCCAGTCACCACGGGCAAACTGCCATGGTGACTTAACAGGGAAGATTAGAAGTGGACCATGATGCCTTACTTCCTTTAATTTTATTTTTTTACAAAGTAACCCAGATGACAAATCTGAAAGATGAGTGCCGGGATAAGGTAACTAGGAGGAAGAGTGTGAGCTGAGGTCAGCTCAAAGTGAGAAACCTGTTGTCACTTCCTGCTTCTTTGTCTGCATCAAAATTGTTGTGAACATCCCAGCCTACCCTGGCAGGGCGATGTGGCTAAGTGACATCTCTCTGTTGACTCATTCTTAGGGGCCCTTGAGTGCTATGTTGGGCTGGAGAACTTGGAGTTTCTAGTAGAGGTGGAATAACATTCATTATCTGGAAACAAGATTTTGTGTCCTGGGGAAAATGACTGCCTGCTTTGAGGTTGTCCACAGATTGTTTGGGGAGTTAGAGACCTCTGAAGAGTGCTGAACTTCCAGATATCCAATTACTGCTGTATTGCAGCAACAAAAGAGAACTTGGAGGATAAAGTGGTTGTGGGGAGATGATGGCTATTTCTCAACCGTGAAAGGAACCATGCCTTCAGGAGTTATGAAAAATGAAGCACATTTCTCATTAGAAAAGAATTATCCATTTCCTTCTTATATTGCCAAAGGTCGTCTTTTGCCAATTCAATGAGAGTATGAACTTGGGATTCATTACTTGCAGGAAAAAAAGTGGCAAGTGTGCTCTGGAATCCTCAAGAGTCAGTATTAAGTGGGAAGATGGAATTGAAAAGTGAAAATATTGGGGGCTGAGCAGGGCCTTCATGGCATCAAAAGTGCAATCAACAGAATGTGGACAAGTTCTGATTTGCTGAAAAGGAAACAAGGTGAAAAAGCTCAATTTGCTTTGAGCAAATTTCTGTCTCCATCGGTATCCAAACAATGAATGTTATTCTTTCCCCTGGTAGAGAATTTAAATATGCATTGGATCCAAACCTATTAATTCTTTCTTTAAAATTCTCTTTCACATTTTTATCTTCCTTTTCTTTCATGCTATAACCATCTAAGCCCCCATTATTTGGAAAGAGGATTATTTTTCTGCCTTTCTATCTGATCTTGAAGTTTGCATTCTCTTTCTGTTTCAGTCCATCTAGTAGTATTAGTATTAGTCATGGTAGTAGTGATGGCAGTAGTAATATTAATAAATAGAATAGTTACAAGAAAGTAGTGACGATAAAGCAATATACCCCATCCCCAAGGATAGATAAGGCCAACCTTAATTACTATGATTATACATGGGGTAGGTACATGACCCAAGCCAACCAGAATTCTTCCCTGAAGTCTTATAGATACTTAGAAAAAGAAGAGATTTTCCTTGAGGCTGCTAATCTGGAGCCATGTGAGGCGATGGAGCTCTCTTGGTGCCCGAACTGTCTCTGGTCATGCCTCCCTCTTACCAAACCCTTTGCTTCTCACACCATGAAAAGAAAAGGCTTATTTTTAGTAGGAGAGAAAGAGGCCAACACATGGAAAGAAAGAGACAGACAGATATATAGAGAACTGAGAAGATTATTTGCTCAGCCTCAGGGATGAATTATGATTCAAGGCTCTCCTCTCCCTCTTTGCCAGTCTTAGGTTGGGCTTTTGATCAGTTCTGGCTGGTGAGACAGAAAGTGATGTCTGCTGCTTGGAGCCTTGCAGAAAGATTTACCTCCCTTATAGGGGAGTGGTACATAAGTAAGGAGGTGTTTTTTCCTCTATCTCCTTCCTTCTTGCTTGTGACTACCTTGAGAGATCATTAACTTGAACACATGACCATTATCTTGCGCCTATGAGGGAAGACATTGATAATACATCCAGGACGGCAGGACAGAAAGGAGACATAGCTTGGGTCTTTAATGATGTGACTGAACTGCTGAACCAACACTGGAATCAGCTCCCTTCAGAGCTCCTGTTAGAATTGACAAATGTCTTTGTTATTTAAGCCAAAGTGAGTCCTGTGGTGTGCTACTTGTGATCAAACCCATACTAATTGTTCAACAAACAAACGAAAACAACTGTGAACTCATACTTCCCAAAGATATCTCAAGCTCTGTAGATCCCCAAACCAAAGTGAACCTGTCACTGCCTTACATCCCCGGGATGTGCCACCATCCACCTGGGCACACGATCTAGACAAGACACCTGGAGTCACTCTGTCATCTTCCTTTCCCTTACCTTGCACACCCACTTAGCAAGTTATGTTCATTTGACTCTCATCTGTCTCCTTCTCCCCAATGCCACTGTTGCTACTTCAGCTGATGAGGGTGGAGGTGGCAGAGGGTCCTCATTTCTCTCCAGGGCCACTGCTTCCCAAATGCTTGATTTGCCTCTGGTCATGTTTCTCTCCAAGCCCCTCTCCACCAGCTTCCAGCATGGTCTAGCTAAAAGCAGCTCTGAAGTTGTTATTCCTTTGTCTGATCCTGATTAGGGTTTTCCTATGCCTAAGGAAGCAGTTCTCAAAGTGTAGCTTCTAGACTAGCAGTATCAACATCACCAGGGAACTCAGAAATGCAAATTTTCAGGCTCCACCTTGGAGTGTTTACTGAATCAACACTTTAGGGGATTGGATCCAGCTCTCTATTTAAGTAAGTATTCCAAGGAAATCTAATGTGCTAAAGTTTAAAATCACTACTAGCCTTAGGTAATAAAACCTTATTTCCTTATCGTAGTTTGAACAGTACCATCCCACCCACTCATCCCAACTCATGTCTACTCACAGCCTCAGAAGTCACCTTATTTGGAAAGAGAGTCTTAGCAGATGGTAATTACTTAAGGATTTCAAAATGAAATCATCCTGGATTTAGAGTGTGTCCTAAACCCAATGATTGGTGTCTCTATTAGCTTGTTATGCTGCTAATAAAGACACACCCCAGACTGGGTAATTTATAAAGAAAAAGAGGCTTAATGGACTCACAGTTCCACATGTCTGAGGAGGCTTCACAATCACGGCAGAAGGTGAAGGAGGAACAAAGGCACATCTTACATGGCAGCAGGCAAGAGAGTGTGTGCAGAGGAAATTCCCTTTATAAAACCATCAGATCTCCTGAGACATAGTCACTATCATGAGAACAGCATGGGAAAAACCCACCCCTGTTACTCAATTACCTCCCACTGAGTCCCTCCCATGACATTGGAAATTCTGAGAGCTACAATTCAAGATGAGATTTGGGTGGGGACACAGCCAAACCATATCAATATCCTTATAAGAAAAGAACCTAGAGACACACACAGAGGAAAAGGCCATGTGAAGATGGAGGCGGAGGTTGGTTATGCTGCCACATGCCAAGGAACACCTGGAGCCACCAGGAGCTGGAAGAGGCAAGAAAGGATACTTCCTGAAAACCTGCAGAAGGAGCCTGGCCCTGCCAACACCTTGGTTTGGAACTCCTAGACTTCAGAACTTTGAGAGTGTATGTTTCTTTGGCTTAAGCTATCCAGTTTATGGTATTTTGTGTGGCAGCCCTAGGAAACTAATACACTTGGCATAGCATACAAGGGTTTTTGGGTCTCACCCCTGTGCATCTATCTACTAGTCTATCTCCTTGTTCATAGATCTTTCTATCTAAAATATTTATGGCATCCCTGTTATGTATCAAGTCCAAAGGATGCAGCAATGACTAAGGCACAGTGTCTGCCCTGTAGACACTTTTGGCCTAGCAGGAGAGTATAACAGCTGCATAGGCAATTGCCCTATGATGTACTAAGTGCTTAAAGATACACATGCCAGCAGCACTTGTCTTCTTGTAGCTCTATGAATGTACTTGCTTCTCTATACTTCCTTTGCAAGTGTTCCTGCTCTGCAAACAATCCACTTTAAGAATCTGCTTCTACTCATTTCTCCTGTGCAGAATCACTCCCTCCACTGTCCTATTTCTGAACTGTGTGATGATGGCCATGTTTCTATGAGAGCATCCATTACACATCATTGTAATTATGTATGTGTCTGCCTCTCTCATAAGACTGAGATATTTTGAGAGCATGAACCATGGCCTTTTGTCTAATTATTCTTCTTATTTGCAGATCCTCAAAGAGCATCTGGCTTGAGGCAGTTTCTCTAAAAGAATACTGAACGGAACTTTTGCAGTGGTGTTCTGAAGGACCAACTTTCTGGGTTAAAAGATTTCCCGAGGTCAAGTGCAATGGCTCACACCCGTAATCCCAGAACTTTGGGAGGCTAAGGTGGGAGGATCACTTGAGCCCAGGAATTTGAGAACAGCCTGGGCAACACAGGAAGACCTGTTGTTACAAAAAATTAGCTGGGCATGGTGGCACATGCCTGTAGTCCCTCCTACTTGGAAGTCTGAGGTGGAAGGATTGCTTGAGCCAGGGAGGTCGAGGCTGCAATGAGCCATGATTGTGCCACTGCACTCCAGCTGGGCAACAGAGCAAGGCTCTGTCTCAAAAAGAAAAGTAATATTTCCTGATCGTATTTATTTATTTAAGAAGAGGTATGACTGCATAATCTAGACTGCTTTCTGCTAAGGCTTGACCATGGGTCTTCTGGATTTGGGATCACAGTTTAATGCACATCCTTGGTTCAGAGCACACTTATTTTAATTTCAAATTCCCAGCCATATTTTACCTGCCTTCAGAGCCTCTCTTCTTTTCTCAGGAACCCCACCTGTCATGCACGGTGTTCTTGGTCCACCTTCATCTGAGCTCGCCTGGTATTTACCTGCCACAAGTCCCAAACTATTTTCCACTGGAGACAATATATATGTTGGCTAAATATTGGCACAAGCAAGTCATAAACTGGGCATGTTCACAAACAACGTGGCAGACCGCTGAACAGATGTTCTAACATTTACAAATTGGTTTTCAGTTATGAGCATGGGCAATGACCATCTGCCTGTGTCTCCGGTGTGCCGAGCTCTTCTTGTAAGGTTAGCCGTATTCTCCACTTCAGTGCTTCTCAAACTCTGCTGCACATTAGAGCCACCTGGGAAGCATTTACAAACCCTGATGCCCAGGACAGCCACCAGACCAATTAATTCAGACTCTAGGGTGGCACCCAGGCATCGGTGGCTTTGAGAACTCCTCAGGTGATCTCAATGCAGGCAAGTTTGAGAAAGCATTCCCTAGCCCAATGCTTCTAAGATTTAATGTGCTTGAAAATCTCTTGAAGAGTCTGTCAAAATGCAGACTATGAGGCCATAGATTTGAGTGGGCTAAACATCTGCATTTCTAACAAGTGCCCAGGCAATATGGATGCTGCCATGAATCCAGGGACCATACTTTGAGTAGCAAGGCTGTAGTCCTTTCTAGTGCCTATTCATTAGCCTTGTAAGTAATTTCCCAGAAATCATGAGTCCATTTGAGTTTGTGATTATGTCCACATTTATCAGTGGCTCCACTAGGTCTCGCTCCCTCTTCGTTCTGCCCATATCCTATAGCCACACTCCCGTGGTAAAGTAATCTTAATATTGATCTCACTTTTCTATTTTTCTCTAGATAGTGATTCTTGTTAGAACAACTCAGACAGTGGAAGAGTCATCTAGCTAAACCTAAGCAGATTTTTCCACTGATCTGGTCTTTCTCTCTAGGTACACTCCATCTGCAAAGCTCATTGAACACAAGGACATGTCCTCCAGGATAAGGAAATTCTTTGAAAATTGTGTGATTTGGTGAATGATAATGACCCAGTATCTTGGTTACTGCTGCTCCAAATAGATTACTCACAAACACTAGGTCTTCAGTTCAGAAAAATCATTAATAGTGACCAAAGGTTAGAGGATAGCACAAAAGTAATTTTTGTTTCAGGATTGGTTACGATTTTAGATGACAGTACCTTGAAAAATGCAATTTCCTGGCCAATATTCTACCGGCTCTGTGATAATATTTGTCAGTTATCATGGGCCCTGGTCTGTGGACATATTCTTGGGGAATCAAAACTTTTCTAGGAGTCTTTTGAAATAGTGTATTTCATGCTGATAACAACTTAAAAATTAATATAAAGCATACTAAATTTTCAAGATGAATAAGTCTTGGCTCATGATTTCAATGTCTGCATTTCTGTTTGTGTTTATGATTGTTTATATGCCAAATAGCCATACTTCAATTATTGCAGCTAATGATGAAAGAAGAGAGAACAGAGGGAGGTTTAATAGAAACATCACGTGTGTGAGCCAAAAGAAGGTCCCACAGCATTACAGGGAGACTTACAAACAAATTTCTCAGTTGGTTCAATAAGAGAAATATGATAGAGGAACTCAGAGGTCACATACCACATCATATTTTAGATTTGCTGTGACTCAGAAAACAAAACAAAACAAAAACCCAAAAAAACTCCAAAATCCCAGCATTATAGCGACTGGGACCGTTTCATGTTGAGCACAGCCATTTAATCTCAACAAAATAATATTGTCTATTATACTATGTTGATAACTTACATTTAAACAGCATTGACTTGTATTTTATTATCATTTAATTTATATGTTTGTTTTGGTTGTATAGTTGTTTCAAAACCACCAGCATTCTAGTTTTATGTCTGTACATAGTCTTTAGTAAGTTGCACTAGTAACTTTCTAAGGCAAATAAGTGAAGCCATTACTGGGATAATTTTTGGTTCTTTGAAAATATTTTGTATTTACTTTTTAGCATTTATTCATTCCTCAGGCACATGTTAAGTTCCTTTCCTATTTTCTGAAATGTCATGGTGGCCCTGGTCTAGCCTCATGTGCTCGATTTCAAGAGGTTGTTAATGAGACACTGTTGGGAACAGAAACAAAGCCCATAGGTAAGATTTCATTTTTACATTACCTGCAAATACAGTAATGAACATTTTGCAGGGAAAAATTTCCCTGCTTGGAAATCATGCCTGATGATGGCTGGTGGCTGTTGGAGGCTCCAGCATGACAGGTCACTGGGGACTTACATTGCACCCATGAGAGAGCAGAGGTCATACCTACGATTTGGAGGGAAAATAAAGTGCTTACAGGCTGTGGGGCCTCTGGCTCTCCATTTCCTGATGGGTGGCTGAGAGGCTGCACGGCTGTCGAGGGTTGGGTGTCCCCTTTGGGCAACTGCTGACTGCCTTCTGAGAGGGTATACGACTGGCTCTGAGGATTAAAAATAAATAAATAAATAAAAATGCTGGTCTCTTTCTAAAGGCCAGCTGCCCCCTGGGGTTGACTTTCAAAAGACAAAATTGTCCTCCTCAGCTGTGAGGGTAGGGGCCAATTATTATTCCTGGGGTCCTCTGCATCTATCAGAAGTATTTGAAAAGTAGGCTTCAGTTTCTCTGAAAGATACACTGAATGGATGGTTCATAATCTCTTCTAATATTAAAATGCTATTTGTAGATAACTTAAAAAACAATGCCTTTTCTAAGACTATATTTGTACGTTGTAAACATCTGAGTGCAGCTTTAATATATAGCAAAGGAAAAACTGTATAGACAAAGTAACAGTTTTCAGAGCATTTTAGAGTTTTATTCTCTGCCCGTAGTGTGCACAAAATGTATCATTCTTGCTGTGGGAAGTTACAGCAGGTGTGTAAAACCTTTTAAAGATTTGTATTGGAATAGCTTTAGATATACTTCAATGCAAAAAAAAAAAAATCAGGATTCAATTCTGATCTGTCTTGTGTGTAGTTGGTTCCAAAAAGTAGTGTTTTAGTCAGCTTTTAGTCATTAACAACTTATAGACACACCATTCAGGAGCCTAAACATATTAAGTCCATTCCATGGATATTTGCAAATATCTGGATGTTTAGAAATAATACTGGAATATTTTCACCTTTAAATCCAAGTTGTATGGATTTATAGGAGTATTTACCTTGGTCTATTAATATTTGCAACATGAACCTAACTTTCCCACATAACTCTGATTTTGCTCAGTTTATGAAGTTTTATACAAATTTGCTACCAACTAACAGCTTTAGTTATACATTCTACAGGTACATATTAACCATTTGCTCTCTGCAAGGTGCTATTTACTGCCTTATTATATATACTTTTTTCTCTTTAGCCCTCTTAAGAGACTTTTGGCCAATGAGGGAAAAATATATTCCCAATGCACTTTTTTTTTTTTTTTTTGAGACAGAGTTTCACTCTTGTAGCCCATGCTGAAGTGCAGTGGTGCAATCTCAGCTCATTGCAACTTCCGCCTCCTAGGTTAAAATGATTCTCCTGCCTCAGCCTCCTGAGTAGCTGGGACTACAGTCATGTGCCACCAAGCCTGGCTAATTTTTGTATATATATATATATATATATATATATATATTTATATTTTATATATATATATATTTTATATTTATACAATATATTTTATATTATTTATATATATATATATATATATATGTATGTATTTTTAGCTGGCCTCCCAAAGTGCTGGGATTACAGGTGTGAGCCACTGCGCCTGGCCTCAATACATTTTAAAAGCATGGTATGCTGTTTCTAAAACCAATATTACAGGGTAATCATAATGATAAAGTATACAAGTATCAGTCATGATTTTATAATTTAAATTCTTCCACATGCTAACCAAAATTAAAGCCAATTCCCAAAGGCAATGAATACTTACATGACGATTGCCCATTTTCCTTTTTCTGAGATGGTTTTTCTGTATTTTATTAAGAGATTAGCTCTCCTACAGGCAAAGTTTACAATGGTTTTCCCAGGGCATAATATCTCTTGTCTTTAATAAGTAACTTATGGCATTGAATTTGAATACATTGTTGGGGATGGGTAGGGAGTGGCTCTGGCTGCAGATGAACTTAGACTGCCCAAGTTTCCTTGGTAGCCACGTTTTTAAAATAATATACTTCTAAATAAATAAAGTTTAGGCTTTTAAAGTTGAATAGCTTCTTATTGCCTAAAAGACTAAATCTGCCTCACTTCTGAATTGTTGAGAGAGTTATTCTTTCATATTTTGGGTGTTTGTTTAAAATATTATGCCTTTTAATAATGACAGCATTAACCAGATAGAAAAATCTTACTATTTTTTTTTTAACTAACATTGTTATTATTATTACAGAGAATTTTTTGGAGGCTACATTGCATTATGCTAGATCATTTTAAAAATTTTACTGAGTTTTTAATTTAAAAAGTAATATGTGCAGATGGTAAATGTGTCTCTAATAATACAAAAAGGTCCCATGAAAAGTCAATCTGCATACCTTTTATCCCTTCCTCAGAGGTTTTCTGTGAGTCCTTCTAGAAGTGGTCCATGCATATTCATCCATGTCTGTCTGTCTAGTTACCTATCTCTCTGTTTATCTTTATCTGACTTGTCTTTTTTCCCTCATCAAGTGGATTTGTACAATGCATTCTCTTCCATGCCTTTTCTTTTCTTTCCTCTATTTCTGAGAAGGTTATTATAACATGTTCCTTTTTTTATTTGTACAAATTTATAGGGAGCATAAGACATTTTGTTACATGTATATAATGAGTACTGATCAAGTCAGGGTATTGAGGGGTTCACCTGAGTACAACAGATTTCTGTTAAGTACAGCCACCCTCCTCTACTATCCAACATTGAATTTATTCCTTCCATCTTAATGTGTGTTTGTACCCTTTCACTCATGTGTCTTCTTCCCCCTCACCCCCACAACTCACCCTGCCCGGTGTCTGTTCTCCATCTACCCCATCTCTACTTTCATGTGATCAACTTTTTTAGCTCCCACATATAAGGGAGAACATGTGATATTTGTCTTTTTGTGCCTGGCTTGTTTCACTTAATATAGTGGTCTCATGGCTTGTACGTTTCATATACTAAAGAGATATATGACATTGGCACATTTATTTTTCTGCGGCTATGTAGTAATCTGTTATGGATATGAACCGAAGCTTATTTCGTCAGTCCACCATTAAAGGTCATTTAGATTGTTTTTGGTCTTTTGCGTGAATCTTTCATATACATCTTCACTTATGCTTTCTCATCTGTAGAATAAAAACTTAAAATAGAGTTACTGGCTAAAGGCTATGTGCACTGAAAATTCCAATAGATGTTGCCAAGGTGTCCTCCACACCGACATAAAATGCTGGACCACTCTCAAAGGCCAGCTGATCCATGAGGCTGACTTTCAAAAGATGAAAATTTCACTCTTACTTTATTAATATACCAGTGTACTTTTCCCCACATATTGGCTAACACTAAATATTTTCAAACTTTTTCACGTCTGCCAATTTCAAAGATAAAACTATGGTATTTTATTAAATTTACATTTCTTTTATTTGATATCCTTGAAATTTTTCCCATTTTTTAAAATCATTTGTGTGATTTTTTTTCCTGTGGTTTGCTTGTGTCCTTTATTTTTCTGTTGAATTATTAGTATTTTCATTATTTGTTTATAAAACACTTTATTTGTCATCAAATCTAGGCTTTTGTGAAGTGTGACAATTATTTTTCCACAGCTTGTTATCTTTTGTCCTTGTTTATGTTTTGAGGGTATATGTGTGAAGAAAGTATTAGCTCTGATGTATTCAACTATATCAATCTTTTATTCTTTGACTTGCTTAGAAAAACCATTTCAGCATTAAGGTGCTTAAATTTCTTATACAAGTGTTCCTTCAAGTTCTTTTAATGGCTTAATTTTTTTAAGGCTTACATCTTTGATTCATTTGGAATTGATTTTGATTTAGATTAAGGAAGGAAGGGTGTGTTAGGCTGTTCTTCTATAGCTATAAAGAAATACCTGAGGCTGGGTAGATTATAAGGAAAAGGGGTTTTATTTTGGAATATGGTTCTGCACTGTACAGGAAGCTTGGTGTCAGCATCTCCTTCTGGAGGGTCTCAGGGAGCTTACAATCATGGCAGAAGGCAATGGAGAACCAGTATGTCACCTGGAAAGAGCAGGAGCAAGAGAGGAAGCACAGAGGTGCCACACATTTCTCAACAACCAAAGCTTGTGTGAACTCAGCGTAAGAGCTCTCTTATCACCAAAGGGATGGCACCAAGCCATTCATGAGGTATCTGCCCCCGTGATCCAACACCTCCTGCCAGGCCCAACATCCAGTATTGAGAATTACATTTCAGCAGGAGATAGGGCGGGGACATGCATCCAAACTATATCAAAAGGAGTCAGCTTAGTTTTTGTTATTCAGTGAAACCTAGATGAATATTGGATAATATACTTTTCCTCTATTGGTCTAAGATGCCACTTTTATTTAAAGCTAAATTCCCATATAACATAAAGCTAATTTCCCATGTAAAATTTTGTATAGGGTTTATTAAATTCTGATTTTATGTATTTATTATTTTTTTCTTTTAATTATTGAGTGCTTTGGATATGCTAAATGCTGGAAAGATGGACAGGATGGATATGAATTTTCCTTTCCTAGAACTTGCAGTCAAATTTCTACATAGGAAACAAACAAATAAGTAATTATAAATTGTCATATGGGCTATGGAGAGGATAAGCAGGACGCTAGAATAAACTGACCCGTGTGTGTGTGTGTGTGTGTGTGTGTGTGTGTGCGTACTTTGCTTTAAATGGAGTTAGGGCTCTTTAAGGAGCTCACATTGAAGCTGTGAATTAAAAGGTAAGAAGGAGTTCATCATTTAAAATGAGAAAGTGCTCCAAATCGGATGTTCTTAGCTTGTGCTAAGGCTCAAAATAGGAAAGAGCTTTGTGAATTGGAGAACATAATAGATGCCAATGAGACTGGAGACTATTGGGTGCCACACAGGGTGGCAGGTGTGGAAATACAGTGGTGAACAAGACAAACTCCTTCCTCCAGGAATTGACAGCAGAATGGGGGAGAAGACAAGGAGGTGTAGGTTAATGACTACTGCTTCAAACACTCACTTACTTTTTCTTTAGTGTTGAGTTTTTGTTTTATTGTCCACTGTCTCCTTTTGCCAGCCCAGACTTCTCAGGGCCATGTCCTCTCTGCCACACCTCTGTGTCACTAACCACACCTGCCAGGAACTCCTGATCAGTGACGTCTCAAAGGTCAAGAGGGGCAGGGCAATTTGATGTGCAATGCTGACTGTAGAGATAAGTGCTGTTCAAGGGTGCTGAGTTACTGAGCACAAGAAATGCCTGGTTAAAGAAGAGATACAGTTTATGGTTCCAGGGAGATGCAAGCTAGACAGCTGAGAAGCGGAAGTGTCTTTTTACTTTTTGACATCGCCACCAGCATAGGCACCTCTTGATTATTTAGACTTGGTCATAGTCATATTTTGATTTGACACAGATGGAGCTATCCCTAGTGTCCCTCCTTTTCTCCTTCCCGAGGTGAATGGGTAATTGGGAAAGTGGCTGGGATAATTACCATCAACAGCAGCAGTGGGGAAGGAAGGGACATTCCCATGACCTCAGGCAATTTCTGGAAGGATGTAATGCTTGGAGGCCCAGAGGGGAGAAGGAGGAAAACCATCTGGGAGGGAAGAATGAGAAGACCCAATCTGGGTGAAGAGAGGGCACAAGACGGGTGGGAGGGTTTTTTGTATTATTGTAAATATTTAGCGATTATAAATTATAACAGGTGCTGTGTAATAAGTTCCTCTAGTCGACTGGGCTACATCTACTTTTTACATCTCTTGGTTTTTGGTTCTCAAAGTCATGATGTTGCCCACTAAGAGGGCAGTTGGCAATGTGTGTGGGAGTGTCTGGGTGGCCAGAATGCGTGATTGAGTGGGGATTGGAGCCCAACCCAGGGGTAATAAACATCCTGCACTGCATGGGACGGTCCCACACAACAAAGAATTGTCCAGTCCTCAAGCCAATGGCGCCCCACTCCCCTTGAAAGGTGGGAGACCTTCTGTCTTTCCCACCTTCCTTTTACGAAGGGCTCTATTGGCAGACCAGGAGTTTATGAACTTCTGCGGTACTCCTGGGTCTTAAAAGTCTGTAAAATCTGGCTGGGCGAGGTGGCTCATACCTGTAATCCTAGCCCTTTGGGAGGCTGAGGCGGGCAGATCACGAGGTCAGGAGTTCAAGACCAGCCTGGCCAATATGGTAAAACCCCGTCTCTACTAAAAATATAAAAATTAGCTGGGCATGGTGGTATGCGCCTGTAATCCCAGTTACTTGGAAGGCTGAGGCAGGAGAATCACTTGAATCCAGGAGGTGGAGGTTGCAGTGAGCCAAGATTGCGCCACTACACTTGAGCCTGGGCTACAGAGTAAGACTCTGTCTCAAAAAAAAAAAAAAGAAGTCTGTAAAATTTGAAGTTGCAATGCTATGAGCTTAATTGTGACAACTGGAAAGGTATGAAAGATGGAGAACATGTAAATGGACAAGTGGGACCAGAAGAGACAAATCACTTGGACCAACTTCCTCATTCTATAGATTAGGAAACTCCAGTCCTGGAAAGCTACCATATCTCACCCAACATCAGCCTGCTAGTTAGTAGAAAGGATGGTGGGATGAGATCACATACTACAGGATGTTCCTCAACTTACGATATGATGCCGCTACATCTGTTAAACTCATCATAAATTGAAAATACCATTAAGTTGGAAATGCACTGGACACACCTAATTTACTGAACATCATAACCTAGCCTAGCCTACCTTAAACATGCTCAGAACACTTATATCAGTGTATAGATGGGCAAAATCATCTAACAAAGCCTATTTTATAATGAAGTGTTGAGTATCTCATGTAATTTACTGAATACTGTACTGAAAATGAAAAACAGAATGGTTGCATGAACGTCCTTAGAAGAAGGGGGAAATGTGATATGAAGACAGAGGCACAGAGGGAGAAGGCCATGTGGCAATGGAGGCGGAGATGGGCATGCTGCAGCTGCAAGCCAGGGGATGCCAAGGACTGCCAGCAACCACAAGAAGCCTGGAAGAGGCGAGAAAGAATTTCCCCCTGCAGGTTTCAGAGGGAGCATGGCCCTGCCAACACCTTGATTTTGGACTTTTTTTTTTTTTAAGACAGTCTCACTGTCACCCAGGCTGGAGTGAAGTGGCACAATTGTAGCTCTCTGCAGACTTGAACTCCTGGGCTCAATTGATCCTCCAGCCTCAGTCCCCCACGTCACAAGTAGCTGGGACTACAGGCATGCATCAATCCTGGCTGATTTTCCAAACAATATTTTTGTAGAGAATGGGGTCTTGGCCGGGTGCGGTGGCTCACGCCTATAATCCCAGCACTTTGTGAGGCCAAAGCAGCCTGGGTAAAAAAAAAAAAAAAAAAAAAGGTGCAAAGACATTTGATTAGAATCAGAGTCAGCCTGATAGGAATGAGGGAGAACAGACAGCTGTCACTCAGGGACCGCTAGGTCCCCCTGTCTACCTCACTACATGACTCTGCTTCTCTGTAATTAGCTGGATGATGACTGAGCAAACCCCTTCCTTTTCACAGGCTTCCATTTTTATAACTCTAAAGCGGGGAGTAGACCAGACTGCTTGTAAATTCCCTTCCATCTTAAGGCTACTCTGATTCTATGATCCTAGCTAGAAGCATTTATCTAGTCTTTTCTTATTAAAATTTACTAACATCAATTAAAAAAAAACCAACAACTTGGTTTTGGTTCCAAAAGTTTGCTTAAGGTTCATGTTGCCTTCCTTAATGTGAAAAAAAAAAATTCATTTCTGACTTTTCATGATTCCAGGCAAAGCAGTGTCAGAAGCAAGATGCAAGATCCCTATTTTTAGACTGCTATTGTTTTAATGGCATCTTAAATCCTGTTCAGTGTTATAAATTAAGTTTTACTTTATGAGGGTACGTTACGACCAAGACGCCTACGATAAGACTTCCTCATCTTTTGAAATTCCGCATATTTTGGCTCTACGGTACTGGCCAACTTCAAGATCTGAACTTCCTACCAAGAAGGTACACTTTGAAAGTGATTTGTCACCAGGCCATGTGGGCCACACTCAGGAGTCGGACTAAACTTTGATGATCTACACATGGCAGAGGTAAAGACCCAGAAGTGCAGTTCCAGAAAATCTTTTCTTCAGTTTGCTTCGGCCCTCATGAATACTTCCAAACTATCTTTAAATAGGTAGTAAAAATTGTAGAAAATTGTATTAATAGCTTAAGTCATGTGTACTCATAGCAGATAAATGATTAATAGTACAGGAAGCTAATAAATAATCAGCTGACTAACACGCCCTGGGGAAATGTAGCTGCTGAATGGCAAAGTGATAAAGGTCACCATCACTTTTTATTTTGAGACGAGTCTTGCTCTGTCACCAGGCTGGAGCGTAGTGGCACTATCTTGGCTCAGGGCAATCTCTGCCTCCCCGTTCAAGCAATTCTCTTACCTCAGCCTCCTGAGTAGCTAGGATTACAGGTGGATGCCACCACACCCAGCTAAGTTTTGTATTTTTAGTAGAGACGGGATTTCACTGTGCTGGTCAGGCTGATCTTGAACTCCTGACCTTGTGATCCGCCTGCCTTGGCCTCCCAAAGTGCTGGGTTTACAGGCGTGAGCCACTGCGCCCGGCCGCCTTCACTTTTTAACAGATAACTAAGACTTCCTAAACTTTCCTGGAAGTCAAGACTACTTTTAGGGATGGAATTCTTGTGAGAAATGGAATCAAGAATTACTAGAAAGTAAAATTATTAGTTTGGTACAAAAGTAATTGTGCTTTTTGCCATTGAAAATAATGGTGAAAATTTCAGTTACTTTCACACAAACCAAATAATTTAGATCCAGTGACTTATTTTCTTTCCCTGAATTTATTTTAAAAATTCTCCTTTTTATCCCAGTCATAGGCTTGTCAGCTCCCTGAGAAGAGCAAGTTAAAGATTTTCCATATTACGTTCGAGGTGTGTGTTAAGTAGTTAGAAAACCTGAAGCCTCTTAAACCATCAGTGATACCTAGCTGGGTGCTGTGTCCCAGCAGGTGTTGAGTAGACAGCTAAGAAAACAAACACACACAAAAAAAGTAATCCCGTGCTCAGTGGATGCTGAACAGGGATAAGAAATTGAAAAGGCATGGTATCTACACCTAGGTAAATCACAACAAAAAATTGAAAAGGTACCCTTTTCCTCCTAGCAAATATAAAAATCCCCATGTAAATGAGGACTTCTTTTTCTTTTTTGGGGGAGCCGGGGGGATGGAGTCTTGCTCTGTTGCCTAGGTGGAGTGCAGTGGCATGATCTTGGCTCACTGCAACCTCTGCTTCCTGGGTTCAAGCAATTCTGCCTCAGCCTCCCGAGTAGCTGGGATTACAAGCATGCACCCCTATACCTGGCTAATATTTGTATTTTTGTAGAGACAGAGTTTCACCATGTTAGCCAGGCTGGTATCAAACTCCTGATCTCAAGTGATCCACCTGCCTCTGCCTACCAAAGTGCTAGGATTACAGGCAGGAGCCACCATGCCTGGCCTCCTTTTCTTTTTTTTTTAATTCTATATACATAAGGTACACAACATTATGTTTTGAATTACATGTACCAGAGAAATGATTACTACAGTGAAGCAAATTAACATATCATCATCTCATCTAACAGTTACCTTTGTGTGTGTGTGTGTGTGTGTGTGTGTGTGTGTGTGTGTGTGTTAAGAGCACCTAAAATCTACTTTCTTAGCAAATTTCCAGGATACAATATGATGTTATTAATTGTGGCCCTCCTGTTGTACATTAGATCTCTAGACTTATTGATCCTACGTAATTGCAAGTTTGTACAATTTGACCTATGTCTCCCCATTCCCTTCACCCCTTCACCTCTGGTAACCATGCTCTGCTCCCTGTTTCTGTGTATTTGACTTTTTAAAAGATTCCACACATAAGTGAGATCATGCAGTATTTTCCTCTCTCTGTCTGGCTCATTTCACTCTGTGATATCTGCATTCGCACGTTCATTGCAGCATTACTATCAACAGCCAGGATATGGAAAAAACGAAGTATCCATTGATGGATGACTGGATAAAGAGACTGTGGCATACATGTATGTGCATAAAAAATGGGGCGTTAGTTCGCCTTAAAAAAGAAGGAGATCCTGCTATTTGTGACAATGTAGATAAGCCTCAGGGACTCCTTTTCTGCTAAATACATTCATGATATTCATTTATTCTTGGTTCAGTGTCATTAGGAGCATTCTGGGGCTAGAAGGACCCCTATTAAGGCAAAGTTTGTTTAAAACTAATTAGTGTGATAAAGATCATTAAGTTAAAATGAACATTTTTATTTGGTTGAGAAGATATGCAAAAACCTTCTTGTACAAAATTCAGCTGCATTGTGTAGACATGTGAACATTGCTTAACACCAAAAATATTAAAGCCTCAGTGGCCTAGTTATAGATATCATTACGCTGCTGGAGATATATATATATATACATATATATATATGTATATATATATTTTTTTTCTTTTTTTGAGATGGAGTTTTGCTCTTTTTGGTCATGCTGGAGTGCAATGGCATGATCTTGGCTCACTGCAAACTTCACCTTCTGGGTTCAAGCAATTCTCCTGCCTCACCCTCCTGGCCAGCTGGGATGACAGGCATGCGCCACCACACCTGGCTAATTTTGTATTTTTAGTAGAGATGCGGTTTTTCTATATTGGTCAAGCTGGTCTCGAACTCTTGACCTCAGGTGATCCACCCGTCTCAGCTTCCCAAAGTGCTGGGATTACAGGCTTGAGCCATGGCACCCAACCCACTGCTGGATTTTTCCTTTGGTGATATTGTGTATAGGACAACCACCCAAGGTGAGGGTGTCCTGTGGTCCATAATCAAGGTGCCTGAGGGTGTTTGGAATAGAGGTAAGGACCAGAAGTCAGTGCATCTTGGATTGGCAAAGTTCTCTATAGCTGTACTATTGAGTTGAAAGATGGGTTTGGTATTTCAAAGTTATTTTAACTCTCTTCTGCATTTCATTCCACTTGGTAACCTCCAGGTGTCCTGTAAATGTCTGCTGAATTAAACCAAACTTACCTGCATACCTGCCTACTATGTTCTGGGCACTATGCAGATTCTAACAATGTAAATGATAAAGTCATTATTGATATCACTGATTGCATCATTGGTGAAAAAGACGTACAAGCATCATTTCCTACAACATGGAAGGTGCTATGGTGTAGGCAAACCTGCTGTTAGGCCTGTGTGCACCAGGGTACTTATTCCGGTATGGGGGCATTACCATACCGTAGTTCAAATTTTGGCCAATGGGAGGTTGAAAACAAGAAGGAGCCAAGAAATCAATGCCTCGCTCCTTCTCCCAAGTGGCTCTTTTGAGGTACACGGATTTCATATTACCTCTTGAGATGTATTACACAGGACTGAGCAGCTGACTTTTCTCCAGAGGCTGTGGCCTACTTGGTAACAAAATATTTGCTTGAGCTGTATTTGCTATTTGTCCTTTCCTGCCTCATTTTCTTTCTCTCAATTTTGCTGCCCTGGGATTTTAACCCCTGTAAATATGTTTGCATGGACTTTATCTTTTTTTTTTTCTAGAGAATTGGGGCTGAGACACTGTTTTTTAAGTGTTGGGAATATTATCCCTGGGTGCTATGGGACACATAACCTAAGGTGAATGAGTTGAGGAGGATTGGGGAAGGAGATGCAATCAGGAAAGCTTTCCAGAAGGAGGTGATCCTGGAAAAGGGTTTATAAGGAAGAGTAAGATACAGTCAGGCAGAGTGGGGTTGATAAAAGAAGATGAAACAAAACGACCAAAAATACAAGGACATGGAGCTATGGAAGTAAGATTTCGATTTGGAAAGCTAGTAGAAGAGGTGGTGTCTTGAAGCCTTGCTTACATTACTGCTGGGGAAGAGAAAGGCTGCTTTAACCTCTCTCTTCATTAAGCCTTCCACTAAGGAGGAGATGAGAAGTGAGAAGATTCAGGAATACCCTGGAGTTTGTGCCCAGGAGGACTGAGTATAGAATCTAGCTCACAGGCATAAAACCCTTAAGGTTGGTCCATACAATGGGAACTTTTTGTTTGCTTTATTTGATTGCTTATCACTTTTATGTAAAAATGAGAAACATTGTTTGTCTTGAAAAATAAGACCTGGCTTTTATTTCTACACAAAACAAATGATAAGGGCTGAGCAGCAGATGCCTACTTGGATGAAGCATGAGAGCTCAATTTCACGCAGTCCCCAACGCTCCCTGATCTAGCTACTGTTACTTATTCACATTATATGACATGCCTTGCCTCTCAAGCATTGGGGTTTACAATTTTGGGAATTTTCTCAATATTGGGTACTTTTGAAGAGCTATAAGAAATGTGTCTACATATCCCAAAGATATACAATACAAAGATGAGAGTGATAGTAACCACTGTATTCAGTTTACATGGCCAATAAGACAATTTGTTCTCTACAATAAAAACTATAAAACATTGATGAAAGAAATTTAAGAGGATACTAATAAATGGAAAGATATCCTGTGTTCATGAATTCACAGAATTAACATGTTAAAATGTCTATACTACCCAAAGTGACCTACAGATTCAGTGCAAATCCTATCAAATTACCAAATGACATTTTTCACAGAAATAGAAAAAACAATCCTGAAATTCATATGGAACCACAAAAGATCCTGAATAGCCAAAGCAATCCTGAACAAAAAGAACAAAGTATGGGAGGCCTCATACTATCAGACTTTAAAATATACTACAAAGCAATAGTAATCAAAATAGCATGGCATTGGTGTCACAGGATCTGTAGGATGTCATTTTTCCACCTGGAAACCTCTGTGGCTGGTGCACCTTTGCCTGAGTTTTGCTTGGGCCTGCTGGTGTCGTTTCACTCACTCGGCCCAGCAGGCTGCACTCAGGACTGCTACTGGCCTGGATCCCATGCCTTTCAAGGGTGGGCCAGGTATGGAGCAGCAAGGGGTGTGTGAGTGAGTGCAGGGTCCAGCCACTGTGAGTGAGTGCAAGTATGCTAGCTGCGGTGGGGCAGGCAGCTCCATGTGCTGGCACAAGCATTGTCTCTGTGCTAGGCTGAGGCTGGAGCAGGTGTACAGCAAAAGGGTTCCACTGTGGGGACCAGGAAATGTGGTGCCTAGAAGCTTGGAGATGCCAGGAACTGCAGAGCCCCAAAGAGGGTGTTACATCCCTGGCTTGGAAGCCCCTGGGTCTGGGCTCCCCAAAGGGTTACAGCTCTTCTGTCCTTCTTGGTGACTGCAACATGGCAAGCCATGGGCCTGTTTCAGACCCGTTTGTGTTACAGCTCTTTCTAGTTCCATTATTTGGCAGGTCCTAATTGTCCCATATCCAGGAAGAATGAGTACACAAACAACTGGAGAGTGAGCAAGGCAGAGAAGAGCTTTGTTGAGTGACAGAACAACTCTCAGGAGACCCAAAGTCAGTAGGTCCTTTCTGCAGGCAGGTTGTCCCTATAAGTGTCTAGCTCTCGGTGGAGAGGAGACACACAGTGGGTAGCTCCTTTCTGCAGGCAGGTTGTCTCATTGTCTGTGAGAGTCTGACTGGGTTTGGGGTTTTTATGGGCTCAGAAGGGAGGAAGTGCATGCTTATTGATCCATGGATAGCCATGGGCAGGCCTGGAAAAGCACATAAGTTCTCACTCCAGGCCATGGACTCCACCTGGAACTCATAGCCCAGCACCCAGGCTTCAGGTGGGCCCTGACTTGAAGGTGGAGCTTCACCAGGGACCCACCCCTTTCCACCTAGGAGCCTGTCTGCCTCCTGTTGCCATCTGCAGGTTGTCTCTGATACCCAGGCTGTTCATGCAGAGGGGCTCCTGTAGCCCCATGCCAATCTGCCTTCAGCCCCCCTCAGTCTCTGTCCTGTGCTCATCAGTGCCCAAAGTCCAGAGGGGGCTGAGGCAGCAGGAGGCCGGAGTGTTAGCACCACCCTGAGTCCATGCACACCCAGCCAGGTTGTGACAGTGCCCAGGCCGGGCCATAACTTTGCTTTGAAATCAGAGTGGGTATAGGGAGCTGGGGGAGGCCAGGGAAAGGGGGCAGGTACTTCCAAGCCTGCAGGGGCAGGGGGTCTTCCCAGGCCCCTGAGAATACAGGGAGGCCCAGGTCTGAAGCTTTGGTTGGATGGCTGCAGCTGTGACAGGGAGCATGGGACTTCCATCCCTTTAGCTCAGTAAGGGGTGGGGCTCCCCCCGTTCCACCCCTGCTAGCCCCACAAAGCTCTGTGCATAGCCCCTGCCATGCCACCCCTATGACAGCTGGCACCCCCTCAGCGGCTGCTACAGACAGGCCACTGCCACTGGCATAAAAACAGTCACATGGATCAATAGAACAGAATAGGTAATCTAGAAGTAAATTCATACAAGAGAGGTTGGCTAATGGGTACAAAAATACAGTTAGATAATGGGAATAAATTCTAGTGTTTGATAGCACTGCAGGGTGACAGTAATTAACAATAATTCATTGTATAATACTTCAAAATAGCCAGAAGGGAAGATTTGAAATGTTTCCAACACAAAGAAGTGATAAATGTTTGAGGCAATGGATATCCCTTATTACCCTGATTCAATCATGACACAATAAATGCATGTAACAAAATATCACATGTGCCTTATAAAGAGGTTCAATTATTATCAATAAAAATTTAAAATTAAAAAAGAAATCCACATTTTTATAGCCAACACACACATTGCCAAGAGTACACATGGGGAAAGGACAGTCTCTTTAATAAACATTACTGGGAAAACTGAATAGCCATATGCAGGAGAATGAAACTAGATTGCTATCTCTCACTGCTGAAAAAATTAACTTCAAATGGATTAAAGAACTAAATGTAAGACGATAAACTAATAAACTACTAGAAGAAAACATAGGGGAAAAGTTTTATGACATTGGACTGGGCAAGGATTTTTTGGATAAGACCTCAAAAGCACAGGGAACAAAAGCAAAAATAGATGCATGAGATTACATCAAGCTAAGAAGCTTCACACAGCAAAGGAAATAATCAACATAGTGAAGAAGCAATCTACAGAATGGTTAATATCTAGAATACACAATGAATTCAACTCAATAGCAAAACAAAAAAAAACAATCAGATTAAAAAATGGGCAAAAGATCTGAGTAGACATATCTCAAAGGAAATGGCCAACAGGTATATGAAAAATTGCTCAACATAATTCATCATCAGGGAAATGCAAGTCAAAACCACAATGAGATATTAACCTCACCCAAGTCAGAATAGCTATTACCAAAAAGACAAAAATTAAATGCTGGCAAGGATGTGGAAAAAGGAAAAATCTTATATACTGTTGATGGGAATGTCAATTAGTACAGCCACTATGGAAAACAGTATGGAGGTTCATCAAAAAGTTAAAAATAAAACTACTATATAATTCAACAATACCACTAGTGGATACATATCCAAAGGAAATGAAATCAGTATGCCAAAAAGATATCTGCACTCCTGTGTTTATTACAGCACTATTCACAATAGGCAAGATATAAAATCAACATAAGTGTCCATCAATGGATGTATTAGTCTGTTCTCACACTGCTGATAAACACATACCCAGGACTGGGTAATTTATAAAGAAAGAGAGATTTAATGGACTCACAGTTCCACTTGGCTGGGGAGGCCTCACAATCATGGCAGCAGGTGAAAGGCACCTTGTACATGGTGGCAGGCAAGAGAGCTTGTTCAGGGGAACTCTCCTTATAAAACCGTCGGATTTTTTGATACTTGTTCACTATCATGAGGACAGCATGGGAAAGACCTGACCTCATGATTCAGTGACCTCCTACCCAGTCTCTCCCATGACACGAGGGAATTATGGGAGCTACAATTAAAGATTTGGGTGGAGACACTGCCAAACCATATCAATGGATAAATACATTTAAAAAATATACACAATGGAATCCTATTCAGCCATAAAAAAGAATGAGATTCTGTTATTTTCAATATCATAACTGAACCCACATTATGTTAAGTGAAATAAGCCATGAACAGAAGGACAAATACTGATGACCTCAGTTATATGTGGGATCTAAAGAAGTTCATCCTGTAGAAGTAAAGAGTAGACCGGTGGTTATCCGAGGCTGGAGAAGGGAGAGGGGAGAGATTGGCTGACTGGTATGAAGTTACAGCTAGATAGGAGGAATATGTTCTGGTGTTCTATTGCACAGTAGGGTGATTATGGCAAACAATGCATATTTCAAAATAGCTAGAAAAGGATTTTGAATATTGTCATCACAAAGAAATGACAAATGTTTGAGATGATGGCTATTACCTGATTGATCATGACACAACGTATACATGTATTGAAACAACACGCTGTACCCTAAAATTATGTACAATTATTATGTGTTAATTGAAAGTATTTTTTCCAAGAGCCAAAATTTTTTTCAGATTCAATTTTGTCAAGGTTTGATTCAGCATAAACAAGCTAGAAATACAGTATGCTAAAGTCAAAAAGGCACTGACCTGGGTTCTAATCCTGACCTAGCCATGGCATGTTGTGTAGAACACAACTTTTGTGGATCTCAGTTTCCTCATTTATAAAGTAAGAGTGTATCTGCTGGGGTTTCATTTGCAAACAATAGGAACTGATGCTGGCTGAATTAAGGACTTTTGAAAAAGATTTATTAAGCAATATAGGATCTCTCACCAAACTTCTGGGAAGGCTATAGAACCAGGTCTGAAACTTCAGAGTCGGGAACACAAAAACCGTACACCAAATTGGACAAGTGAGAAAAATCACTGCCACCTCAGCTGCCCAGGGATGGATGTCTCTGCAGCCCCAGGATCTCATCTTGTTGGGACTGGGAAGATTCACACAGTCCCTGCTTCTTTTCAGCACCAGCTTCGGATTCAGGCTCAAGCATGGGCATGTCTGACTGATGCAGCTGAGGTCACATGAGTGTTAGTTGCAAAGGTGGCTGGGAGTGAGAATATTTGGCATTTATAGGGAGGTGGGCTCAGCCAAATGAATGGCAAAAATACAATAGAAAGGGGTTGGACATCTAAGTTCCTTTCCAAATCTGAGGCTCTGCATGCCACCGATCTTCAATAATTGCTGCATGTCTGCCAGTGAAGCACATGTGAGGTGATTTTAGTTGCAACATACAAAAAACTTTACTTTGATAGCACTGCGTTATTTCATGTATTTTAGGAAAATACAATTAAGATATCAAACCTGTGAATGACACAAAAGATTTATACAGTGTGACGATTTAAAGAAGAGTCTTAAGTAAAGGAGAGTTTAGGTGGTACTTAAAAATCATATTATTCTTCAAATGACTGAGGCTTTGGAAACTGGTCTAGGTAAATGCTAACCTCTAAATTCCTTTGTGTGCCAAGTAATAGTAATAATGATGATGCCAACAGTGATAACAAAAGTTTCCAATTTTTAGTGTTGTGAGTCAGACTCTCTCGAAAGCCCTTTACATGAGTTTGGTCTTTTTTCAAACAGCACATCAACCTTATGAGATAGTTACTATTATGATCCCCATTTTACAGATAAGGAACCTGAGGCGCAAAGCAATTAACCAGAAATCGCTTAGTACACAAATGGGGAGGTGAATTCAGGCCACTACCTTCTACTTGACAATGACATGAGTAGATTGGACATGGATTCCTGTACAATGATTGCACCTAATATCTTCAGCACTAGTTGGGATTAGGGGTCAGAAGTATAAGGTGAATGTTTTTACAATACACTTTCACGACAAGTGGTTTGTTGTCTAGAGCAGGCTTCTCATCCTTAACTCTACCGACATTTTGGGCCAATACTCTTGATTATGGGGGACTGTCCTATGCACTGTAGCACAGCATCCCTGGCCCCTATCCACTAGATGCCAGTAGCATCTTCTCCAGTTGTAACAACCAAAAATATCTCTGGACATACCCAAATGTCCCCGGGGGACAAAACTGCTCCCAGTTGAGAACCACTGTTTAGGGAGTTCTGAAGTGTCTTGGTGAAGAGCCCATTAACAATCACCAGCATGACACGATGGTGTGACTAAGTTGCTCTGGTATGTTTCCTTGTGTATTCTCTCTCAGTTTCATGTCATTAGTTGTTCATAACAGGTGTTCTTAGCTTCTCAAATCAGAAATAAACATACGGTACCAGCTTGTACCAGCTATTGGTTTTCTATGCAATGCGTGGTGAATCTTTAACTTTATGGATTACTTATAAATGGAACAATAAGCTTTTTATTTCCCTTAAATCCAGGTGGCCACACACAGAGCAAGAAATTCTAAATATCCTCAATCTCTTTAAATATTTAAGCCAGTCTACATTTCTTTCCTTGACTTTATGTTTGGTAATTTTGGGAAGTTTTTTTTTTTTTTGGCTCTATGTAAACATAGGACAGATTATAAACTTGGTACACTCTCCATATTTAAATATGTTCATCAGGATTTTAAAGACAAAGTTCATCAGGATTTTAGAGATAAAAATGAAAACAATGATCATGATATAATAATATATCATAAACCACTGAAGAGCTACAAAGAAAAAAAAATGACAGGTCGGGGCGCAGTGGCTCAAACCTGTAATCCCAGCACTTTGGGAGGCCGATGCGGGCAAATCACCTGAGGCTGAGAGTTCGAGACCAGCCTGACCAACATGGAGAAACCCCATCTCTACTAAAAATACAAAATATTAGCTGGGCATGGTGGTGTATGCCTGTAATCGCAGCTACTTGGGAGGCTGAGGTAGGAGAATCGCTTGAACCTGGAAGGTGGAGGTTGTGGTGAGCCGAGATCATGCAATTGCACTCCAGCCTGGGCAACAAGAGCGGAAACTCCATCTCAAAAAAAAGGACAAATTATCACTTAGGTGGGGCTTTCTGGTCATTGATACCAGAGTCTAGCAAGAATGTCATTTTATTCTTTTTACTTTAATCTACGCTTTTCTTACCTTGCATCTTCCATATAGTCTCTGGCAGCCAAAACACCTTCTTCTCTAATTCCTTTAAATCTATTCCAGTGTTAAAACCCAGCATAAAAGCCACCTCTTTCATGATTGCTTCCAGAATCCTTAATGAGAAGCTCCATTTCCTTCCACTAGCATCTTTTATGTGTCACTACTTTCTACTTTGCATTCCATTGGGTTATGTACCTGGATTCTCAACCCTATTCACTGTAAATTATTTAAAGGTAAAGATCATGCCTTATTCATTTCTGTGTCCCCAAATGCTTAATATAGCTCCTGGCACATAGAAACCATTTAGTCCTAAAATAAGGTATCCTTTTGTTAAATTAATCCTTCTCAGATTAATTTCAGATTTCTCAAATCAGAAATTGATGTTTGGCAGCAAGGTATAATCAGTTGCAAACAAGATTTGTGTTGCTGGACTCTGAGAATCAGGGTTGTGGGGGGAGCTCGGTGTCAACCTTTCCCCCTCTTTCCTTATTTATAGAGTAAGAGATTTTCCTCTGGGATTTTTCTTTAGCCCTAAATATTTAACTGCTTTCTGTCTCTTTCACACTTGATAATTAATCTCAATCTTTGGTATTCATTTCAGTGGTGGAGTCCATGAAGCAATCTTGATCCCTGTGCTCTTAGTAGTCTGGGTCAGCATTATCTGCCTAAAAGAATCCCACCAAAACTTTGATCCTTTAAAAGATTCACAGTTCCCATCAGAGACAGGCTCTTCAGTAGGTCATAGTTTTGGTCCTCTTGGTTATTTCTCTTTCTGAGTGATTTGTGAAAACCTGCTTTCCTTCACCTCATGACAGGCTCTGCTGTGTGATAGCCAGGGATGCTAATGTGTGGATACTGATGCTATCTTAGCAGGCAGATAGTGAGGGATTATCACCCCAACTCAGTCTTGCTCCTTATCTCCCACGTGCAGAAAATAGGTCTTGGTTCAGGCTAAAGCTGGTAGTTGTTTTGAGTGGAAGATATTCATATGGGACTAATCACAGACACAAAGAAAATGCAACTGGTTTCTTTCCCAAGGTGGACCTAATCATTCTTACACTCTTGCTCCACTGGCTAATGGTGGGAGTCGAGGGAAAGCTTAATCCTATCAATTGAAAGGCTCTTATTTGGCCTCTTTCCGTTTAAATGTAGTCATCTCACTAGGACTATGGTTTCTACTGGGAGATGCTCTCTCTTGAAGATTTCAACTTCCTCCCCTGTTTCTCCCCGAGATATGTCATGGAAGCTAAAAGAATTCAGAAAATCCTTTTTCAAGAAAGCCTGGCATTTAAGACTACTGTCTCGCTCAGACTCCAAAATCCTAGTTTGTATTTCAAAAGCTGAACTTTGACTTTCTCTTGGCCTTTCTTTGCAATAATCCTTATTTTCTCAAAAGTAAATAGGTGTATCTAGCTTCTGGGTTAATCTTTTTCTGACTTTTGCTTCCCTGGGCCTACTTTAACCAGGTGCACAATTTAGCTAGCTTTCTATATACTTAAAAAGAAAAGAAAAAAAAATACTATGCATTAAGGCTATATCATTTCTAAAAACCTGTGGTAATTAATAACTTTACTAAATCTAAAAGAAAGATAATTCAACATTTCTGTTCTTCAGAGAGAACAAATCCTTACACAGATCTGGCCAAAAAATAGCCAATTTATATTTTTCCAGGATCAGTTGTAGTTGTCGCCAAGAAAGTGTCCTATGTCTCATTCACATCTCATTTATAGAGATCACAAAACAATCCCACAATACTAGAACTTAATCCCTAATCACAGTTTACACTAGTAGACAAATTTGTTTTTCTTGTTAGACAGTTAAGAGATTACGTGTTGCTAAAAGTGTAAAGTTTGAATGATGTAATGGAGAAGGAAACAAAAACAATTTCACTTTTGCCAAGTTCCAAGGCATTGCAACAATATACCCAAATAAGCTAAGAAGACCTAAGGTGGCCAAGTGCCATATATGTAACACATAATCAGATAATTTCCATATTGACCCAATAGTGTGCCATTCTTTATTTATCTCCTGGTTTCCCTGATTGTTATCAAGGGGTGGGGAAATTATTTCCTTGGTCTACATGAATGTTGAATAGATGGCTGCTTATTTCTTACACTAAAGGCTTAGATTGGGTAGTTGTTTTGCATATACAAAAATTATTATATGCGATCATGGAATTATTGAGTTGTAGAGTTAGAATTGGACATTAGAAGTATCCAGTGGGGTGTGGTGGCTCATGCTTGTAATCCCAGTACTTTGGGAGGCTGAGGTGGGCGGATCACTTGAAGTCAGGAGTGTGAGACCTGCCTGGCCAAGATGGTGAAACCCCATCTCTACTAAAAGTACACAGATTACCCGGATACGGTGGTGGGCACCTGTAATCCCAGCTACTCAGGAAGCTGAGGCAGGAGAATCATTTGAACCCAGGAGGTGGGGGTTGCTGTGAGCTGAGATCATGATGCTGCACTCTAGCCTGGGCAACAGACTAAGACTCTGTCTCAGAAGAAAAAAAAAAAAAGAAGTTATCCTTGTTCAGTCTCCTCATTTCAGCAAATGCTTATTGAGTACCTGAGGCCCAAAGAGGCCTGAAAAATGGTGGTCAGCTTTCGTTGTACATTGGAATTACCTGGGGATTTTTTTTAAATGCAGCACCCAGCTTATCCCCTGGAAAGGTTTTGCTCTGTCACCCAAACTGGAGTGCAGTGGCCCTTTGAGGCTCACTACCGCCTCAAACTCCTGAGCCCAAGTGCTCGTCAGCCTCCCAGTGGTCTTTGTAGACAGCCTGAAGGAGTCTCATGGCAGACAATATTAATTAAACAATGTCTCCCAATTTTAACAAATTTCGGCAATCCAAAAAAAAAAAAAAAATTCTGCAGCACCTAGACTCTAAGCCCAGAATCTGTGACATAGTTGATCTGGTGTGAGACCTAGATGTTGATAGTTTAAACAACTTTTCAGGTGATTCTTATGCTCCTAGTACTACCTCCCACCCTTAAAAAAAAAACTGGTATTCAAGTTATTTATTCTGTATCTTATCCCTTCAAGATTACCCATATACTTAAATTAACTAATTTGAGGAAGAAATGTAAAAAAAAAAAAAAAAAAGAACTCTCCAGATGGCATCACTTCCACTGGCTTTCATCATCTGATGTCTCTCGCCTCTTCGTTTTTCCAGCTAGTCCAACGTTTTCTAAAAAATAAAATTGAGCACCCATGTGGAATACCTCCCATTCACTCAAAATGTGATTTTATTTCTTGCTATGGATACTGTGACAATATTTTCAATTAAGGATAAATCATGCTCTGTAGCTGACCAACTTAGCTTCTCTACCTGAGCTACCAAGAGGCACAAATGGTGACTTTGAGATTGTGCAAACCTCAATTGGATCACTTCCTGGTTGGTGGGCATAAGTACAAGTGCTATTAGAAACTGCAGACAAATTAGAAAATGAATTTCACGGACCCTAGGGCCTGAGGAAATGGCTTGGGTTACAGTCAATAAGTTAGATATGGGAAAGTGGAGAATTTGCAGGTTTTAAATATAGATTTGTTGTGTGAGATCAGCCCCTGGTGGTCACCTTGACTATTACAATTGTGTGGCATTTGTGTTGAGGGAGCTTGATGTTGGAATGCTCACTTCCACCTCAGATCACAAATGTCCTAAACCCAAACTGACTTCAAATGGCAGAAAAGTAACATTCTCTATAGTACGCATGGATACAGAATGTTAATCTTTCAAAGGCTCTGTGGCAAGGGACTCTCTAAAACAAGCTTGCAGTTTTTCAGTTGTCTTCCATCAATTGCAAAAGAAAGTTCTAGAAACTCTTTAAAGAAAAATGTTCCTGCATTTTCTTGCCCCTTCCCACCTCTGCAGCCTCACATCCTGATTCTTCGGAATTCCATGCAGTGTCCAGATGAAAAGTTTTCCAGGTAAAGAAGGAGGGATAAGCTTTCCAGAAACTGGTATTCTATATGCAGAGATATAAAGGAATTAACAGTAGGACATGTTTAGGGGGATTGCAAATGTCTTGGTCTTTCTGAAGTGTGTGAAGCAAGAGACGATGGACAACTGAACTTTCCAGTCTAGCTGAAAAGCTTTCTTCCCTTTCCACAGAGACAAGGCTACAGAGTAATTTTTTCACTCCAAAATAAAGAAAGCATAATAGACAGCTTCCATAAAAGGGAGTCAGTAGGGAGTAATGGGGAATATGGCCCCCGGGAAAGCTTGTGTCCTAAGTGAAGCAGCCTTTTCTCAGCTTCACTGTCTGGTATGAAGGGGCGGCAATGCTGCAGGACTTTCCAAATTTTCAGGAATCTGGGCTTTTGTGAAAATTCTGCTCCTATGCAACATTGATCGTTCATTCAATATTACTGAGTGCCTACTATGTGCTGACCTAAGCCTGAGGACACAGCAGAGAACAAAACAGGCAAAAGCCCCCGTCTTTTGGAAGCTTCCTCTCTGATGGGCAGACAACTTTAAAGATTAAGTCATTTACTGAATATATGAAGTGGTAATAAGTGCCATCTCCACTTTATGGAGAAAAATAATGCAGGGGAAGAGGATGTAGAGGGTTGGGGATATGTTATGCATTTGAAGAAGGTGTTCAGGGAAGGCTTAGCTGCGAAGTAGCACTTGAGAGCTCAGATATCACATAACCAGTTCATTCATTCAATACACTCAGTGGTATTTACTGAGCACTTATTATATATGGTACATGATTTTAGGTCCTAGAGATAAGCTGATGAACAAGAAAGACAAAGTCCTTCTTTCTGTGCAGAGACAGATAACGAACAAGGAACCAAAAAAGATAATGTCGGACACTAATTCCTTGCAATCAAGGACATGAATAAGGTGATGAGAGAGGTAATGAGGTTAGGGGGGTGAAGGGAGAAGTGACTAGGTTGGCCAAGGCAGCTTGAGAAGGCCATTCTAAGTGACACTGCGTGGACTGAAAGGAATCTGCTGTGCAAAGGTCTGGGGGAAAGCATTCAAGGTGGAGGGGCTTGGAAGGGCAAAATCTGGGAGGTGGGAACAAGCAGGGCTAAGGTGTCTGGCATGGGGGAGATGAACTGGTTCATGGAACACAGCAAGGCACATATGGTATGGAAACCTGAGGCTTAGATCAGACTCAGAGGTAATGAGTATGGTCTGTCTGGTATGAAGAGGGGCAATGCTGTAGGACTTTACACATTTTCAAAAATCTGGGCTTTTATGAAAATTCTGCTCCTATGCAACATGCATGGTTCATTCAATATTACTGAGTGCCTACTATGTGCTGACCTAAGCCTAAGGACACAGCAGAGAACAAAACAGACAAAAGCCTCTATCTTTTGGAAGCTTCCTCTCTGATGGGGGAGACAGCCAAAATTGTGAAACAGAAAAATGTTTACAGTGACTTCCTTTCCTCTCTTCTTTCTGGACACCATTTCCCCCCTACAGGTGTTTCCCCAGCCTCATTTCATCCCTGAGCTCTTTCTCTTTCAAATGTACTCTCAGAAAAGGATGTGCCAGCTCATGTATACTTGAAACATAATAAGGCTTAAAAGGAATTATTCCTCCTAAGGGCATTTACATTTGAATCACAATGACTTTAATTATAAAATTTGATGCACCAGCTATTTAGGTTGCTGAAATATTTTATCGTTGGGGAGTATATTAATTTCCTGTTGCTGATGTAACAAATTGCTACAAATTTAGTGCCTTAAAATGACATACATTTATTATCTTACATTTCAGAAGATCAGAAGCTCAAAATGGTTCAGCAAAATTCTCCTTTTGGAGAATCCATTTCTTCTTCCAGTCCTTAGAAGCTGCCCACATTCCTTGGCCTATGGCCCTATATCACTCTGGCCTCTGCTTCTGTTGTCACATCACCTTCTCTAACTCTGACCCCCCACCTCCCTCTAAGGACCTGGTGATTACCTTGAACTCACTTGGATAATTCAGGATTAGTTCACCATGTCACGATCCTTAACTGCAGCTGCAAAGTCCCTTTTACCATATAAGGGGCAAACTCACAAGTTCTAGGAATTAGGATGTGAACATCTTTGGGGGCCATTATTACTCCGACCGCAGGGTGTGACATTCTTGAGTCTCTGAGTGGGGTCACTAGATGGCTCGTTATTTCTGTTGGAATTCTGGGAATGAAATAGCTCTGTAGTCTTTATGAAGGGCAAATTGCCTAACCCAGCTGGGCAGTTTTCCTCAATCTGATCTGGTAAAGCCAGATAAGGCCGAATTTCACTACACTTGTTTACGTTTTTGAAGACTTTTTTTCCTTTTTTTTTTTTTTTTTTTGTTACCTACAGAGTTAATCTGAATGACAGCTTCAAGGATGGAGCTTCTAATACTCTGCAGTTTCTGAACTTTCTGGAATTTGAAAAGCCAAAGGTCTAGTATGGTAAAAATTAGCAGGAGCCTCGGTCAGGGACCTTAAGGAAGGACATTATTGATAAGCGAAAAGGTGAGGCACTGTAAAGAGTGCTACCTGTGGCGTCCAATGAGCTGCTGGTTTCAGCTTTCTGGAGCTTGGGGAAGAAGTCCTGTTCCTGAACTTCCCCGCAGAGGGGGTCATGGAGCCCTGTGGGTTAACTTACATCTTTGAACTGCTACCCTCTCAAAGAATGGTCATCTTGGGGGGAAATGAGGCAGATCAGTACTCTAATAAGATTGTGTATCAAGCGAAACCTGGTTCCTATTCTTTAGAGCTTGTTATTTGAATCCTTCCCGTCCACATAGCTTTGATTCATTCCCATTTCCTCCTTCACGTGTCTGCTTTTGTCAGCTACTTGCCGAGTGAGACTCTTTAGCCATAGGGTCACATTTTCAAAGGTCTGTTTGCCTTATTGATTCAATGGATGTAGGTTCACCTCCACTTATCCCATGTCCACTTTTATAGTTTTTGATGCATCCATTAAACTCAATATAGTGTGTTTTGATCAGGTATTCACCTGCCGAACTGCTATCATTAGCTAAGTTGATTTTTGAACTAAGTTGACTTTAATTTTCATTGTTACTTATACTGCATTAGACCCAGGTTACACTTTGGAAGAATATGGATTCCTCTACACTTAGAACTGTAAAACATTATTTTAGAGGACAACTATGTTGTTGACTTTGAATGAACATTGTCTAAATTGGAACAGGAGGTAGTTCAGTGAGTGAAAGCCTGAGTTGGGGAACCGAAAGGATGGCTCTAGAGTGAGGGTCACCTTGGGCTCCAATTTGGCTCCGGCACTACTACCCATCTGATCTTGCGAGCAAGTCATGTAGCCCTGCCAAGCCTCAGTCTCCTCCTCTGTCAAACTGGGATAGAAACAGTGGTTACTGTTGTAGGAATATCAGGGTTGTGAGGAACAACAATCTATTGCAAGTCAAGGGCTTAATACGTGGCGGGCAGGTAAGCAATATTTGTTGATCAAATGTCTCTCTCTTTTTTTTTTTTTTTCCCCAGTGCCACTGCCTTTATTCACAGACCCTCATGCTCCACAGCCACACAGACACCTGGCTTTCAGAGGGCACAGGAAGAAAAAGGGGCCCTGGTGACCCTCCCAGCACACCTCCAAGCCAGGACAGACCCAGCAGCAGCACCTCAGGGTCAGCCTGGGTGCCCATGCCCACGGCGCCACTGTGGCCGCAGACACCAGGAGGCCAGGCCTGGTTGCTGGGGACCCCTTTGGGGGGCCCAGTAGCATCCTAGGCCCAGAGAGCTGGTGCCATCTTGAAGCTAAGTCAGGGAAGGGACCAGGCTTGATGGTGGGGGTGGGGGCGAGAAGCTCCCCAGCATGTCCAGGCCACAGAAGCAGCAAGGGTCTTCAGGGTACCCAAGCTGGATGAGGTGGGGCTGCCCTTGTCCTGTGTCCTGGCCACTTCAAAGACAAAACCAGTTCAGTCTCAGCAGCCTGGGAGGCAGCAGAGGCTCATTCTTCTCCCCTCCTGATCCTGGCACCCTGATCTTCCAGAGGCCGTGGAGGGGCGCTGGGTGCTCTAGGACTTCTTGGCATCCTGAGTGCTCTGACGCTTCAGATCGCTCAGGTCGATGGGCTTGAAGGTCTTCAGGCTGGGGTTAGGGACCTTCTCCACGTACTCCTCCACCAGGCCCCGCTTGCCACCCAGCACCTGGCTGCGAGTTAACTTTAGTTATGCTGATGAGGATCTGTAAACATAAGATTCAGGGCACTTAGCTTTGGGCTATTATAGTTGGATAACAGGAGGCCAAAACATCTATGAAGGGAAGTGTGTACTTGTCACCTTTGTTTCATCAGACATAATGGGGTTTCTGCTAAGCATCAGACTTGCCAGCTGTCGAGGTGTGAGCTAGGCATCTTACAAAAAGTTCTAAGTCTACATCTCCCAGTGTATAATAAAACATTATTTAAAACCATTGTTTAAAACTGAAAAGCAGTTGTGTAAGGTCTTTTAGGCCGACTGACAGTGCCACAGACTATGCCATGGCAACCTCTGTGACCTGTATGGATATTCCAGATGAGTTCCTGGAAATAGAAAGTCTGAAGTAACTGGAAAACCATAAAAAGGAAGAATGACTTGAGACATTCTTCTATTGTTCTTTATTCCCCCCTCAACTGATAAGGCAATTGGACTTTGTAACTGACCTCAGTCAACCTGTGACTCCAGACTCTATGACCCCCTCCCAGCTTGCAAAAACCACCCTAAACTGTAACTTCTGTAACTTTCCACTACCTACCCCAAACCTATAAAACCAACTCCTATCCCACTGCCCTGGGCTGGCTCTTTTCCGATTCAGCCCAACATCACCAGGGTGAATAAACATCCATGTTGCTCACACAAAGCCTGTTTGTGGGGGGTCTCTTCATTCAGTGCATGTGATTCAACAAGCTGCAAAAACACTGAAGTTGTCTCTGGTTGCTTCGAGGAATAATGATCATGGGTTTGCTAAGGCAGTGCGACAAATTCTGGAAGAAATTATTCCCAAGGACCTTATCACTCGACCTGAAAATAAGACATGCTGGATTTTTGCTTTTAAAAAGTGACTGGAGGCATTTACGTGGCACAGAAGAAAGCAGAAATTGAAAGGCTACATGCCAAAAGTTGGCAAGGGTCTGTCTGTCTCCTAGGTGCCTGTGGGCTGCTTCGATCTGTCAGCACCACTGTTTAAAATTTCAACTCCCCAAATCCCTTGCATTGTAAGAATTTGGATCTTCTTGGGAACTGGAGCCCAATGGCGAGCATCATACCTTGGATGGGGAGAGGGCTTACCAGACCTCTGCTCTCCCACTGCCCTCGCTTCTCGCTCAACCCGGTGCAAGATCTGACAGAGACTCTTTCTTTCCCCAGGGACCTTGACCCGTTCCCCCGTCGCCCTGGCCGGGGTTCGGGGCTGGCCTGTGGAGAACCCCGGCGAGCGCACCGCACTCCTTGCAAAGCCAGCCACCGCCGGCCCGCCTCCCAGGTCGCTTTTCTCCGACAACGGACCCCAGTGCCTGTAACCGCCTGTTCTGGGACCACCTGGCTTCACATTTTGAAGAAACTGGGTCGTCAGCAACGGCAACACAAACCCAAGTGACAATTTCCATTAATTCAGAGACAGAAACACGGAGACGAGGCGCGCGGGCGAGGGGCGCTGAACCGGGTACTTCAGGGCACCTCATCGTCGCCCCGCCCTGCAGTTGGTAGAGGGCGTGGCCACAGGCCAGTCCGCGCCCCGCCCCTCCGGCCGCGCGCCAGCGGGCGGAAGTGACGTAAGCAAAGAGCCATTTCCGGCGGGTCGAAACTAGGAAGAAACTTGGAGCTGTTAAGGCGACCCAGCCTCCTATCGCTGCTGCCTGTGCTCGGTTGGTCCGGGCCGCGCTGAGCTGTCGGGAGCCCAGGCCATGGGGCAGCTCGGGCCTTCGGCAGTGTGAGACGCGGGGCCTCCCGCGGGGTTCCCTGACAGGCCGCGGGCAGGCAGGCGGGAGGCGTAGTGTGGGTCGCGGTCGCGGCCCCTGCCGCCGGCCCTGGACACGGCATCATGAACATAGACGTGGAGTTCCACATCCGGCACAACTACCCCTGGAGCAAGTTGCCGGCCAACGTGAGACAGGTACGGCTGGAATCTGGCTGGGACCGGGCCCCTGACGGGTCCGGCCCGCCCGGCGGTCACCTGCTTGCTTCGCCCGCGGGGCCCGAGCGGGCTGCTCCCGGCTGACTCCCTTCCTTTATCCCTCCGTGGCCGACAGACCCTCAGCTCAGGGCGAGGGAGGGACGGCAGTGGGGCCACAGGGCCAGGACGGGGCCGTTGCTAAATGGGATGACAAGGTGTCCACAGGACCCGGCTGGCGCTTTTGTCCCCAGCCTCCCTTTAGCCAGGCACCTGCGATGGAGATTTTAAGCATGGTCCTTGACCTCCAGAACTTCAGGATGGTAGGAAAGTGATGAGAAACAAACGAATACAATACAGGTTGGTAGCTCATACACACCTCCACTGTAGTATACGTGAGAGCACAGGGTTGGTTGGAAGGATGTGTAGAGAAGGCACTTAAATTGGGCCTTGGAGAACGAATAAGAGTTAAGTAAGAGGGAATAAAGATCTTTCCAGGGGGAAGGAAAGTCATTTTACAAAGCTTGGATGAGTGAAAGGACATATCTCATGAGTAGCAAGTGACTGAATGCCACCAGAATTTGGACTGATATGTTCGGGGTTGAAATTTTTTGAGTGTGTGGGGCTGGTAGCAGATGAGGCAGGAAAAGTGGTCAGGGCCAGATGTTGAAGGAGCTTGTATGCTTTGTTTTGTTGGACTTTATTCTCTAGAGAAGATGAGTTTATCAGAGATGTTTCAACAAGCGTGACATGAGGTTTTTGAAAGTTAATGCTCAATTTTTTTAGTGTGTTTTACTCAGTTGTTTAATAGATGTTTATTGAGCACTTACTAGGTGCCGTGCGTTGTTTTAGATGCAGGTAATTCGCAACAGTCAACAAGACAAAGATTGCCTTCATGGAGCTTCCATTTTACTGAAGAAAGTTAGACAGTAAACAAATAAATTGATAAATACATAACAGCAGATGGTTTTAAGTCTTATGAAAGTAGTGATAAGGGCTACAGATAAGGCACTGCTGCTCTGGTCATAGATTGACGTTCACTTCCTCCCGTTATACGTGGTCGAGGCTGAAATTTGGTTTTCTATTGGCACTTGGCGGTGGTGTTTTTGGGAATTTGGAATGGCAGTGGTGATGGTATAAGGATTATAATAGTTTAGTTTACTTTGCTCCCTTCCTCCCTTGGGACTTAGTGCCAGGAAGTGAATATTAAGGTTCTGGTTATGCATCATGTGGCCAAGAAAATGCTTTCACTTTAATATAGCAAACCCAAGAAAATGGAAAGATAAATTTAAAAGATATGAACTCTTGGGTGTCAGTGGCTGTCCGTGTGACATTTATCTTAAACCGAGAGAACAAAGCTCTAAACCTAAGGGAATAAATTTCTTTTGTTAATCTTGAATAAAGGCTTTAAAGGACACTTTTGTACTTTAGGGTTTTGTGGCAAATCCAAAGACACAGGAAGAAGCAATTCTTTTCTTTGTTTCTATTTTTTCTCTACTCTTTTCATCGGAATAAAGGTAGCATACTCAAAGAAAGATGAGTGATGAGATTGTATACAACATGAATAATTGTCTTTAATTAGTACTGGCAAAAGAGTTTCTAAAACATAGTCATGACTATTTGAAAATAATCACAGAACAGTTAAAATTAGGTCTAAATGTGAAATTAAGTATGTTTTTGCTTTTAAGATCACTTGAAACTGGCTATTTTAGCTTAGGATAAGGTTGGCCATTTGTATATGTTGCAAAACCCGTCTGTACACGTTTACTTCAAGGACCTTCTTTAGCCTAATCACTGTTTCCCTAGGCCGAGCTCCATCTGAGATTACTACATCAGCGTTCTGTCTGGTCTCTTGCTCTCAGAATAGGACTTTCTCCTGCATTCTTCATGCTACTCTAGGGGTGAGGCTTCTGAAATGCAAACCCAACCTTATTACTGCCTGTCTCCTTTATATTGCTTGTATTTAATAGCTTCTTTTTGAATCTCACTCTGATACTCACTGCTCGTGGGAGGTTTCCCTGACCTAAATCTGTGGTGGTTGCCCCTAGTCTGTCTTACCATTGCATTAATTGTATTCCTCACCTGTCATAGAGCTTACCCCACTATGGTGCATTTTCTGGTTACAACACTGGCTTTGCTTTTGTACCTTGAGTACCTTTCACAGACTTAGCTTAGTAAATATTTATGGCTGAGCACCTAAAGCTTAGTCAGTTTAAATGTGGGGAATATTCCTTGTATGGAAAGAATTTGTCTTTTGGCATTATAGATTTTTAGATACTTTGGTGCTGTTTCCAGTAAGTTTTGATGGGTTTCCTCGGAAATGACTCACATTTTCCAGTTCTGAAAGCTGGGGGCAGGTGATTTAGATTTTTTCAAAATGTATTTTAAGCTAAGTCATTTTTATGTGGATGAGAGGACATTTTAAAAAATGTGATATGGGTCATGATAGACTTTTAAAAAATACATTAAAAATTGGGGATGGGGTCATTATTTCAGGATTTTTCTGTAGTTTACCAATATCTTATATTTTTTATTCAAAATAATTAATAGTCCTTTTATTTTAAGGGGCATCTTATAATGAGGTTCTGTATCATCTAAGAAGGATCAATTTTAAAAATGTGTTTTTTGGCAGGGCACAGGGATGTACTTGGGGATGTATATGCCGGGATTGGAGTCTGTAGGACCAAAAGTTTCAGAAAATCTTTGTGCTTTTAGCATAATCTGTGATGGGTGCTTTATAGCTAGTGTCTTATTATTACGTCATTGTTTCATCTGATGTAGTTCCTTTTATATGCAACTCAACTTCATTTGTCAGACCTGGTCAGTATTTCTGCAGGGCTAGAGTTGTCTCCCGATAAAACGGCTTTTCTTTTTCTTCTTAAAAAGTTAACCTTCTCTAGTGGCAACTGTGTTTTAAAATGTGAATGATGGGAGAAGGTGGGGTAAGAGTAGGGGGGAGCCCAAGAATCTCAGAATAAAGCAATTTATGTTACATACTTGGCTATAGAAGAGTAAAGCCAATTTTTAACGTGGGCTTTAGAAGTTTGTGTGCACTCATGTGTGTTGATTAATATGTTCAGGACCAGTCATTACTTGATGCTGAGAGCCAAAGCTTACAAATTTGGTAGGTGAAGAGACTTATTTTGAAGCAGAAGAGCAAAACCTCAAGTTTGGAAGTTGCTAAGATGTTCACAGAATTGTGTGCTTATGTGAGTATGGGCGTATTTGTATTCCCTGAGGAAAAGACTTATTTAGCAGTGAAGATAGAGAAAATCTTTAAAAGGGTGCTATTTTGAATTCTCTAATATTGTCTCTTCAGTGCAGTGACCCTGGCACTGATGCTACCAAGAAGATGGTAGAGTAGTTTCTTTACAATGAGGTCTACTCTTAATCCCTTGTAATGTGAAGACAGATGAGAATGATATAAGCACATACATTCTGGTAGTACCGTGAGTTCTGGCTTGGCCTGTGATAAACTAAGCTAGATGCAGGAAGAAAGCTGACCCTTGAACAACATGGGGTTAGAGGTGCCTGCACCTCTGTGCAGTTGAAAATCCATGTATAACTTTTGACTTCCCCAGAATTTAACTACTTGTAGCCTACTGTTGACTGGAAGCCTGGTCCAAAACACAGTTGATGAATGCATATTTTGTATGTCATGTATATTATTAATAGATACTATATTACAATAAAATAAGCTAGAGAAAAGAAAGTGCTATTTCATCGTATTTTTATAGTCATTAAGTGGAGATGGCTCATCTTAGAGGTGTTCATCCTTGTCTTCACATCAAGTAGGCTGAGGAGGGGGAAATACAGGAAGTTTTTGGTCTTGCTGTTCAGGGTGGCAGAGGAGGAAGAAAATCCCAGTGTAAGTGGACCTATGCAGTTTGAACCCATGTTGTCAAGGGCCAACCGCACATAATTATACAGTTAAAATGGGACACATCATGTTCCATGTTTCTGAAAATATTACCTACCAATGGGTCTAGTTATGCATCAGTTTACTTAGATGTGAGTTTCACCTGTCTTATTGTGAAGATTGCCTTAAGTGAAAGATGTATGGACATTTCTTTAGTTTTGGCTTACATGCGAATAAGAAATATGACAAACTAAATCCTCTGATCTTTCTGTCATTACTTTCCTAAGATGTCTAATTTCACTTTATGGTGTATTGGAAACACCATCCCTAGAAATTAGAAGGGGGATAGCAGTCATATATTAAATTAAGTTTATGTTCTTACAGTGAATATAATGTTAACCATAATCAGGCAAATTTGTTCTTTACTTTCATGGACACTGCAACAAAACACTAAGTGCACAACTAGAAAGATTTTAGCTTATTAAAAATAGATCAGAATTCTAAAATTGTCTAAATGCTTTCCAGTGAAGCCAGAAGGAGATTGCATTTTTAAGAAAGTCTTGTATACATTTCCAGAAATCTTAATCTTTAATAATTATAACCCTCAGCTACAAATAATTATCAAAGAGGGATGTGTATGTCCTTAGTTGCCATTCTTAAATTTAAATAAACGTAGGTGCAGGAAACCATCTATCCATTCACTTAACATAAGAGTCTGGAAGGAAATCTGTCTAAACATCAGCAGAACTTAGTTCTTTGTTAACTAAAGCGAAATTATACTCTCCTTCTTCTCTTTTATTCGATACTAAATACTTTGGATAATTTTAGAAAACTCTTTTGGAAAGGTAGACAGAAAATACATTGAAATTTTTGCTCAGAATGCTGTAGCAGGAAAGTTAGTATAATAACATTTAAGAAAATATTTTTTATTTAATTCTGGAAATTAGAGATGCCAGGATAAAATTGGAAGTCGTGGTTTTAAAATGTTTTGGGAAAAAATAGTACTATTGTTCAGTTTGGAAGTTGTTTAAATTCTATTTGAAATTTCTTCTAGAGTCTTGGAAATTCACAGAGAGAATATGAAAAGCAGGTTGTCCTGTACAGTATCCGCAATCAGTTACGATACAGAAATAACTTGGGTAAGTAGGGGCATTTTTATATTGGGATGGAACTGACCATTGCTTTATCATATTCATAAATCTGTCTTTGCAATACATATTTCATGGTACTGATATGATTCCATGTACAGCCTTTAAGAAACTCACCACTGATCATTTCACCTAACAACAATTTGTATTAGCAAGTAGACTTTTCATTCTAATTCTGATAAAAATTTTTTTAGAGTACTGTTTGTTAGACTCATTTTACCTATAAAATAATCTTAATTCAAATGTCCTCTTTTTGCCTGAGGTTAGAAAATATGCCATAAAGGAAAAAATATATTAGTTCTTAGTAATTTGACTTTGGTTGTCTCCATAAATTTTTCAAGTAATATGAAAAACTCTTTCTATAATAATTGTGACACATTTTAAACATAGTTCATTCCATGATTTTTCTTCTTTCTAAAAAAAAAAAAAAAATTAGCTTTTTATTAGATTATTTTGGTTAGTCTGTTCTGCTGATGCCCTGGTAGTGTTTCCCTCCTGTTTGTTACTCTTATTTTAAGCATAATGTTTCTGATAATTGTTTTTCTGTATGAACATTTTCCATGAAATCAGAGGGCTTTTTACATTTAAAAACTAAAAAAACAGCAAATAATTAAAAAGATTTGACTTCATTGAAAACTAGCATTCAGTTTGGCTCTCTTATAAAGTAATGTAATAAGCCTCTGTTTTGTACCTTTTTTGGGGCCATGCTGGTAGTTCTATGCTTATTTTCTCATTTGGCAGGAATTATTCTCTACTAATCTGTCCTATTATACATTTTACTTATATACTCTGAAGTCTGTTTCATGTCATACAACTGTTTCTTTGTTCCAACTTAGAATATTTTATTTGTTCTCTTGCAACTTACATACTTTTCTTTTAAATTACTGTTGGTTTGTGAAGTATTTCTTACTGCATTTATAGTTAATACGTAACTATAAGAAATCCAAAAAAAACTAGACAATTTCCCTCTTTTGTGCAGTTAAACATGTCAAGAAAGATGAACGCAAATACTATGAGGAACTGCTAAAGTACAGCCGAGATCATCTCATGCTGTACCCTTACCATTTATCGGATATTATGGTGAAGGGCTTGAGGATAACACCATTTTCATATTATACTGGGATTATGGAGGTAAGTTTACAGTGTGGGTGAGCCATTGGGACTGGGGTGGGACTGCAAGTCAGGACACTTTGCAGATGTTGACTATTCTGCTCTCATCTACGGTGAACACTCTTCTGAACTTACAATGTAAAAGGGACTGTTGGTGGCAAGTTAACTGTTTGAGCCACACCATACAAGTACTTATCCTTATCGATGTTTTTACATAGGGAAGGTGTCTATTTCTATTCTGGTTGTTGATGGTGCTCTTGACCCTTTGTGCTGTTGTAGCACCGATCAGTCATTTATGTTAGCAGAGTCTGTGTAAAATTTATTGCCTTTTAAAACAGGTTGAAAATGTGGGTGACAGAATTGAATATAAGGCTCTGAGAAACTTAATGTAGTTATTCACTAACTGTCTAAAGAATAAATGACATAGACCCAACATTGCATAATACGGGTGCCAGAAAAGAGAAATGTGTTGTTAGTCTTGGCCGTTAATCTCTTTCTATAATTATTAACTTTTAGTTGTTAGCCTTTTTCCAAAGACAGCTTTTAGACTTGTACGGATAACTTTAATATTAGTTATATACTATTTTCAAGTGAGCTTTATGAAAGATTGGCAGTATTCATTTGGTGTTCATTTGCTCCTTAATTGTGTTTGAGTGCTCCTATTTGGGGCTCACTAGCCACTTGAAGAGCGGAGAGGAACCTAGAACTGAAGGAGTTGGGAACCTGTGGTAACATGAGCTTTGCCCTGTTACGATGTGTCCCTTACTGCTCACTCCCTTTGCTTATCTCCAGAAGCCCCTCCTTCATGGCACTTCTGCAGTCCCATGCTTCCCATGTTCCACTTTTGGAGGCAATGCTAGAGAAAAGCAAGAGGCCTAATAGCCCAGGTAGCATAATGAAGAACCAAGGTAACATAATGAAGATGACAGCTCATCAGGAAGTAGAATAGTTACTGCTGTCTGTTTATTTTTCTAGTGTAGTTCACAAGTTTGGGAGCTAAAATAGGTGGAGTTTTTGTTTCATTTACCAGCTTTCATTTCAGTTATATCTACATAGTTGCTGCATTCTGGTTCCTGTTCTTAAGTCATTGGGTATAGCTCCTGGGTTGAAAACGGGCCTTATCCCCACAGCAAGCAGTGGGTTTGTTATTGGAGAAACAGCTTGGGGGCAGAAAAAGCTGGATATGAAGTTTGACTCTTCTACAGATTGAGACTTGTAGGATCCAACGTGCTTTGGATGCATGTTGATGGAGCTGTGGCACATTATTTGGCTTTCTCTCAGGGTGGGGATCTAGGATCAGGTATGAATTGTGGAGAGGCTGGAACACTGAGCTCTAATAGAGCCATTACTTACATTGGTTCCACAGGGTAGAGGTTACAGGGCAGCTGTCTGGGAGTTGTAGAGAGCCTTGTGAGAAACCCATACCCGAAAATCTGCCCTTTAATTACTAGGTTAGGAACATGTGGGAAGTGCCACAGGATGGCATGCATGCTCTAAGTTGCCAAGCTATGATCTCACTGCTTCCTGTAATAATTATTGTTATTCTTATTGGCTATAGAAATATTATATTTATGCACATTTTTGTTTAAGGACATTTTGGATTTCAAATTTTAAATATTTTTCTTTTTGAAAGGACATTATGAACAGTGAGAAAAGTTATGATTCATTGCCCAACTTTACTGCTGCTGACTGTAAGTATTTAATTATGCTGAAGAAGGTAATGTTTAGGTTGTGTCTTTGTTCATGCATTCTGTCATCTGTTAATATTGTAAGGTATGTTTTTAACCTGAAATATGTAAAAATTAGAACAGTAAGCAACATTAGTGGGAATTTTATCAGATGATACAAGACACAAATGTAAGATTAAATGTCTAAGAGAGAAATATTTGAGAGTGGTAGAATCAAAAAAATAGGACTAATCTGTATATTTCCAGGGAATAAAGTTCTTTCTGATACTTGGGGTGTGTGTGTATTAAATGTGGGAGGAAAACTGCACAGTATTTTTGTGACATACAGTTTTTACTGACTTAATTTGCTGCTGTTTTATGATGCTTATTTTGACAAAGTATATATTTTGAATGTGTCATAATTCTGTTGTTTAAGACGCTTTCACTGAGAATTACATTTTGACTTCCTAAAATTGGCAGGACTTCTGCTTTTCAAAAATGTTTTTATTTGTTAGAAGTGTCAGCTTGAATTCAACTCTCCCAAAGTTTATCTTTCTTTTATGTTTTGTTTGAAGACTTCCTTTTAATTTGCTATTGATATTTGATTAGTAATTAAAAGATGAACATAAGCTAGGGTTTTTCCTCAAATCACTTGTGAGCGTATTGACATTTCAAGATATATTAAATGTTTTTAAAGGAAAGACTCTTTTTCAGGTCTAAGGCTTCTTGGCATAGGAAGAAACCAGTATATTGATCTTATGAATCAGTGTAGATCATCAAAAGTAAGTTAGTAATTTCCCTTTCTGTTTCATTGTTTTGGCTTCATCACACAGTTTGATTAGTTTTTTCAAGCGGTAGAAATAATGAATTGTATTTCTTTGACCAAATAAAATGTACTTAATACAGAAACAATACCAAAATAACTCCTCAGTGTTCTCTAGGTTATAGCTTAAATGATTATTTAAAAATTTTAATGCATAAAACATTCATTTAAAAAATTATTTTTGTTGTTTTGGTCTTTTTATTTGCTCATTCTACTTGTAGAATTAACAGGTGAAATAAGTTCACATTTTCAATTGCATTTCCCATTGTTTGGGTTTCAGTTGAGTTTCTGGAATTAAATCTAGATTTAACAATTAGTGTTTTGAAATAATTTATTTTGAGACAATTTAAGAATGACTGTCTTCATTCAGCATATTGTCTAGAATTGTTAAGATTTTAAAACATGAAGGTTAAGGTTATTTAATCTGTTAGAAACTATCTTATGATTGATGAAAGAAAAAAGTGATAATTTTAGATTGCAAATTCTCAAGTGTTTGTACCATTGCAGAAATTCTTCAGAAGGAAAACAGCCCGTGATCTTCTACCAATAAAGCCAGTGGAAATTGCTATAGAGGCATGGTGGGTGGTGCAGGCTGGTTATATCACAGAAGATGACATCAAGGTAGAAATCTTTAAAAGTTAAACATAGAATTTTTATTTTTTAAATTCATTTTATAATTTTTAATTATAGCTTATAATTTTAAAAAAGGTAACATTTTGTTTTCCTGAAGAAAATTAAATTTAAAATTTAAAATGATCTTGGTAGACTAGAATATTGGTGAGTTTCTGAGATACTCTGTAATGGTGAGGGAGACTTGACTTGGTTCAAATTCAATTATCTGGGGGTGTTAATTAGATAGAAGCTTCATGTAAAGTAGCATATGATGCTACAGCTGCCAACAACACCAATATTGGCTAATACTTTTAAACACCTGTGTGCTAGATGTGCCATGCTCTTTTGGAAGTGCTTTTTACTTTGTCTTACTTAATTCTCATAACAACCCCAGAGATAGTATCATTAGCACCCCCATTTCACAGCTGAGGAAAGTTAGCACAGAACAATTGAGTAACAGCTCGAGTCGTAGCGGTAGTAAAGGTCCAGGATTTTTTGGCAGTTTGCTGTGGAATCTTGTACTCTTAATCACTGCAAAGAACTGTTGCACTGAAATGATAGGTGCTTTTATGGGCGACAGTGTTAAGATCAAGAGAGTTGATATTCCTAGTGGTCAGACCACACCTTGGAAGGAATGTTGATTTAGAGGAAAGGAGTGGAGTAATGAAGGGACCTGGAGACCAGGTTGTATTTATGTGCAGCTGAAGCAGTGTGAGTGTGTGGCCTTCTTTTTAGTTTGCGTTTAATTTTCTCCAGAGGACACATTAAATATGATGAGTGGAAGGCTTAGAAATTTTACTTCAGTCTAAAGTACCTCCTAGTGGAGCTCTCAAACTGTGTTATAATAAGCTAATGAACTTTCCTGTTACTGACAATATTCATGTGGAGTTTGACTAAACTTCTGATTAGAGAGACTCTGAATTAGTAAATGTATCTAATTCCAATTCAATGACAAGCAACAAATATACTAATCAGCAAACATTGGTACTTAACAGTAAGTTTGTTCTTTATGTTCTGTTGGTATGTTGCATATTTTGGAACCTTAATTGATGGCTATGTGCATAGTGTTTTGTTTGAATTCTAGAGTGATAAATATGTAGTTCATTGAGCTAATGACATGTAATCACTGGTTTCAACATAAACAAATTTCAGGAGACTTATGAATTAGTTAATTTGGACAGAACTTAATTAAAAATATTTTGCTTTTCTTAGATATGCACTTTGCCTGAGAAATGCGCTATTGATAAGATCATCGATTCAGGCCCTCAGCTCTCTGGATCACTAGATTACAATGTAGTACATAGTAAGTGGTTAGTAGAAATGATCTTTTGTCAACATAAAAACTTGTTTTAAACCATCAGTAATGACTAGCAATTACTTATCAAGTAGGTACAAATAGTGCTATTTTCTAAGGCATGTTATTGTTTCAAATGTGACCTTAGTCTTTTGCTTTTCTGTGTGGCTATAATTAGTCACATACCCTAGAAATTTATGCAACTGAATGGTAAGAAAAATTTTGTACTTCTGAACATATGCAGGAAACCGAGATTTAAAAACTTATTTATAATTCTTTTTCTCTTCTATTTTACTTTTTCTTTCGTCACATAGCATTCATTTGTAAGAATCTTTAGAGAAAGCCAGGAATCAGTTTTTTTTTTTTAAAATTACTGTTGTGTAGTGTTCCATCTAAAACAAGGTACTTTTGCTTCTTTAGGTTTATATAACAAAGGATTTATATATCTGGATGTACCAATATCTGATGACAGTTGTATAGCAGGTAAGACTGTGCTAATATTTTTCACTATTTTTTGAATGGGTATCAGGTGCTAAGCACTGTGTATCATCCATTCTAGGATCTTAGATGTTAGGATATTTCAAGAAAAACATTTTTCTTCTTTACATTTTAACACAGTACAATGGTTTTACTTAAATTCCTTATTCTCAGTTTTGTATTTGGTGTACACAGTATATTAAAATGATAGCAACCCAAGGTAAAATTCTAACAATCCCAAATCAAATCAATATTTTTATACATTTGTGTTGCCTTTTAATCCTTGTTCAGTGTGTAGTATTCGGCAATACCATACAATTGTATGTTCTCATTTCACTTAACATACTGGTGCATTATTTTTTCATGTTTCTGTGGTCTTTTGTCTATTTCCTTTTCCCTTCCTCTTTTACCCTCTTCTCCGAGTAAACCAATATTCAGAGCCTTGTTTTGTGCTGCACTTTATGGATGTATCAATTTATTAAGCCATTTTGTATTGCTGGTTATTTAGATTATTTCCAGTTTTTTGCCACTCTGATGCTGATATGTTCAGTATTCTTGAATACAGAGTGGTGGTTTTTTTTCAACAGGTTAGATTTCTTTTCTTTTTTTTTTTTTTTAACACAGAAAATACCCTTTAGTAAATTGACCTTTAAAATAATCTGAATTGAGATTCTCTAAAGGGAACCTTTTAGACACTGTGCGTTCTATGTGTACTGATTGCTAGGGGGGGCCTGGTGTCAAGCGAATACACGTGGCTCCCCCAACCCCCTCCTGGGAGCAGCCTGGACAGAAAGCTTGGAAACGCGCTTGGCCCTGTGGTCCTGGGAGCTGAGTGGCGCGATGTGCAGCTGGGCCGCCTCCCCCTCCGTGCCCACCCCGCGGCCTCGCCCTGGCCCCTGACCCCGCGGTGCCCTCTAGAGTCCTCACGTCATCTTCTTCCAGGGCGGCAGGTGCCTCTCCTCCTGCGCCTTGGCCTGGTGCTTCTTTACAGCCTCCTTCATTTTCACGTTAATTCCGCGATGCCTCTGTGCCCGTCTGACATCTCTCCTGGGGTCTGAGGCTCTGCTACTCTTCAATGTCCACTGAGAAGGGGCGCTGGCCGTCATCAGGCATGAAAACCTCCAACCCCGCCGTCCTCACAGTGGGGTCCCTGGGCCAGGGCATCAGCCTCACCTGGGAATCTGTGGATCTGCTCATTCTTGGGCCCCACCCCAGGTCTATTCAAAGACTCCAGGGGCGGGGCCTGGCAGCCTGTGTTTCCACCAGATCTGTGTTAAAGCTCAGATGAATCAGCCCACGCGATGCTGACGCCGTCAGCGTAAGGTTGAGAGCCAGTGTCTAACGCACCTGTGCCCACGGAGCGGGGCAGCCCCTGCCTGCGCAGCTGTGATCAGGGCTGTGTTCCTCTTGCTCTCCTGTGGTTGACTTCAACATGGGAGCACTCAGCTAAGGCCACTACGGGATCCACAAAGCCGTGGCAGCAGGCAGCAGTAACGCTGGTCTGGCCACTGTGATCAGTCTCCTGTGCCTCCTTGAGGCTCACCCATGCGGCCCCAGCATCCGCAGCAGCCCCCGCCTCTGGGATGCTCTCCGGGACACTCTCCGCACTCTGGACGCCCTGCTCCTCCTTGTCCTGGAAAGAGTAAAAAGAGTCATCCAAGGCGATGGGCATAGGGCTGATTCCCGAAGTCCTGGAACTCCACTTAGCCAGCGCTGCCCTCGATCTTCACGCCATGAGGTGGGCATGGCGGTGGTGGGGTCATGCAGCACCTCCTGCCGCCCTCCGGCGGGGTCCAGATCAGCAGCCCCATGAAGGCGAGGGCCGGGGGCAGGCAGGGAGAGCGGGGTGAGGAGCGCAGGCCTACTTTTTGCTTCTGTGTCTCCAGAGAAGACATGGCTTATGTGCTCCAGCCCGAGGGAAACCGACCTTCTTTTACATTACTGTTTTTTGTTTTAATTTTCTGAGGACATTGATAAAAATTACGTCTGATTTTGAGATTAAAAATTAAACAATTTTCTATTTTACGCTCTTTTAAACTTTTCACAATTCATTTTAACACTTTTATTCTCTTGTAAATTTTAATTATTGTAATTTATATCCTCAATTATTATGTAAAATTTTTATAAAAGTCTTTTTTACATAATAAAGATTAATATACGAACTTTTATTCCTTTATCTCAAATGTGGACTTTAACTAAACTCTAATATTTGAGAACACTTTATGTTTTGAGACTTTTGTTACTTAGTTGACATTATAACTATTATTCTTCACTCTTCTAGTGAATTTTTTTTTTCCCATTTATTTATTTTATTGCATTTTAGGTTTTGGGGTACATGTGAAGAACATGCAAAATTGTTGCATAGGAACACACGTGGCAGTGTGATTTGCTGCCTTCCTCCCTATCACCTACATCTGGCATTTCTCCCCTTGCTATCTCTCCCCAGCTCCCCACCCCCCACCGTCCCCCCATTTCCCCCCAACTGACCCCAGTGTGTAGTGCTCCCCTCCCTGTGTCCATGTGTTCTCATTGTTCAACACCCGCCTATGAGTGAGAACATGCGGTGTTTGATCTTCTGCTCTTCTGTCAGTTTGCTGAGAATGATGGTTTCCAGGTTCATCCATGTCCCTACAAAGGACCCAAACTCATCGTTTTTGATGGCTGCATAATATTCCATGGTGTATATGTGCCACATTTTCCCTATCCAGTCTATCGTCGATGGGCATTTGGGTTGGTTCCAGGTCTTTGCTATTGTAAACAGTGCTGCAATGAACATTCGTGTGCACGTGTCCTTATAGTAGAACGATTTGTAATCCTTTGGATATATACCCAGTAATGGGATTGCTGGGTCAAATGGAATTTCTATTTCTATGTCCTTGAGGAATCGCCACAGTCTTCCACAATGGTTGAACTAATTTACACCCCCACCAACAGTGTAAAAGTGTTCCTATTTCTCCACATCCTCTCCAGCATCTGTTGTCTCCAGATTTTTTAATGATGGCCATTCTACCTGGCGTGAGATGGTATCTCAATGTAGTTTTGATTTGCATTTCTCTGATGACCAGTGATGATGAGCATTTTTTCATGTTTCTTGGCCTCACATATGTCTTCTTTTGTAAAGTGTCTGTTCATATCCTTTGCCCACTTTTGAATGGGCTTGTTAGTTTTTTTCTTGTAAATCTGTTTTAGTTCTTTGTAAATTTTAGATATCAGCCCTTTGTCAGATGGGTAAACTGCAAAAATTTTTTCCCAATCTGTTGGTTGCCGATTCACTCTAATGATTGTTTCTTTTGCTGTGCAGAAGCTGTGGAGTTTGATTAGGTCCCATTTGTCTATTTTGGCTTTTGTTGTCAATGCTTTTGGTGTTTTGGTCATGAAGTCCTTGCCTACACCTA
>NW_022436943.1:47145041-47339430 GCF_009761245.1 Sapajus apella
GTCTATTTTGTTGATCTTTTCAAAAAACCAGCTCCTGGATTTATTGATTTTTTGAAGGGTTTTTTGTGTCTCTATCTCCTTCAGTTCTGCTCTGATCTTGGCTATTTCTTGTCTTCTGCTAGACTTTGAGTTTTTTTGATCTTGCTCCTCTAGTTCTTTCAGTTTTGATGATAGGGTGTCAATTTTTGATCTCTCCTTGCTTCTCATGTGGGCACTTATTGCTATATATTTTCCTCTAGAGACTGCTTTAAATGTGTCCCAGAGATTCTGGTAAGTTGTGTCTTCATTCTCGTTGGTTTCGAAGAACATCTTTATTTCTGCCTTCATTTCATTGTTTATCCAGTCAACATTCAGGAGCAAGTTGTTCAGTTTCCATGAAGCTGTGCGGTTCTGAGTTACTTTTTGAATTCTGAGTTCTAACTTGATTGCACTGTGGTCTGAGAGACTGTTTGTTACGATTTCCGTTCTTTTGCATTTGCTGAGGAGTGACTCCAAATTATGTGGTCAATTTTTGAGCAGGTGTGATGTGGTGCTGAGAAGAATGTATATTCTGTGGATTTGGGGTGAAGAGTTCTGTAAATGTCTATTAGGTTTGCTTGGTCCAGGTCTGAGTTCAAGTCCTGGATATCCTTGTTAATTTTCTGTCTGGTTGATCTGTCTAATGTTGACAATGGGGTGTTAAAGTCTCCCACTATTACTGTGTGGGAGTCTAAGTCTCTTTGTAAGTCATTAAGAACTTGCCTTATGTATCTGGGTGCTCCTGTATTGGGTGTGTATATATTTAGGATCGTTAGCTCTTCTTGTTGCATTGATCCTTTTACCATTATGTAATGTCCCTCTTTGTCTCTTATGATCTTTGTTGCTTTAAAGTCTAATTTATCAGAGATGAGAATTGCAACTCCTGCTTTTTTTTGCTCTCCATTTGCTTGGTAAATCTTCGTCCATCCCTTTATTTTGAGCCTTTGTGTATCCTTGCATGTGAGATGGGTTTCCTGGATACAGCACACTGATGGGTTTTGTCTTTTTATCCAATTTGCCAGTCTGTGTCTTTTGATTGGGGCATTTAGTCCATTTACATTTAGGGTTAATATTGTTATGTGTGAATTTGATACTGCCATTTTGGTGCTAGCTGGCTGTTTTGCCCTTTAGTTGAGCTGGTACTTGTTGTTCCTTTATATGTGTAGAGCCTCTTTCAGGAGCTCTTGTAGAGCTTGCCTGGTGGTGACGAAATCTCTGAGTACTTGCATGTTCCCAAAGGATTTTATTTTTCCTTCACTTTGAAGCTTAGTTTGGCTGGATAGGAGATTCTGGGTTGAAAATTCTTTTCTTTAAGGATGTTGAATATTGGCCCCCATTCTCTTCTGGCTTGTAGGGTTTCTGCTGAGACATCTGCTGTGAGTCTGATGGGCTTCCCTTTATGGGTAACCCGACCTTTCTCTCTGGCTGCCCTTAGTATTTTCTCCTTCATTTCGACCCTGGTGAATCTGACGATTATGTGCCTTGGGGTTGCTCTTCTTGACGAATATCTTTGTGGTGTTCTCTGTATTTCCTGGACTTGAATGTTTGCCTGCCTTGCTAGGTTGGGGAAGTTTTCCTGGATAATATCCTGAAGAGTATTTTCCAGCTTGGATTCATTCTCTTCGTCACATTCGGGTACGCCTATCAAACGTAGATTAGGTCTTTTCACATAGTCTCACATTTCTTGGAGACTTTGTTCATTCCTTTTTACCCTTTTTTCTTCAGTCTTGCCTTCCCGTTTTATTTCATTGAGTTGATCTTCGACCTCTGATATCCTTTCTTCTGCTTGGTCCATTCGGCTGTTGATACCTGTGCATGCTTCACGAAGTTCTCGTGTTGCGTTTTTCAGCTCCATCAATTCACTTATATTCCTTTCTATTTTGTCCATTCTTGTTAGCATTTCGTCCAATCTTTTTTCAAGGTTCTTAGTTTCTTTGCATTTGGTTAGAACATGTTCTTTAAGTTCACAGAAGTTTCTTACTACCCACCTTCTGAAGTCTGATTCTGTCATTTCATCACACTCGTTCTCCATCCAACCTTGTTCCCTTGCTGGTGAGGAGTTGTGATCCCTTTTAGGAGGAGAGGTGTTCTGGTTTCGGTTGTTTTCATCCTTTTTGCGCCGGTTTCTTCCCATCTTTAAGGATTTATCCACCCGTCGACTTTGTAGTTGCTGGCTTTCAGATTGGGTCTCAAATCTTTCAGATTGACGTTCTGTTTGTTGATGATGAGGTTATTTCTGTTTCTTGGTTTTCCTTCTGGCAGTCTGGCCCCTCTGCTGTAGGTCTGCTGAGGTTCACTCCAGGCTCTGCTTGCCTGGGGTTCACCTGCAGCAGCTGCTGAACAGCAAGGGTTGTTACCCGTTTTCTTCTTCTGCTATCTTTGTCCCAGAAGGATACCCGCCTAGTGTCAATCTGATCTCTCTTTTATGAGGTGTCTTTTTGGATATATAGGGGTCAGGGAGCTGCTTGAGGAGACGGTATCTTCTTTATAAGAGCTCAAATGGTGAGCTGCGAGCTCTGTTGTTGTTCATTCAGAGCTGCTGGGCAGGTACTTTTAGGTCTGCTGCAGCGGAACTCATAAACTGCTTTTTGTTCCCAGGTGCTCTGTCCCAGGGATTTATGGGTTTCCGTTATGCTGCCGCCTTCTTTTTTTTTTTTTTTTTCCTTCAGAGGTGCCCAGCCCAGCAAGGAGGCAGCCTAGTCACTGTCGGCCTATAGCAGCTTTGCTGAGCCGCTGTGGGCTCCGCCCCGCTGCCGAGTGAACTTCCCTGCAGTCCTGTTTATATGGGTGTAGTTAGAACTGCTTTGGCGATGGTGGCCCGCCTCTGTTGGGGCGGAGTCTCTGCCGTGGCGAGTTGCCTTGGCAACGGTGGGCTTCCTCGGTAATGGCGGACGCCCCTCCCCCACAGAGCTGGACCGTCCCGGGTTCAGCTGCGCTTGCTGTGAAACACTCAATCCAGAGTTTCTGATTGCTGTTCTTTTGTGGGGGTGAGACCAGCCGAGCCTGATCGCCTGGCTCCCTGCCTCAGAGCCTTTTTTAAGTTGGTGTTCCAGTCGCCTGTTGAAGAGGCGCCGGGGTCTGTTTGTTTTCCCCTGTGGCCACTCACTGAGCTGGCTTAAACAGCGGCACTGAGGTTTGTGGCGCTTTTTTTTTTTTTGCCCTGGAATCTACTGTCCTGGTTCTCTGCTCAGTCCCCTTTTTGAACTGGCGTATGGGCGACTTCCCGTGGCTCCAATCGCCAGCCAAAAGGGCACCCGAACCGGTGTATTTTGTATGGAGAACCGCGGCTCCGGGGCGCCGACAAAGCAGCCGCGCGGGGCAAAGCAGCGGCACCGGCCGGCACAGCCACGCTGGCCGAAACTGCCGCGCTGGCTACTGTGGAGCACCTCCGCCCGGGAATTTCCTAGTCTGTGGGCAATAAAAACGCGGCGTCCACTCACCCTCTGCGCTTTCACTGGGAGCTGCGATCCTGAGCTGTTCCTAAACGGCCATCTTCCCTGATTTCTCATTTCTAACCAATTTATAGAAGCACTTACCTATTTCAGGTTATATGTTACAAGTATGTCTTGTGGCATATCTTTTAGCTATTGTTCTTGTGTTTTATCATACTTGGATATTTAATATTTGTGTAATCAAATACACAGTGTCAAAAAATTTCAGAGAATGACCTTAATATTAACAAATTAGTGGTAATAGGACTTATTGCAGAAGTACTTCCTTATATCAGTGTTGAATCTTGACAAGCTGTCATGCTGTAATGTGTCCAGACCTTTGGGTTGGCACATTTTAAACCTCGTACGTATGTTAATTCTTTTTTTTTTTTTGAGACAGAGTCTAGCTCTGTCGCCCAGACTGGAGTGCAGTGGCATGATTTGGCTCACTGCAACCTCTGCCTCCTGGATTCAAGCGATTCTCCTGCCTGAGTCTCCCGAGTAGCTGAGATTATAGCCGCCTGCCACCGCACCTAGCTAATTTATTCTGCTGACGAAACCCATAGAGATGAGGTTTCACCATATTGGCTAGGCCGGTCTTGAACTCCTGACATCAAGTGACCTGCTGCCTCAGCCTCCCAAAGTGCTGGGATTACAGGTGTGGGCCACCGTGCCCAGCTGCATCCTATTTTAAGCTTGGAAAGGCACCTTAAAAAGTATAGGAAGTAGTAATTTGTGTTTGTATAGTTGATGCTATAACAAATACTAGTTTTAAAATGAGAAAGATTTTGAAAAGGAAATTATTTCTGAAGACATGTGGTAGTGGTTTCCTACCACAGTTGGAAAATATGAAAGCATTACTCTAGTTGCTACTGTCATCAGATAAACTGAGTTGACTCATTTGAGATCCACCTATTAATAGGAAGATTAGTTGGTCAGGCGTGGTGGCTCACGTCCGTAATCCCAGCACTTTGGGAGGTGGAGGCGGTCGGATCATGAGGTCAGGAGTTTGAGACCAGCCTGGCCAACATGATAAAATCCTGTCTCTACTAAAAATACAAAAATTAGCTGGGCATGGTAGCAGGCACCTGTAATCCCAGCTACTTGGGAGTCTGAGGCAGGAGAATTGATTGAACCCCAGAGCCGGAGGTTGCAGTGAGCCGTGACCACACCATTGCACCCCAGCCTGGGCGACAAATTGAGATTCCGTCTCAAAACAAACAAAAAAAATTAGTCTTGACTAGTTAATTTCAGTCCAGTTTGACTGACAGTTTGAACATTGACTCACATGAGAGTAACTTTTTAATATTAGTTATGGCTAAACTAAATTCATTTGAAAAAAGCAGACAGAGAAGGGCCAGATGGATGGCTGCTCCATTACATTGATGTGTTCTACCATACTTAGTAACTGCTGGTTTTTGGTGGTATAAACAAACAGACCCATGGAATGATAATTGCTGAACTTACCCTTGTCACCATGTTACCTCTTCGGCTGTTCCCCAAATTAGCATAAACACATAAAAACAGTTTGACAATGTGGAAGCCATCAAATTTGGTACAAATGATACCTGAAGGTGATTTCAAAAGAGGCATTTCAGATACGTTTCGACAACAAAAGAAACAAACACTATGGTTGGTGATACAAATATAAATGGAGGATAGAAATACTTTTAAGGAAGTAATCGTGCAAGGCTCTGTTATTAAATAAAATATATTTATTTCATTATTCATCGCATTTTCTGACTGTATTTTGTGTATCTATCTTTTATAGCTTCCTGAATTCTGTTATGCTTGAATACTGGTAGAATATAGAAATAGTCTAAAATATATATTTAATTTAATATTATTTAATATGATAGAACTTTTGTTATATATATTTAAATATGTAGTTTGTTAGGAACTTACTTTCGTATTTGATGTGGAGTAAGAGTTCAGTTTATTTTTCTTCTCTTTGAATAATCAATAACATTTGGACAATGCTAGCGCTATTTTTCAAAAACTCGTTCCTGCTGAATGGAGGCATAACTTCTGTTGTACACTAAATTCTACTCTATATTGGATCTAATTTTGATACACTGTTTTCTTCTGCTAATACAGTGTTTTTTTTTTTTGTTTTTTTTTTTTGTGTGTGTGTGTGTGTGTGTGTGTGTGTGTGTGTGTGTGTGTGTGTGTGTTTTTAATTCCTCTGAGACGCAGTCCTGCTTTGTCGCCCAAGCTGGAGTGCAGTGGTGTGATCTCGGCTCACTGCAACCTCCACCTCCCAGGTTCAAGAGATTCTCTGGCCTCAGCCTCCCAAGTAGCTGGGACTACAGGTGCCTGCCACTGTGCCTAGCTAATTTTTGTGTCTTTAGTAGAGATGGTGTTTCACCATGTTGGCCAGGCTAGTTTTGAACTCCTGACCTGAAGTGCTCTGCCCGCCTCAGCCTCCCAAAGTGCTGGGATTGCAGGCATGAGCCACTATGCCCAGCCTACAATATTATTTTGATTATAGTAACATAGAGAAACTTTTAATATTAGTTATTGCTAAACTTTCTTTGTAAGTCTTTTTTTAGTAACTTTCTTGGCTATTCCAAGACATATATATGTGTATGTGTGTATATACATACATATAATGTTACATATTATATATAATATGTAGTATATTACATATTATATATATTATATATAATAGTTATGTGCATTTATGGGGTACAATGTGATGTTTTGATCCATGTATACAAAGTGACATGATTAAATTAAGCTAATTGACATGTTCATTACCTCCCTTACCTATCATTTTTTTTTAATGGTGAGACAACTGAAATTTACTTTCTTAGTTATTTTGAAATACTTAATACATTAATATTGACTATACTCACTGTAGTGTGCAATAAATCTCAAAACTGATTTTGTCTGTCTGAACCTTTATATCCTTTACATAACAGCTGTCCATTCCTCTGTCTGAAACTGTACCCTTTGATCAGCAACTCCCCATTCCCTCCTTCTCTATCCCTGCAGCCTCTGGTAGTCATCTTCCTACTGTCTGCTTCTGTGAGTTCAACTTTAATAGGTTCCACATATAAGTGAGACCATGCGGTATTTGCCTTTCTGTGCCTGGCTTATTTCACTTAGCATAATTTCCACCGGTGTTATTCATGTTGTTGCAAATGACAGGATTTCTCTGTTTTTTTGTGGCGGAATAGTATTCCATTGTGTATATATACCACATTTTAATCCATTCATCTGTTGATGGACACTTAGGTTGTTTCCATGTCTTGGCTATTGTGACTTACGCTGCAGTGACCATGGAAATGCAGATATTCCTTTGACACACCGATTTCAGTTCCTTTGGATGTATACCCAGAAGTGGGATTACTGGGTCATATGATACTTCTATTTTTAGTTTTTTTTAGGAAACTTACCACTTTCCATAATTAAAAAAATTTTATTAACATTTTTCAGTAGGCAATAATTAGGATACAAGTTCTAAATTTACAAAGGGGTATAAAAAAGTCTGCCTTCCACTTCTGTGCCTAGCCACCCAATTTCTCTTTCAGAAGCCACTGTTAAGTTTCTTCTGTTTCTTTCTAGAAGCACCATATATGTATATATTTTTTGTGTGTGGTTGTATTTTTACACAGATGGTGTACTCTAGACTTTTTAAAAAAACTTTAATATGCATTAGAGACTGTACCAAATTTCTTCATATGGAGTCACCTTATTCTTTTTGCTTAGATGTAAATTAAGGCCTAGGAAAATTTCTAATCTCATAGTGCCTTGGTTTCTTTATCTTTCAAAATAGAGGGTAACTGACCAAGCACAGTAGCTCACACCTCTAATCCCAGTACTTTGGGAAGCCAGGGCAGTAGGATTGCTTGAGTCCAGGAGTTCGAGACTAGCCTGGACATTGTAAAGGGACCCCTTCTCTACAAAAATAAAAATAAAAATAAAAATAATTAGTCATGTGTGTTGGCATGTGTCTGAGGTCAAAGCTGCAGTAAGCCATGATCACCCTACTGCACTCCAGCCTGGGTGACAGGGTGAGACCCTGTCTCCTAAATAAATAAATAAATTTAAAAACAGGGCTAATTATACTACCGTATAGCTCATGGGGGTTAGGAGGATTAAATGAAAGCATATATATATACGTATGTATATATATATATAGTGTTTGGTAAAAGTCTAGCACTTAGTAAGCATTCAATAAATGTTTGCTATTATTTACATAGTTAATCGTATAGGGAAATAATGTTGTCAAAGATGGGGTTTCTAAAACATTTCTAAAAAGAAAGCATTGATCATTAAAAGTACCTAGATGACTAGAAATGTAGGTAGCACTAAATTAGAAAATGACATGAGCCAGACCTTAAAGTGAATAACCTATCTTCAAATGTATGTACGTTGTAGTTTTTCAGTATCTTAATTTTGACCATTTGAATTTTGTCTTATTTTCCACTGTTAGGAATAATTTAAGTTTTTAGGTACAATTAGATGATATTAGGGCCAGGGGACATAAGGATACCTAAATGCTATATGGCCTAGGCATTCCTCTTCCTTGGGATATTTTCAAGGTAAATTATGCACAAGAGAGATTGTCAAAAGAAAGCATAGAGCTTCTTTATTATTGGCTGGGCACAGCACTTAAGATTAAAGCATTTGGACCAAAGAGATAAAAATGAGTATGAATGGACATTCAGGTGGAGAGAGATAGTTGGACTGCCCTCTGTGCTAAAGAAGGTCTTGACCCTATTGCCACTGTGGCCCACTGGGGAGGATACCAGAACAGAAAGCCTCAAAGAACAAGTTAGCCCGGTGACTCCCGGTAATTGTGGTGGTCATGCAAATGAATTTCGCTTTTTAGGATGGAGTAGGGATGATGGGGAGATAGCCAATATTTTGCATCCACCGGGTTTTCGTATAGCATAGCAACTCTTTCTTGTGTTTTTTTGCTTTTCAGCTTTGGCCCACTCACCCCTGCTGCCTATGAGGCATCAAAAACATGCATATCAGAAACCCTTTGCAGGCTCCCCCATTCTGAAGCAGCCCCTGTTCCCTCACCCTTCTACCAAGTCCATGTCATCCAGCATTTCTGAGTTACCTGTCTCAGTAACTCTGAGAGTTCCATGGTGAATTGAATGAACTCTTTATGGATTTTGTATCTACCTTCAAAGCCTTCTCTGTGTAGATATTGTTGTATGAGGCCTTAACTTTGAGAGTTTCAGAAAGCTTGCTGTGGAGTGGGTAAAATAAATCAAAAACTGTATTCAGTCCCTAAGTTGGAGGTTTCTTTTTTTAATTAGATATGTAAATTATACTTTCTTGTTTTATAAAATTGTGTCACCAAGAAAAGTCTCTTCTGTTTTAGTTCCTCCTCTTGAAGGTTTTGTAATGAACCGTGTGCAAGGTGATTATTTTGAAACTCTACTTTATAAGATATTTGTTTCAATAGATGAGCACACAAATGTTGCAGAGGTAAGTTTGACATCGTCTCATGAAAATATAATCTCAAGATTATAAGTTTGAGTAAGCAAAATTATTTAATATGGTAATATGCTTTTAAACTCTTCATGTGGGGAGATCATATCATTATACTTAAATGTCACTATTCTAAAGTTAATTTTGATAAATGTATATTAAAATTTAAGTTAATAATTTATAATTTACTTTTTATATGACTTTTTATACTAAAGTATTGTAGACTATATTGATCTATCCAGGAATTTTAAATGAGACAAAATTAAAGAATAAGGAATCTTAAATTGTTATGGTCACTACCTGGATTTGTACTATAAGGATCTTAGAGATAGGGAAAGAAGAAAGATCTGAATTCAAAATTTATTCAGTGTTCTAATTATTCATAATTTACAATTTTGCTAATTATGATTACATTGGTCTATTACAACTGTGTAATGTGCTATTAATTCTAAGAATGTAAAAATACTTTAATTTTATCTTCTAGCTTGCAAATGTCCTTGAGATTGACTTATCCCTGGTTAAGGTATGTTATTTTTATACTTTTACTTGTGATGTGATTACTGAATGGATTTTACTAGTAGGTTTTTATCTTGATGAACTACTGAGAAATGAAGGCATTGAGATTCTTCTTAGCTGTCTGAAGGAGAATGCACAGTAAAGGGGCACTTGCAAAGCCAGGAAAGAGCAGGATAAGGGGCCCTGAATTGGGATTTGAACGCATGGACTGAAAAGAGAGCACTCATGCTTCTGTGTGCTGCAAGAAGCAGCCTATACAGTATCGTGTAGTGAGGCCCATTAAAGCAGCAACTCCTGCTTCATTGGGGGTAGATGTAGGGAGGGCAAGGCCAGAGAGTTGGAAACTTTCCCTCCTATACATTTATGAAGACCTTAAAGGAGGAGCAGATCTGCTGAAAATAGTTTCTAGTTATGGGATGAAAATGTTTGAGAATTAATCTATTAATCTATTACACTATTTTTTTCTCTACAAATATTCTGATGCCTAGTTCATTTAAAATGCTAATTAGTTTCCTGTGTATCCCTTTCAGAATGCTGTTTCAATGTATTGCCGATTGGGCTTTGCCCATAAAAAGGGACAAGTAATAAATTTGGATCAACTTCATTCATCATGGAAGAATGTTCCATCCGTAAACAGATTAAAGTAACTTATTTATTCAGTATGAGATATTAGAGTTAACTTTTGAAAAGACATTTAATTTTATATACAGGAATTTATTGATTGATTGAGACAAAGTTTCACTCTGTCACCCAGGCTGGAGTGCAGCAGTGTGATCTTGGCTCATTGCAACTTCTACCCCCCAGTTTCAAGCGATTTTAACGCCTCAGCCTCCTGAGTAGCTGGTACTATAGGAGTGCGCCACCATGCCCAGCTGATTTTTTGCATTTCTGGTAGAGATGGGGTTTCACCATGTTGGCCAGGCTGGTCTCAAACTCCTGGCCTCAACTGATCCGCCTGCCTTGGCCTTCCAGAGTGTTGGGATTACTGATGTAAGCCACTGCACCTGGCCCAGAAATTTTATTTTTTCAACTTGTCAGTTGAGGTGAGCCCTGTGTATTAGTGATTTTTAATCTTGTGTGTGTAACGGATCTTTTTTGGAATTTGATGAAAACTAAGAAGCCTTTTCCCAGAAAAAAAGCAAATAAAATATTTTACATAAAATCTTGAAGGGATAGTTAAGAACCCTTGTTGTATGTAGGCAGAGCATTTTGGGGCTATGTCTTTTTGGGCTTGAATATAAGACTAGATTTAGATGGATTGTTCATAATTTAAGTCTTGACTTCAGTAGATATTTTAATGTAAGGTCATTTATATGATTTTTAAAAAGCAAATGCATCCTTCATTAATAGGAGTACCTTAGATCCGCAGAAGATGCTCTTGTCATGGGATGGAGGGGAAAGTAGGAGTCCTGTACAAGAAGCTTCATCAGCAACTGATACTGATACAAATAGTCAAGAAGATCCAGGTTAGCAGTAACTCAGTTTAATGTAGAGTCTGTCAGTAGGTATGGCACATGTCCAGACATATACTCTTTCAGTTATCTTCTAGTTTTGTTTGATTTTACTTATTCAATATGCAGTCTTTGAGTGTTTCACTGTGTTTTGGGTATTGTGCTAAGTCCTAGGTGTATACAAGTGATAAGAATATGGTGTCTCCCTTCTAAGAATTAAGTCTAAGGAGAGAGAAGAAAGTGTGACCAAAAAATTTACAGCAACATGGGCGCCAATTAAGATGCTTGTAGGGTGCAAAGAGGAAGAGACCCTTAATTGCCTAGAGAGGTTTGGGAAGCTTTCACAGAGAAGATGTTACTGAGCTACGAATGAAGAAGAGCCTGCCATCTGGTCAGGGAAGGAAAGCCATTTCAGTCCGAGAGAATAGTGAGACTAAGCCCAAAAGGAAACACAGCATAGTGGACAAAGGCCTAGGGCTTCATGCTTTTTAATATTCTTTGTGCTTCAAAATAGATATGGCTGATACCTCTTATGACTATAATAGTTCCTTTTTAAATTATGTACTTTCTGGTTATCAAATAAAGCTGAAATGAAATACTTTCTCACTCCAAATGGTAAGCAAAGAGTAATTTTACCTTTACTTGATTTTAAATTACGGTGTTTTTCAGCTGACACAGCCAGCGTGAGCAGCCTGAGTCTGTCTACAGGACACACAAAGCGCATTGCGTTCCTGTTTGACTCCACTCTTACTGCCTTCTTAATGATGGGAAATCTTTCACCAGTAAGTCCATTTCTTTAAATATGAAGGCATTTAACGTAAATATTAGATATAAAATGATGCTTTTATGTCTTTTTTAAAGTACTGCATTTATTCCTGAAGCACAACTGACTTAGAGGAGCATAATAACTTTCAGGGAGGGTCCTTTTGTAATTGGAAGAATGAGCCCCTCACCCCCCACATCCTTAAGTTTAAACATATTTGAAGTATAATATAAATATTAGATATTATGCTTAGCCTAAAAAGGGAGAAGTAGAACTTTAATATTTTGTTTCTTTTTTTCAGAACTTGAAAAGTCATGCAGTCACAATGTTTGAAGTAGGCAAACTCTCAGATGAGTCTCTGGACAGCTTTCTAATAGAACTAGAAAAGGTAAATTAGATTGCATGTTAGGGGGTATTAGGGCATTTGGAACCTTTACTTGCCTGACAAAATGTCAGTTATGCAGTATTGATTTGATGGGCTTTTGGTGTATTCTTGCTCATTCCTGCCTCATTCCCCAACTTAATACTCTGACAGTTATTTAGACTTAAACATATTGAGTGGGTGAATTGATTTTGTGATTTTTAAAGTGGTATGTCTATCTCATCTAACTCTTAACATAATTTGATGTAATGAAGAAATGGGGTATAGAAATTTTAGTCTGTAATTTTTTAAGTTGAATTTTTTCTAAAATAGCCTTTCAATTTTTTTCTGGTATGACTCTCTAAGATCACCTCTTAAGCAGCTTGATTTGACGTTTTTGTTCCATTTACCTTGAATCTGGAACAATGTCCCTGGGTATCATATTTATGTCCGCTCTCACTATCCCTTTTAGCATCTTGAAGACTTCAGCCATATTTGCTCTTAACCACCTTTTTCCCCGTGAGTATAGCCTTAGTTTTCCTTAGCTCTAAATAAATCTGATTGCCCTTTATTGGTATTTTTCATTCTTTGGATATTTTATTCTGTCCTCTTTGTATTCAAATAGTGTGTGTACCTAATCTGTTCCGTGACTAATAATTTTGGTGCCTTTTGTGCTTTAGTGATGAACTCTGTATATTAAATATGATGCATAGAGAATTTATGATGATTCTATAATTCCTTTATATCTTAAAAAAAAGACTGTAACATTTTTCACTGCTCCTCCTCTGTAGGATTTTTACTCTTAGTGCAGAAACATGTATGAGATAATCCTTTGCTATTAATTGGTCTCTTTTACCTTTATACTGCCATTTATTTCTTCATGCATTTTTATATGTTAACCCCATTTCTTATTGTATATTATCTTTTACTAATAAATTTTTTTACTGTGTTACTGCACATTTCAACTTCTGGTTTCCTGATTTTTATCTTTTTTTCACCTCAACTAGTCTTTTATCAAATGTAGCAAATTGCAAGATCACATCTTCACTTTTACTGACTCATAAATCTATGTTCTTTTTCATCACAAAGTCATTCTTTGGAAAGCCTTTCAGTCTGAGGCTTAGTTTTTAAAATGAATTCTTAGCTATTTTTTTTTCTTTTTTTATTATACTTCATTCGTGCAAAAGCTATTTTTTAAGTAGTTTGATCTTAAGATTGATTTTTTAAAAATTTGTGCAAATCTAATTTAGTTATTTTCCCCTGGTGGACCTATCATTCCATTTTCTGTGTTGTTTCTGGGATATATGTGTCTCTACATATTAAACAGGTGACTTACTCAGAAGAGCGTGCATTAAACTATAAGGCCAGTGAAGGCAGGGGTTTTGTTCATTACTCTATCCTTATCTCCTGGGGAGGTCATAATCCATAGGGGGCTCTTAGTAAGTCTTTGTTGAGTGAATTTAAGCTGTGTGTTCAGCAATGGTGAACAGCTATGTTGAATCACAGACTCCAATGCCCCTTGTAACTGGTAATACAGAATTGTGAGCAAAATGATGGGAATTATAGGTAAAACTGGTGATCTTGGATTGGAGTACTTTTGTAGATGGAGCAGAATATGGATTTTACAGTTGTCGAAGCACTTGATTTGAATCGTGTATGGAGCACGTAACATATAATGCTATATCTTAACATTATTCAGTTACTAAAATTGTTAGTCGTAGTTGAAACAACTTCTGTCATCTTCATAGATGTAGTAAAATTGGGAACTCAACAAAGACTGAGGTTAATAACTTGTTTCAGTATTGCCTGGGCAAATTTTTGATTTACTACTTTGGAATAATGCCTTAATATCTCTATCATATGATTATTAGGGTAAATGGCATGAAAGTGGTATTTTTGTTGCAAAATCTATTTTCTCTTGGTTTAGGTTCAGAGCACTGGTGAAGGAGAAGCACAGAGATACTTTGATCATGCACTTACTCTGAGAAACACAATACTGTTTCTGCGTCATAACAAAGATCTAGTTGCTCAAACTGCACAGCCAGACCAACCAAATTATGGTATGATGAATATATTTAATTTTGAAGACATGATCGTATGAAACTTCTTTCTATGAAATTCAACAGATCATGCTCACTTATATAATCACTTATATATTTTGTGTAGATAGCATATTGAATTTATAACTAGAGGCCTGTTTTGTGAGTTTCTTGCGTGTTAACTGTGTTAACCTTATTTCACTTTTTCTCTTCTCGTGTGCCATTAACATTTGTAGTATTTAAATCTGTTCACTACCTACAAAAGTATTAGAGTGTTTATTTAAGTAGCTGGATGGAATTTAGAACAGGCATCAGCTCTGAGGGGTGAACAAGGGCAAAAATTTAATGCAGGAAGCGTAAAATTTCAAGAATGAAAGATTCCATCATAATGAAAAGAATAAAGAGGAGCCTTCTGTTCAAATGCTACTACAGTATTTACCAAAAGATTTTACTTTGAAAAAGGGAATAGATAATTCTTTTTAAAGAGTAAAAGAAATGGTGGCAATTTTAAGGTATTGATGAACTTTATGGAGCTGTTGCCTTGCTAAGCACCCTCAGTTTTGTGATAGTTGGGGGTTCCCAAACTTCAGTTGCATTGATGGTGTCAGAATTTCTGCCCAGGTGGGCGTTTGGATTCAATAGGTTTTGAGGTATGACAGGCACCCAGGAATGTGTGTTTTTTAAAAGATTAATCCAATGCTTAGCTAGGCTTGGGCACCACTGCATGAACACTTGGCTCAAGTTCTTGGACATTCGCAAGAGCTGTGTCTTGGGGCTTCGTGGGTCCTCAGTACCACTATAACATTTAATTTTGATTAGTTTCATTTACCTAAAAACCATTTTTTTTGGCCAAGAACATCAGTTTCTTAATCATCTCTATTTTCATTTATTCTCTCACTGGCACCTGGCTTTCTTTCAGCTCAGCTTTAAAAAGTGAGGGAGGAATCAGTCGTTACTTCACAAGCTGTCACATAGATGAGAACAAAGATGCTGAGTAGTTTACTTGAGGGAGGCTAGACTTGACAATCAAGTGATTCACTTGTGCAGCCTTAGTATGCCTTATCTGCAGAATTACAAATTGTTACATTCTGGGGCTGTTTTGAGATCATTCATAAGTAGTTAAAACTGAGAATATGAGATCGCCAAATGCCAAGAGCCGGAAGCACTTATTGGTAAGTATTTGTTGATGGATAACCATTTTTGGTTAATAAATACTAAATCATGTGATGAAGCAGTGCTGAGTGCACAGTCTTGAAGATGTCTTTGGATATAAAACTCCTGGAATTTTTGGGACTTTTTAATGATTTATGGAGATTAGATGATTTGAAATATTCTGTTAAAGCTCTTGAAATACATTGTCCTTTCCTACCTATCACAGAATTTGAGAATTTTAGAGAGTACTAGTGACCAGCGAAGTGTAACTCCTCTTATAGATAAAGAAATTGGAGTTTATATTGGGTAAATCTTCCTGTTTTTAGTCTTCAAAGCCCATGTCATTAGTAAATGGAAGAACCAGGAATGGAAGACTTGAATCCGTCTCTGTTGAATTTTTTTCCATTGCCCTGTCCCTTATATTATCTTCTTTTGACCACTAAGCTTTGTATTGATTTACACATAAACATTTGTTGCTTAGTAGTATGGGCTAAACTAAACCTATTCTCTATGAAAATAGTTCTGTGCAATTCTAACCTTTAAGGTGGGTTTAATGTTACACCGTTCCTGACACCAGTTGGAGATTTAACTGCTTAGACTAATTGTGGGCTCCAAAGTTAAATTTGATAAACTCCTCCCCTTAAGACCAAACCTGCAATATTTATGACATTTAATTTTTGCTACCAGCACTTCTTAGCTGAGCTCTTCATCTGAACCACAGAACATAGCAAATGATTGCCATGACTATTTCTCATTTTTTCTAACGATGGCACATCATTAGTGCATTCTCAATGCATGAAAAAAGTCATTCATTCCATGTAGAGGATACCTTAGGACATTAAGGCTTCATGCCTGCCTGGTTGAGAATGTTGCTTTCTGCGGGTACTGGGCTTGGTGACCGAATCTTACTCTTTTTTACAAAAGAAATTCTCTGCCGGAGATCATGGCTCATGGCTATAATCCCAGCATTTTGGGAGGTTGAGGCGGGCAGATCACTTGAGAACAGAAGATCGAGACCAGCCTGGCCAACATGGTGAAACCCTGTCTTTACTAAAGATACAAAAATTAAGCCAGGTGTGGTGGCAGGCACCCATAATCCCAGCTACTCGGGAGGCTGAGGCAGGAGAATTGCTTGAACCTGGGAGGCTGAGGTTGCAGTGAGCTGAGATGGCACCACTGCACTCCAACCTGGGTGACAGAGTGAGGTTCTGTCTGAGAAAAAAAGAAATCCTCTAGTATTGGTGTTTTAAGCAACTTGTTTGAATAAAAATAGTTTTCTTTTTATGTCACTAATTATACTTTCAGTATATCATGTAGCATTTACTATCTTCTGTAAAGCAGAAGTGTTGCAATATTATCATACAAGCAAATTCTGTTATACATGGAACTAGTTTCTAGTCCTGAGAGTCCTTAATCCCTTGGTTTTAAATAGCACGGGACACGGCTTATAAATAAAAGCCATGTGTGGTCTATTTTTTTCTTATTTTATAAACATGATTTTTTTCCTGTTAGGTATCTTTGTCTTTAAAAATACATTGTTTAACTGTGATTAGTACAAGTCAGACATAAAAACCACTGTTTATAATTTGGCAGCCTACTACTGTGGAAATGTTTAGAAATTAAACCTCATTTATAGGAAAGTAATCACAGTTGTAAAGCTATTAGAAAATGTGTTCTAACCACCATGAACTCTTTAGACTTCCTACTTTCCCTGTTTTAGTATACATTAGATATTCTCTATACTTGACATTGATAATGTTGAATTTTGCCTAAAGATTAAGACATCCCTTCACCCTTTTGTGTTTTGAGAAGGGGCTTACTGCAAGGACCCACTTTTTCCCCATATTACTTAGATAAGATTCACAGCTGAATTCCCTGCTCCTTTCTGTTTACCTATGACAAGGTCAGAAACAGATCCTCCAAATTTCCTTTCTTTGCATCATAAGCAGTAGGCTGAACCGCCTGTTCTGAATTGTCAGTCAGAACAAAATGCTTGTTAGCCAAAGCTTGTTTAAGCTTCTCTCTCCTTTTTCCAGCCCTATGAACTTTGACTCACCCTCAACCTGAGCCAGGATGTAGGCCTGCCTTTAGGACCCCTCCCAGAAAATATGCAGACCTTATGGTCAAACATTCTGTGATCTGCTGTCCTGTACCTCACCCTGTCATCTCACTTCCTCACACCCCATGCTTTCCATCTACCCTTCATTGGTGATGTTAATTTTGGTCACCCAGTTAATGCATTGTCTGATTTTTCCAGTGTATAGTCAACTATTTTTTTCCCCTCACAACTGATAAGCAGTCTGTGGGGAGATACTTTGAGACCATGCAGATATCCCACTCCTCATCAGTGTTTCCTCCCAGATTTAGAATCCATTGGTGGTTCTTCCCTGAACCATTCTGTACTTTGATGGTTGGAAATTGGTAATCTTTTTCCCCCGCTTTAGCACTTCCGCCATATTTAACAGCTGGGACCAGGCATTTTCTCATATTCTCTGTATGAATGTATGAATTCTTATTTTTTTCAGTGGTCTGTGAGTAGTCATTATTATGTCTCAATTCTTTTTGTGTCCCAGTTGTCTCAGATTTTGGCATGGGGATTTCCTTTAAGCTTGCTCCTGTCTCCTTTCTCCTTATGACATGCCTCCAGTTTTTTCCCCTAGGCAATTCTTTACTTTCTGGCCAACCAATAAGATCTTATTGTGTATTTATTCTGCCTCAGTCCTGGAATCAGCCATTTGTCCTAGGAGCCTAGTTTTTTTTTTTTTTTACTGGGGATTGCTATTAGAGACCAAGATACTGGTGTTAGTTGTGCTTATTGCTTCTAGGCATTTTCAGGAGGTCATAATATGGCTATCTGTATTTTTAGATACATTCTTGCTTGAAGGAGAAGATAGCTACCCTGATCTTCTGAAGTTTCTTTTAACGTTAAATATCTCTTTTTAGAGAGCAATAGGATTTGGTGTTTTTCTAAAGGATTAAGAATAAGAGTGCTTAAAATCTGTTGTATGTTGAGTGAGTTAATGCTCTATGGATCAGAAGTCTAGGATACACATTTCCAAATGAGGAGCTCTTGCCCCTATACTAAAATGAGGACTTGGCTATGATTCTCTTTGCAGAGATTGGAAACTGGAGGAGAGAAGAATATAACTTCTCCTGGCACTTAGGGTTTCGTAATACAGTTGACAAGTGGACAACATGGCTATGAATTGCGCAGGTCCACTTATGGGCTGATTTGTTTTTTGAGATGGAGTTTCTGTCTTGTTGCCCAGGCTAGAGTGTAATGGTACGATCTTGGCTCACCGTAATCCCCACCTCCCAGGTTCAAGCGATTCTCCTGCCTCATCTCCCAAGTAGCTGGGATTACAGGCATGTGCCACCACACCTGGCCAATTTTGTATTTTTAGTGAAGATGGGGTTTCTCCATGTTGGTCAGGCTGGTCTCAAACTCCTGACCTCAGGTGATACGCCCACCTTGGTCTCTCAAAGTGCTAGGGTTACAGGTATGAGCCACTGTGCCTGGCCGGGCTGATTTTTTTGTTTGTTTTGTTTTTGAGATGGAGTCTTGCTCTGTTGCCAGGCTGGAGTACAGTGGCACAATCTTGGCTCACTGCAACCTCCGCCTCCCAGGTTTAAGCGATTCTCCTGCCTCAGCCCTACTGAGTAGCTGGGACTACAGGTGTGTGCCACCATGCCCAGCTAATTTTTATATTTGTAGTAGAGTCGGGGTTTCACCATGTTGGCCAGGATGGTCTTGATCTCTTGACTTCGTGATCCCCTCACCTCGGCCTTCCAATGTGCTGGGATTATAGGTGTGAGCCACCAGGCTTGGCTTGGGCTGATTTTTATGAGTAAACACATTGGAACATTTTTTTGGAGATTTGCGACAATTTGAAAAAACTCGGAGACAAACCTCGTAGCCTAGAAATGTTGAAGAAGTTAAGAAAAAGTTAGATGTGTCATGTATGTATAAAATATATGTGGATTCTAGTCTGTTTTATCATTTATTACCATAAACTATATTCAGATCCATTATAAAACATTCAAACATATCAAAATTTAATGTACCCATTTACAGATCGCACATCAACATTGCAGTTGAGAGTAATGTAAATAAATGGAAAGATTTAGTATTAAGCCATAACTGCATAAAATTATCTGTAGTATGTAGTACTACTGTCATGATTTTGTAGGTATCTCTTGTTGCTGTTGTGGTGAGCTTAAGTGTTGTATCTACTTGATTATCTGCTTAAAATGCCCTGTGACACTAATCATCTCTGAGTGAGCAATGTGTCTTTATTTTAAATGACCTATTACCGTTAAAAGTGATCTCTCGTGGTTCTCTCATATTTTTAATTGATTTAGTGCAGTACCATAAACCTGGAATAACACTGGGGGAGCCATGCAAAGAGCCACTAGTGATGCTGGAAATTTTTCCCAAAAGGCAGAGAAAAGTCATAACATTACAAGAAAATGTTGAATTGCTTGGTATGTACTGCAGATTGAGGTCTGCAGCTGTAGTTGCCCATCATTTCAAGATAAATTAATCTGGTATAAAAAACGATTATTAAATAAGGGAAGGAAATTTATGAAGCTGTTTTTGCATCTATGCCAACAGGCATGAAAACATTGTATTTTTTACAAAATACTTTTTTTATCTCGTATTGAAAATGCGCCTTTTATGTGGGTGCAGGATTGCTATAAGAAAGGCATACCTATAGACTCAAATATGATTTGAGAAAAAGCAAAGTCATTATGACAAAGCAAATGAAAGAGAATATTCTCTTAAGCTGGAGAATTTAATGCCAGCAAAGGATGGTTTAATCATTTTAAGAAGAGGTTTGGCTTAAAAAATGTTAAGATAGCAGGAGAAGCCGTTTCTGTTCTCCTGTTTCTGAACAAGAGGCAGCTGATGAGTTCCCAGATGCTAATATGTTTTGATTTGTGGCCCCACCCAAATCTCATGTCAAATTGTAATCCCCAGTGTTGGAGGTGGGGCCTTGTTGGATCATGGGGGCAATTTCTCATAGTTTAACACCATCCCCCTTAGAGCTGTCATCACGATAGTGAGTTCTCACAAGATCTGGTTGTTTACAAGTGTGTGGCACCTTCCCCATCTCTCTCTCTTCCTCCTGCTCCAGCCATGTAAGATATGCCTGCTTCCCTTTCACCTTCTGCCATGATTGTTGGCTTCCTCAGGCCTCCTCGGAAGCAGAGGCCACTCTGCTTCCTGTACAGCCTGTGGAACCATGAACCAATTAAACCTCTTTAATTCTTGAACTACCCAGTCTGAGGTATTTCTTTATAGCAATCTGAGAATGGAGTCATACAGATACCATTAAGAAAATCATTGAGGAGAAAGGATATCTGCCTGAAGAGGTCTTTAATACATGCAAAAGTGTCCTATTCTGGAAAAACGAATTCCATAAAGGACATTTATTAGTAAGGAGGAGAAGTGAGCACCAGGATTGAAGGCAGGAAGGCACAGGCTCACTATTGTTTTGTGCAAATGTAGTCAGGTTTCTGGTGAGGACTGCCCTTATCTGTAAAGCTGCTAACCCCTGAGCCTTGAAGGGAAAAGATAAACAGCTGCCAGTCTTTTGGCTATATAGCAAAAGGGCCTGGACAACAGGAAACCTTTTTCTGGACCGATTCCTTTGATGTTTCGTTCCTGAAGTCAGGAAATGCCTTGCCAGTAAGGGACTGCCTTTTAAAGTTCTTTTGGTACTGGAGAGTACCCCTGGTTAACCCACGCAGAACTCGCATGAGTTCAATGCTGAAGGCATTGAAGTGATCTACTTGCCCCAAACACAGCCTCTCTGATTCAGCCTCTAGATAGGGGGTCATAATGACCTTTGAGGCTCTTTACGTGCAGTACTCTATAGAAAGGATTGGAAGAGAATGCTATGGAAGAGAACGCTAATAGAACATCATGAAAGTCTGGAAGAATTACACCACTGAAGATGCCATCATTGTTTTTGAAAAAGCTGTGAAAGCCATCAAGCCGAAAACAATAAATTTCTGCTGGAGAAAACTGTCTAGATGTTGTATCTGACTTCACAGGATTTACAACAGAGCTAATCTAGGAAATCATGAAAGAGATTTTGGATATGGCAAAAAAGGTGAGGAGTGAAGGGTTTTAAGATATGGATCTTGAAGAAATTCAAGAGCTGATAGATAGACACCTTGATGGAGATGGGTGCTTCCAAATGAGTGCCAGACAATAAGGAAGACATAGAAAAAGCAGTGACAGAAAACAAATTGACATTAGACTGTCTGGCAGCATTCTGATTATTCAAGACTGCTTTTGACTTCTGTGTACCCTTCTATGATACAGACACTGAAACTAAAGCAGATGGCAGAAGAAGGATTTGTACTATATAGAGAGATTTTTTAGATATGTTAAGAAACAAAGTAAGATGGAACTTACGGTATGTTTCCTTAAAGTTAGAATGAGCATGCCTGCCTCTCCTGCCTTGCCTTCCACCTTTTCTACCTCTGTCACCTGTGAGACAGCAAGACCAGCACTTCCTCTTCCTCCTCCTCTTCAGCCTATTTAATGTGAAGACGAGGATAAAGACCTTTATGATCCAGTTCCACTTGAATAGTAATATAGTTTTTCTTCCTTATGATTTTCTTTTTTTCTAGCTTTATTGTAAGAATATAGCATATAGTATATATAACATGTAAAATATGTGTTAATCAATTGTTTATGTTATTAGTAAGGCTTCCAGTCACCAGTAGGCTGCTAGTAGTTAAGGTGTCGGGGAGTCTGAAGTTATATACAGATTTTTGACCGTGCAAGGGGTCAGCATCTGTAACTCCTGTTGTTCAGGGGTCATCTGTAAGCCACTGTTGTAGAGTGGCTCCGGATGGGGAGAGGAAGTAAGGTAAAACAAGTCCATCTTGTTGCAGTAAAAAGTAACATGAAGTGGGTGATTATCTGTCTAGACTAAAGAGTAAAACATTTCAGCTTTACATCTTAAAGCGTCTTGCTGGTCTCCTAGGAAATTTGGTACTTCTTAATAGAGTTACTCTACCTTAAAAAGAAAATTTAAAATCTCAAGTCAATTGTCAACATTGCATCTTTTAACATTTTTGTTTCACGTTGTCAATCTTTTATTCTCTGTATGTGCTTAATCATGACTCAGGTTTTCCTCTGGATCTCTTACGCTGTGAAAGCCTTCTTGGTTTGGACCCTGCAACTTGTAGCAGAGTTCTAAATAAAAATTATATGCTGCTTGTTTCCATGGCTCCCCTCACCAATGAAATCCGGCCTGTGAGCAGCTGCACCCCTCAGGTAGAGAACTACTTGGAAGATCCACTTGGTAGCGTTATGACTCCCATCAGTTTTGTTTACGTCTCAATCTGCAGATACCAACTATTAAAAATCACTGAACCATAGAAAGCAGTTTTACATTTTATGCCTTTGTAAGATGATATGCTCGATTTGTGGACTGTAATTGCTATAAATGTATTACCTAGTAACTTGTGGTATATTAGATTAAAATTTATTCATGTACAGAATATTTTAAAGAGAAGGTTTTAGGATGCTCCAGAAAGGAAGCTGGCATCATTTTGAAGGATAAGATAAATTTAATTAGGAAAAATTAAATGTCTTGGAAGGGGGCGCCATGATTCTGAATAAGCTGAAAAGAAAAGATGGTGCTTGAAAGCTAGAACTCGGGTTAACTGTATAATTTATATGTGAAAATTCCTCCTGGCCTTTTACTTAAAAAATACATACCAGTTTCATTCATTTGTATGCTTAGCAAGGAAGTTGTGGGCTGTGCCATTTTCAGAGTGGGGATTATGTTGCTGTTCTTCAGTGCCACATCCTGCCTGGTTTCCTAGATAATGCAGGGTTTAATGGCATAGCAGAAATGAAGGGATTCTTGTACACAGTTAATTTGCCCGTGTTCTAGCTGCCTCAGTGAGGATCCTGTCTTCACACCAATTTTGTCCTTAGTATTCAACAAGCGATTTGCATTTAACCTTTTAAAAGTAATTCTTTGTGCACACTCCCCAGCATCCTCCTATTCTTTAACACAACCTCTGGTCGTGGTAGGAATCCATGAACTGCCTAATGAATGGTAAAATGGATGGAAGGGTAGATAATTCCTTTTGTGAAAATTGTATGTGATTAATGATAATAGTAGCTAATACTTTAATGTAGACCTTATATTCCAGATACTGTTTTAAGCTTTTTGAACAACCTTGCAACAACATCCTCTTGAGGTAGATTCTTTATTGCTGTTTTATAGATTGAGCAAAATGAGGCACAGAGAGCTTAAGTAACCTTAAGGTGATAAAACCAAGATTCCAAACGTAATTTCTTAATTCCAGTATAAAATTGAAACTATTTTCATGAGGATAATGCAGTTAACATTTAGCATTTAACAGTTAACACTTATATGAAGGGATTTGCTGTTTATAAGACTATACTTGGTCACTTATATAACACTTTATTATAACTTTGTTTTAACTGTTTTATGATTGTAGCATATTGGACCAGCTATCCCAGAAGTCAGCTCTGTCTGGTTTAAACTGTACATTTATCATATCACTGGGCAAGGACCACCATCCCTTTTATTGTCCAAAGGTACAAGACTTCGAAAACTGCCAGATATATTTCAGGTATGTGTGTGAGGTTTGTATTTGTGTGTGTGTGAGCAGTATGCTAGATAACTTCTTAATATTTTCCTTATTTCTGAATGCTATTTTATCTGTTAATTTCTTTTCGATAGAATTATGATCGATTACTAATAACATCTTGGGGTCACGATCCTGGAGTAGTTCCTACATCAAATGTGCTCACGATGTTGAATGATGCTTTAACACATTCGGCAGTTTTAATTCAGGTACATTTATCTTATTTGAAAGAATCAATTTTGACTTTTTAGTATAAAGATGATAATTCTTCTAGCTTTCTGTATTGAGTTGCAATAAAATGTCAGTCATTTGAAATTTATAAAGTTGAAATGTAAAAAATCAGAGTTGTGGGTTTTAGTGCTGGCCCTTTGGCAGTGTGGGAGTGGTAGAAGCCGTCATTGAAGTTAGACCCAGGTTTGCATGGCAGCCTCACCTTCTGTTAGCTGTATGACCATTTTTTTTTTTTTTTAAAATAATAGCTTTACAGTACTTTCCTCATCTGTGGGGGATAAGTTCCAGACCCCCAGGGGATGCCTGAAACCACCAATAGTATCCAACCCTATATACAGTATGTGTTTTCCTACACATACGTACCTATGATAAAGTTTCATTTATAAATAGACACAGTAAGAGATTAACAACAATTACTAATAAGAAAATAGTATACTGTAATATAAGTGATAGGAATGTGTTATACTATACTCACCTGTTTTATATGCTATACTCACCTATTTTCAGACCTTTGTTGACCACAGATAATAACTAGAACCATGGAAAGTGAAATCTCAGATAAAGGGGGGCTACTGTATATAATCACATACTGTACAATTATAATGTGAGTATATAATTCACATACTGTGCAATTCACCAATTTAAATTGTACAGTTAAGTGGGTTTTAGTTTATTCACAGATATGTATAGTCATCACCCCACTCAATTTTAGAACATTTTCATTACCTTAAAAAGAAACCCTGTATCCTTTAGTGATCACTCTTCTATTTTCTCCCCACTACTCCCCTTCTTCCCCTTAGACTTAAGCAACACTAATCTATTTGCTGTTCCTATAGATCTGTTTATTCTGGAAATTTATATGCATGGAATCATATAATATGTAGTCTTTTGTTACTGGCTTCCTTCATTTAACATAATATTTTCAAGGTTCATCATGCTGTCATATATATCAGTACTTTATTCCTTTTTATGGCCAAATAATGCTCCATTGTATGGATATGCCACATTTTGTTTATTCCTGCATCAGTTGATGGACATGTGGGTTGTTTTCACCTTTTGGCCGTATGAAGAATGCTGTCATAAACATGGTATACAAGTTTTTCTGTGATCATATGTTTTTATTTCTCTTGGATAAATATATAGGGATGAATTACTGGGTCATATAGTAATTCTATGTTTAAGCATTTAAGGAACTGTCAGACTGTCTTGCAAAGTGGCTGCATCAGTTTACATTTCCACGGGCACTTGGTATTATGTGACTTTTTGATGATAACCAGCCTAAGGGATGTGGAATGGTATCTCATTATAGTTTTGAAGTACATTTTCCCGATGGCTAATAATGTTGAGTTTCTTTGCGTGTGCTTATTGGGCTGTGTGACATTTTCATGATAAACCGTATACTTTATTTCCCACCTATAAAATGGAGATGGCAATATCTGTTGTATAATAACAAATACTTGTAATAGTAGCAGCTAATGGTAAGGTAGGCAGTTTATGCTCTTAGAATTGAGTGAATGAAATGAAAATGTACATGTGAAATGTGTGGCACGCTTTCTGGTACATAATAGGTTCTCAGTGAAGGTTTTCTCACTTCATCCATCTAATAATTAAATATGCATATTTTGTGCTAATTAATATGGATATGCAAATAAGACAGGGCCCTCCATCTTCAAGGAATTTAAGGATGATGGGAAAAGTTGCCTAAGTACTCAGTTTCACTTTATTGACTTAAAAAGAAGTATCCAGTCCAGGCTGGCCTTGGGTCAAGGAGAAGGGCTTAGGAAGCAGAGGTTCCTTAGAGAAAGTGAGACCCAGGCTGAGTACAAAAGGATGATTTAAAAGAAGCCTGGTAGTAGGGTCAGCATGATTAAATCTCTGGGTGGAGGATTTTTTTTTTTCTTTTTTTTTTTTATTGCTGTTTTTCTAGTGCCCAGCAGTGCTCAGGTCATAGTAGTTGTCCAGTTGGTGTTTGTGGAATAAATAAGAATATGAAATGGCATAACATGCCAGGGCCAATAAGCTGTCTGGCGTTTTTGAGGGGTGAGTTGGAGTGTGAGGGGGTCATGGTCAGAGATGAGTCTGGAGAAGTAGGCGGTGTGCCTTGAGCGTCCTGCTGTCCTTGAGTGTCCTGCTGTGGAGCTGAGACATTGACCTGTAGATTGATGGTAGCAATTACAGAGGGCTAACGGATTAACATGGTCAGATGTGTTTTAGGAATCAACCTGGGATGATATTGAGAATGGAAGTGGGGAGATAGCTGAAGGAAAAAAGACCAGTTGGGACTGTGTGTAGTAGTTTAGGTAAGAGATAAATGTAGCCTGGATCAAGGACATGGTAATAAGAATTAAAAGGAAAAATGAATTTAAGAACTACTACAAATATTAATAGAATTGATCAGATATCTGAAAAAGAGATGGGAAGAGGGCAGGGAGATTCTGATTTGGCTTATGAATGTGGAAGGGTGGTGATAACCACTACTGTAGAGAACGCAAGAGAAAGTGATGTCACAGGAGGTGGAGATACCACTACTCCAGAGAACACAGGAGGAAGAGCCCATTTATGGGGCAGATGATGCCTTGTGTTTATATGGTGCCTGTGGTAAATGGAAATATTCTGAAATTCAAATGAGAGATTAGATGAGTGATAAAGTGTCAGCATCAGCTGGTAGATGGTAGTTGAAACCATGAGAGGATGAAATTAGCCCGGGAGAATATGTAGTATGGGGTAGTTGTGGAAGATAGCATCATAGAATGGGCTAGACACAGACCTAAGTCAGGCTGCCTAAGCTCAAATCTTGGTTCCACCACTTACTTGTAATCTTGGGCAAGTTGAATACCTTTTTGAACTTCAGTGTCTTTACTTATAAACTGGAGATAATTAAAGTTCCTGTCTTTTTAAGGTTGTTGAAAAGAATGACCGACCACTCTGTTTGGCACATAGGAAGATCTCAGAAAATGTTATTGTGTTGGTAGTGGCAGTAGAAGTAGAGTGAAGGAACCAATTGGTAATTCCGTAAGCTTCAGTTTTCCTTACCTTTAAAATGAAGGATGGCTGGATGCAGTGACTCACGCCTGTAATTCTAGAAGGCTGAGGTGGATTGCTTGAGCACGGAAGTTGGAGACCAACTTGGATAACATAGTGAAACCCTGTCTTAATTTATAGTAACAAATCTTTTTTGAATAAAGTAAAATGAGAGCGGTGGTTGCCAAGGTCTTTTCTGTAGGTGGTACTCAGTAGGTCAAGCTAAGTTGGGTTTTTTCAGTGTGTGCGGGGGTGGGTACTGCAAAATATGGTTAGAAAAACAACCAAATCAGCAGACAGTACCTGTTTTTATTTTTTATTTTATTTTTTTCAGATGGGGTCTCACTCTGTTACCCAAGCTGAAGTGCAGTGGCATGATCACAGCTCACTGCAGCCTTAACTTCCCCGGGCTCAAGAGATTCTCTCGCCTTAGCCTCTGGAGTAGCTGGGACTACAGTTCAGACCACCATGCTTGGCAAATTTTTTGTAGAGACAGGGTTTCGTCATGTTGCCAGGCTGGTCAGGAACTCCTAGGCTTAAGTGATCCACCTGCGTTGGCCTCCAAAAGTGCTGGGATGACAGGTGTGAGCCACCGCACCAGGCTAACAGTACTGTTTTTAAAGTGTTATTAAAGTGTTTTGCTTTTGCTAAATAAGAATGCCTTTTAAATTAAATTTGATGGGAAAAAAATTTACCTTAGAATTTTAAACATGTTACAAATGAAGATTTTGGTTAAAATCATAATTTATGGCAGCCATCTGGTTTAGAGAAAAAAAGAGAACTGTCAGAAATATATTTAAATTGTTACATGAAGCAATGAAAAGAGCATGCTTTCTCTTGGATATATCAGGGTTTCTTGAATTTGAATAATGTATAGGTCTCTTTTAAAGGGAAAAACAGATCCTCAGTATTAACTTAAATTTCTATTATAATGGTTCTAAATGCATGTAGACACAAAGTTAGATTCTTCGTGCTTGTTATTACACAACTACAAATTCAAATCAAATTTTGGAATTAAATATAAGCAAAGCTTTAAAACAAAACTCAAATGAACAATATTAATTGAATGAGATAGATGAAACTGAATTATCTTTTATAACATGACAGTGAGGTGGGTAGACTTAGATTTTTAAAATTTAATCTTTGAATTAATAGTACATTCACATGATTCAAAAATGAAATGTTATTAAAAGGTGGGCGCAGTGGCTCACGCTTGTAATCTCAGCACTTTGGGTGGCTGAGGCAGGTGGATCACCTGAGGTCAGGAGTTTGAGACCAGCCTGTCCAACATGGTGAAACCCTGTCTCTACTAAAAAATTAAAAAAAATATAAAAATAAAAAAATGAGCCAGGTGTGGTGGCGGGTGCCTGTAATCTCAGCTACTTGGGAGGCTGAGGCAGGAGAATTGATTGAACCTGGGAGGTGGAGGTTGCAGTGAGCCAAGACCGCACCATTGCGCTGCAGCCTGAGTGAGAGGTGAGACTCTGCCTAAAAAAAAAAAGTATATAGAGAAAAGTATCAGTCCCTTTCTAACCCTGTTATCATGTTTCCACTCCCCATCTTTCTTCCAAATCAGATTTCATCTGTTCGTTTCTGCTGTACCCTTCCAGAGTATCTTTATGCATATGCAAGTACTTGCACACAGATGCGCCCCCTACCTTTTCCATTTAGCAATTGGAGATCTTTCTATTGCAGGTCATAGTTTTCTTTCATTTATGCCCCTCCATTGAAGATATGTCTTCTAATTTACTTAACCAGTCACCTATTGGCGGACATTTTGGTTGTTTCCAATTATATGTAATTATAATATTGTAGCAAGTAATTTTGAATATATTTCATTTCAAGGCAGGTTTTTGAGTTTCACATTCTTAGTCCGTGGTGTGCTGTGTGAATATGGGGATTCTTCCTCCACGTTTCCCTCTGAGAACTGTAGTTAACCTTTGTGTGAATAAACTTGGCCTCATTCTTCACTTGGCTAACACCTGATTTACCTGTTAAATTAGCCTCTTTTTTTTTGCATTGGCCTATACATTCAATTAGAGAAACATTGCCTTATAGGTTATTATGCACATGAGATTGTCACTGCTTGCTGTTGAAAAATAGAAAATTGTTGAAAGCACTTTGATGAGGTATAAATATGGAATATACCATTATGTGACAATATCAATGATTGGGAATAAGGTTTCTTGTATACCTTTTCACTTTTGTTTCTTTATTTTTAGGGGCATGGTCTCCATGGTGTAGGAGAAACTGTCCATGTACCATTTCCATTTGATGAAACAGAACTACAAGGAGGTACCTTTTGAATTGTTCCTATTGACTTTTTAAAAAATTTTTTTATTACTCATGTCAACAGTTTGGTGGAAAACATGGTAGGAAATGAATTCTTAAAATTTTTAAGTTTTAGGTTCATGTTATGCTATTAAAGAGTATTGGCAAAAGGTAGTTTTTTGTCATGTGCTTTGCCATCCACAAAGATCTGATACAATAAGACCCATTTAGGATTTTTGAAAGACTACTAGTCTGTCTTGGGAATGAAGAGAGTAAGTAGATATCTGCCTAGATGGAAGACTTTTCTCTACTTCTCCTTTTTTATGATACACACAACTGTTTAATACGTTATAAAGTCTAAAAAAAAAAAAAAAGAAAACCGTTTATCTGGAGATGCAGGTAGTGACAACAGGATCTTAAAATTTGTAAAATCTCAAGAACTGCTTAGTAGATTCTTTGCCTTGGGAGATTATTGTGTAAATTATAAAAGTAGATATCTTTATATTTAAATATAGAGCATTTTTCTCTTTTATGAGTTCACATATTCATGATAACTTGAGTTAAGAAATAAATAATTTAGGCGTGTGATTTCAGGTGCATTGTTAGCTTTAGTTTCAACAGGAATAACAACTTTACATATTTCTTTATTGGAATCAATCATGATTTATTAAAGTATAAAAGTAGTTCTAAGAGTTGTTAAAGTATGTTTAGGTTGTTGGCGTTGTGTTGTTTTGAAATTGTTCACTAATGTGATGTCAATTCTGTTCTTAGAGTTCACTCGTGTCAATATGGGTGTTCATAAAGCATTGCAGATATTAAGGAACAAAGTGGACTTACAGCATTTCTGTGGATATGTCACTATGTTGAATGCTTCCAGCCAGCTTGCGAATAGAAAACTCAGTGATGCTTCTGATGAGAGAGGTTAGCCAATGGTTGGATTCTTTGAATTAAGATAATTGGTTTTGAGTTTAATACAGTGTTAATACACGAAAAGCAGCAGACCTTTGTGGGGATGCTGAATTGTTGAATTCCCAATATTCTTTCACTGAAGCACGAGGAAATATTTTGGAACATCATTTAGACAAATATCAGTTGTTCAAATGAAGGAAATAGGATTAGGGTACAGAATGCTTTTGGTGCTTTACTATCATATCCGTGTTTATAAGGCTTTTTTCATTTAGCTAGCTTTATAGGGTGATGGTTTCAAAACTCAAGTTTCTGTACAAATGGTACCAAAATTGACTTAATAGTTTTTCCCTTTCAACTTCTTCTGTCAGAAGGCACCATCTTCATTATCTAGGTCTAAAATCTTACCTTTGTCTCATTCCTTCTCTTTTCCACTATGTTCAGTTAGTTTCCAAGTTCTGTGAATTAGGCTTTAAATATCTCTCTTATGTCCATTTCTTTCCCATTCTCTTCATTTTAAATTCTCTGTGACTGCTCTTCTGGTCTGGGTCTTGATCTTTAAACCTTAAACATGTGCTGTTGCAACCATTCCCTGATGCCTTTCCGGCCTCTTCTTTCTCTCTCCAATCTGTCGTACATATTGGCAACAGCTAATTTTCCTTAGATACCACCTTTTTTTAAAATTTGAAAATTCATTTTCAAATCACCATTCTCATGCTTACTTATTATTTCTTCTCTGGCATAATATTGGCATATATATGGTTTGGGTTGCCATGGTGCAGTTCTTGTTCATTGATTCGGGAGACCGTTCATTGTCTGCCATTGAGTGACAGTATTCCATTAGCCTCTTAGTTTGAAATTCTGAGAAAATGTGATTAATTACATCTGATTGGCTCCTGTTGAGATAGGTACTTGGTCCTGTTTCATGTTTCTTTGGCCAAATAGTTGACTGCCAAATATTGCAGGTACATTTTCTAGAGAAGAGGGCTATGACCTAGGCAGTCATTTCAAAGCATGTCTACTATAGCTGTCCTTTTTTATGTCATTTATTCCACAAACATTTATGGAATACCTGCTTAAGTGCTGGAGCTATTTAAATTAATAAGACCAGGCCAAGCATGGTGACTCACGCTTGTAATCCCGGTTGTTTGGGAGGCCAAGGCAGGAGGATTGCTTGAGGCTAGGAATTTGAAACCAGCCTGGAGACAACATAGCAAGACCCTGTCTCTACAAAAAAAAAAAAAAAAAAAAGTAAGAAAGACAATGTTGTTCCAAGGATTAAAGCCCTAGAGAGGATACAAGTGAATCAGTATAAAGTGTGGTGTTATTAAGTATGATGGGGTCTGCATAAAGTGGTAACATAGCACAGAGAAGGCCTCTTAGAGAAGGTGAAGTTTGAGTTTTGAAAATTGAAGAATTAGGTAGACAAAAGATAATGTGTTTTTGGAGGGTGGCAGCCTTTCAGGCAGAGGGAATTAGGAAACAGTAGCTCATTATGGCCAAAAGAAAGGATTTGTTAGACAGTAGTAGAAGATGAGAGTAGAGAAGTAGATAAGATCTGAGGGAGCTTGGAAGATCTTCTGTGCTGAAAGATAATGAATCAGAAAAGAACTTTCAAGAGTAATAACATAACAGGCTATATACTTCCACAAGGGTGCAAATGGCTTCGGTAATGACCTGTGTGAAAGTCTAAACTTGTGTCCTCCTTTTTGAATTTTGGTTTCTTTAGGCTAAGGTTCCTCAACCTCAGCACTGTGTGCAGTTTGAGTTGGATAATTTTTTTTTTGTGGAGGATTGCCCTGTGCGTGGTCAGTTGTTTACCATTCGTAGATATGAATAGCATCTCTGTCTTCATTCATGTCTGTTGGGGATCAAAATTCCTCCCCTTTTTAGAACCACTTCTTAAGCCAAAGATTATGCATTTTCTTTCCATCATCATTACTATTGTCTGAAGTGCTTTCCATGTTAGGACTGATGTATTGGCAGCTTCTGCTACCTGCTAGAATCCTAATACTGTGTATGCCCTTTAATTATAAGGAGAACCTGATTTGGCTTCTGGCTCAGATGTAAATGGGAGTACAGAGTCATTTGAAATGGTCATTGAGGAAGCAACTATAGATTCAGCAACAAAGCAAACCTCTGGTATGGTGTTAAAACTTTTTGCAATTTTATTAGACTAATTTTTGAGGTTTAAGTTTTATGTTAAGTCATTTGCATGCCATTTGTCTGTTCTTATTATTTATAATAGACTTTTATATAAGACTTTTCTAGGAAGCATTTTTACATACTTAGAATAGTAATTCAAGTATTACAAAATTATAACTTGAAAATAACAACTGATTAATAACCTTATTCCTGTGGTAAATGTTTTGATTCATTCTCTCATCTTACAGATGTCTTGCATTACTGTTTTTTTGCACAAATGACGACTTTGAACGTTGGATAAAAGCTGTGTACCTTCTCAGACACATGTTTATACCCCAAAAATGTCTGTCCTGTTTAGAGCTTAACTAGCCCCTTCAATTTCTTCCTCCCCTGCCAAGCCTATTGGTGGATATCACTGGGGCAGGAAGAATTTATGAACCTCAGGTTAAGAAACCCTTGTCAGTTATATAATATAAATAAGTAGCTATATATGATTAAAAAATAAGTTTATATATCCTTTCTTAGGTGCCACAACAGAAGCAGATTGGGTTCCTCTTGAGCTGTGCTTTGGAATTCCACTGTTCAGTTCTGACTTAAACCGTAAAGTTTGCAGGAAAATTGCTACACATGGCCTTTGCAGAAAAGAGAGGTGAGGGTTTATATTCATTGTCATATTTTCATCTACTTGATTTCTAAGCTGACAGTGAATAGTTACTATATCTTTCTTTTATTCCACACATGAACACAGTAATTGCTCTGTATATGTTTTTTTGATTGAATAGAGATTGCTAGTTTAAGGGTTTTGCTGTATTTTTCAAAATTAAGTTTCACTAGATCAGATATTAATCACAGGTAGACATTTTGGGAACATGTTTCGATTATATTTATTTAGTAATGTAGATGAGGTGAGGGTGTGGTAAATGGGCATGCTGATATGGAGTATGAACCTAGTTTTTAAAAAATGTATGTCTACAGAAAATTTCTCTGCATTTCTCTCACTCCTAACATACACACACTCATGTTACATTCTGTTAATAGTGATTGTTTTTTGTGGTGGAATTATGGTTACTTTCCAAAATATTCTACATTTTCTAAAATGAATGTATATTTCTCCTTAGAGATGACATGTGGGTTTTATCTTATATGCCAGCTCTGATCCATTGGGAGTAGCTGCTAAGAGGCAATGGTTGTAAAGGTTCTGAGACAAACTAGGTTATCAGGAAAGAACATGATTGAATCTAATTGTCACAATAGGTGGCTTGGAGAGGTGAAATCCACAAGTCAAGATCTTCTTTACTTCCTTATTTCAGAAAATGAAGTTGGACAGTAATTCATTTAAATGGCTTAGTATAGCTTTTATCAAAAAATGAAGATTACTTAGTTAACAATCTCTGAAAACAAAATAATATATATGAATAAAAAATGGAAATACTATAGCAGAACTTTAAAGATTGCCACTAATTTCTGCTGATTGACGTATTTGAAAAATATTTAGGTGGGTTGGTGTGTGTTAAATCTGTCATCAGGTTGTCTTTTGCAAGTGCGTTGGCTATTTGAAGGTTGTGTCATAGGTGTCATTCCTCATAGTACCTAAATGAACGTTTTCTTTCATTTAACATTTATGTTTATTAATAGTTGAATCTTTTTAAAACAATAACTTTGGTTGTAGTTATACGATGTATTTATTTCAAAATGGACTTTTAATGCATGACTATTCCCTGTTACTAAAACAAGCAAAAATTTCATTGATGAAAAGCATTGAAATTGTTTTTAAAATGTTTTGTGATTGACCAGGATGTATAGATGCATTTAAATTGCTAAAATTAAACTCTTATGAGTAACTCATTCTTGCCATTATGTTTGTTTTAAACCTTTTCTTGCCCTTTTCTTGCAGCCTTCAAAACCTCTTACATTCCAGTAGAAAACTATCTCTTCAAGTCCTTAACTTTGTTCACTCATTCCAGGTAACAAAAACCAAAAAGCCCAAATGGTACTTGTACAGAGCTTTAAGTATGCACAACACTTCTATGTTTGTTTTTGAGTCATCACAGTAGCAAGATATGAAATAAACATTAATTTCATTGTATACATTCATTTATAAATGAAGACGTTGAGATTCAAGAAGTTAATTGACTTGCACATTTCACTGGCCAGGTCTTCGGAGACCAAAGCTTGATATCTGTTCTGTGCCAGTGCTTTATTCAACAGAAGCGTGTTTGGTGTCTCTTATGGGCCATGCACCATGCCAGGTGCCAGTTTTTGGTTATAGTGCACTTCCCAATAACTAAAGCAATTCTCCGCTGCCAGGATGGGCTGTCTGTTGTGGCAGCGAAGGCCAGTGCTCTGAACTTTTTGTCCCCCACTGTCCCCCATCCCCAAGGAAAGAAAGAATATTCTAGACTTGATTTATAGATAAACTTTTAGAATGGAATATTTCTGCTCAGAATATCTAATCCAACATTATGAAATCAATATTTTGAAGTTTTACTTCATTCATTCAGTTGGTAATACTTGGCCCTGACCTATGCCAGACTCTTTGCTGAGTGCTGTGGAAACAGTGCTGTGTAAGACACTAATGGAACTTACAGTGTTGTGGGAGACAATAATCAGATAAATATTAAGATACGTAAGTTCTAATTGATTTTAATAAGTACTTTGAAGGAGCCAAACTATGATGAAATTCGCAGGTAGACCTAATTTCAGTAGGTGCAAGATAATACATAAGCTGAAGCCAAAAAGCTGGAAAAGAATTATTTCGGCAAAGCTTAGGTCTGTACGTCCTGTGTCTGGGAAATGTCCAATGAATGAAGACCCAAATGAAGGCCAGTATGGCAGAAACCTCATGAAAGGAGTAGAAGCAAGAGGCGAGGTTGAAGAGGGCAGGGGCACAGTGCACGGGGCCTTCTGGCGTATGTTAAGAACTAGTATTTTGTGCTCAGTGCAAAGAGAAATGATTGAAGACTTTTAGACGGGAGATATGTTATTTCCGATGGACTATTTTATAAAAATAGGCAAAAATGGAAATGTTACAAGGATGCAATAAATGGAGAAATTTCAAAATTCTGTCAGTCCTGTTGTTGTGGCAGTGAAGGCCTTGGCCATAGTGAATTAATAAACTAATTTGGGATATATTTTAGAGATAGGTTGATAAAACTTGATGATGAATTAAAAGTGAGGAAAAGATTAGGGCTGGGAGGAGAGGGATCATGAATGATTTTTATATTTCTTGATTAGCTGGATGTGTGGAATAGAGAAGACTGGGAGGAAGAGGTGAGGGAAAACTTGAGAGTTCAATGATGGGCATGCTGAGTATAGAATGCATGGGGAAGCGTCTGAAACGAAGTGTCCGATAGGTGGATGTTTGAGCTTGGAGTCCTAGGGAGAGGTCTATGTGGAATACATGCATCTGAGAAGCCTGGAGTAGATGGGTTATTCTGGTACTTTCTGGTGCTCAGTGTTTTATAAGGATTTTTCTTTTTTTTTTTCTGAGATGGAGTCTGGCTGTACACCCAGGCTGGAGTGTGCGATGGCATGATCTTGGCTCACTGCAACCTTTACCTTCTGAGTTCAAGCCATTCTCCTGCCTCAGCCTCCCGAGTAACTGGTATCACTGGCATGTGCCATCACGCCCAGCTAATTTTGGTATTTTTAGTAGGAAGGGGTTTTACCATGTTGGCCAGGCTGGTCTTGAACTCCTGACTTCAAGTGATTCACCCGCCTCAGCCTCCCAAAGTGCCGGGATTATAGGCATAAGTCACTGCACCTGGCCTTTGTGAGGATTTTTTTTTTTTTTTGAGATTTTTCTCCTGTTAGGTAGTACTTTGAAGTAGGTCAAGTCTTCTAAAAGTGAACTTTTGCTTTTCCCACAGTCTCATAGCCTCTTATTTCTATTTATTTAAAAGGACTTATTACTGTTTGACTTTATTAGTCATTTTTAAATATATTAATACCTGTCATGATTGTTTTGTGCTCACAGTGTAGATCTTTGCATCTCCTGTAGTGCTTTGCAGTCCATAAACACTTCTCAGGTGATCAAGGTCTCTGTTTCTCATTCGTTATATTCAGTGGTTTTGGTAAAGTATCACATATCATTTTTCTTGTTTCTTGATCTTTTAGGAAGGTGCTTCAACATTGGATATTCACACGGAGCCCAGTTTTTCAAGTTTGCTTTCACAGTCATCATATGCTGACATGGGTGTTCCACTTCCTGCAAAAAACTTAATATTTAAAGATGGCGTCTTATCAGAATGGAGTGGACGGTCACCTTCCTCACTTCTTATTGCTAATCTCCATTTGCAATAATTTGGTTACACCATTTGTTGCTCACACATTCTGCCTTTTTTCTTTCTTAACGTTAGCTTTATAGTGTCAGCCACTAAAAAGCGTCCTGCTGCTGCAGTGCAATTCTCGCTTAACTAATATTAAAAGTTTGGGGAACATATTCATGTTTTCTGAAGTTTTGCTCATTATTGCACATCTTATTGCAACAAAGTTCTTTTTAGCAGCCAGCACTGTATTTTTTACCTTGAGACAATCTGCATTTCTTTTATAAAACTAAGTATATACTTCATAGGCTTTATGATGACTGTTATGTTTATAAGCAGTCACTATGAAAATTGCAATGGTAATTTTATATGTTAGTTTATCAAACATAAATCTTGTTTAATTTTATATTTTGTTACCTATACTTTGGGGGATCAAGGGAAGAGATGGAACTCTTCCTCTGAATAGGCTTCTTGGTACTTAAAGTAGTAAAACTACAAAACAATAAACATCCAGTATTGAGAGGTGAAATGATAGGGCATTATGAATTCCTATGGGTGTCTGTAAATTATGTATATCAGTTGGACATTGTAGAAGGTATGTAAATCAGCATAGTTATGTATAACTTAACCTTGATTTATAAGGTCTTAACTCAGATTATGACTATTCATTAATGTCTCATGAAAAGCTTTAGAAAAACTTTCTATTTTTAAACACCATTTATATGTGGACTTCTGTTGTCACTGACTTTGGGCTTTATATTTTCATAGAATCTTTATGGAGAAAATAGAATTTATTTTCCACTCTTGTAGCTATAGCTGCTGCACATTTTCACCCTGATTTATTATTTTTTTCTTAGCTTTGATGTTTTCAAACCAAGGATTGTGATTTTAGGTTAGAATTACATTTTAGAAGCTTTAAGGCTATGTCTTTGGATCAAAATCCTGTAGTGATAAACCTACTTTGAAGACATACTTTTAAGCAATCTGGATCTTAAATTTATGTGAATACTTTTTTAGAAAATGATGAAGAAAAATTGAATTATTTCAAAGTGTTCCCTGAGTCATTGATTCTTTTAGTATCGCAAATGTTAATTAGAATAATTGAAATCACTTTTTAGACTTTTCAAGTTACCTTCCTTGGGAAGTTTGTGCAGTGTTATAGTTTAGCTCCTCTTACAGGGTAATGATTTGCTAGTTTAAAACTGTAACCAAACTAACTGGTCAGACAACATATATCTAAAACACTTAAAATATTAGAAAGTTCGGGAATGTTATAACCTAAACCTTTTTGCTGATAACTTTTTGTTATTTATAGATATTTGTGTATTTAACATACTTACTTCTGGAAATATATGCCTTTCCTAAAACTTAACCATGCGTTCAATACCTTGGCCTGAATATTTTGGACCATGTTATCTGTGGCACAGTCAGTGCTGTGTTTGGGGTAAATGCAGTAATGGTTAGTTTTCTACTTTGTCTTATAGAAGGTAGAAACCATGTGTATGTTATGTTTGTCTATAAAAGAGAAAAAATACATACTAATATTAAATAATTTCTTATGACTGTGAATCACTCACTTATTTTTCCAATAATTGATACTGTACATTCCTAGTGCTATTAGGTATGTATGTATGTAACTTTTACAGGTTTTCAGCTGAAAGTTGTAAGTATTTTTTTTTTTTTTTTTGATCAGGGCTCTTTAATCTCATTTTAATTTGCTTTGTTTGAATGAACTGTAGTTATTTTATTTATTCCTGTATTAACCATCTAAATCAACTGTAATGACATGTACACTAATAAAGAATTGAGTATTTGTAGTTGTTGGCAGTGAACCCAGTTGTTGGTGAATTTAAAGCTTGAAATATGGGAGTGATTTGCTGCTATATTTCCTTTGGGAGATAAGGGAGGAAGAAATAGAACCTAATAGTCATCATGAATTTTAGGGAAAGTATTGAAAAACCATGGGGTCATTTCTGGTTTCTTGTGTTGAATGAGGCAAGAGTAATTATCTGATTCCGAGTGAAGACCTCTCGTACTCTTAAGGAGGGAGAGTCTGCGTTTTTAGAGCTTTTAGAAAAATGTGAAAAGTTGATGTTTGTGCTTTGCTTTGTGAATTTGGCTTTGTTTTATTTATACATTAACTCATATAATCTCTTAAATCTTACAAGTATTGATCCATTTCAACAAAAAGGTAAATTTAAAATGCAGACTTTGTTATTTGCCAAAGAAGACTCATGAAAAATTTATATCCAGTTATTTTGCAAATAGTTAATTTCATTTGGCTTTTTGCCACAGTCCTTCCTTCCTTTCCCCACTTCCTTAATGTAATTGGAACCCTGGCAAACATTCTTTAGAAACCAAGAGGAAGAAAAGAATAAATATGAAAAAAGATACAGAATTCAGTGTGGTACAGTTTCACCTCTAAAGTAGTTTGGAAGAAATGCAGCTTTATATCATCAAAAAATATGATCATCTGATTTTCTTTATTTCTTTTTTAAATTGTGTAATCAGATGATTTTATATACTTTTTGGGGTGGCGGAATATTGGTTTCTCTTACTTGATGTTTTCAGTTTTCTCTGCTGTTCATGTTTCTTATTTGTGTTCAGTGTTTCAAATACAATTTGTATTTAAGGATTTTTAAATACCAAACTGTAACTGAGTACAGTGGATTGTTTTCTGTTAGGATGTTAATATTATACAATGAAATATATAAAGTGCTGTCAATTTGATTATTGACACATATAATATGTTTACAAATAAACTGTGGTGTTGATCAAGTTACTATGAAAATGTGTTTAATCTTCTGAAAGTTTCTTTGTTAATTTTAAAAACAACCATGGTTTTGGTGCTGTGGCTTTCCTGTACTTAAAAAAAAAAACACAAAAAAACTTGATTGCTTTATAGTAATTTCAGATTTACACAAAGTGGCAAAGGTAGTCAGATGTTCTCTGTACCCTTCACTGAGCTTTCCCTAATCTTGACACCTGTAAACTATGGCAGGGTCAAACCTCAGCAATTAACATTGGTACAGTGGTATTTTCTAAACTGCATACTTTGTTTGGCTTTTACCAGTTTTCCTGCTAGTGTGTTTTTGTTGTCAAGACCCAGTCCAGGATACCACATTGCATATATTTACTCATCAGTGGCTCATTAGTCTCTTCCAGTGTGTAACAGTTTTCAGTCTTTCGAGACCTTGACACTAAAAGGGTACCAGTCAGTTATTTTGTAAGAATTCCTTCAGTGTAGGTTTGTCTGATGTTTCCTCATGATCACATGGAGGCTGTGTTTTATCAGAATGGGTACTACAAAGGTGATGTGACCTTCCCACCAGTACAGCATATCATAGGGTACATGATATCAGTATGTATCGTTGGTGATGTTCCTTTATTGGGTAAGATGGTATTTGCTAGGTTTTTTCACTGTAAGATACTATTTCCTCACCCCCCTTTTACACTCGATTTTTTCTTTTGTCAAGGAGTCACTAAGTCAAGCCCATACTCGGGAGAGAAATGTACCTCTTTTTTTTGGAGGGAGTATCTATACATATTATTTAGAGCTCTTTTTAAGAATTTCTCATTTATTTATTTGATCATTTATTTATATGAGCTTGTGGCTATTTTGTCTTTTGGCTTAAAATCCAATCTTGTTATTTTTTTTGTTGTGCACATTGTTTCAGCTTTGAGCTCTTCAGGGTTGGCTTCTAAATCCTTTTGATATGTCCTCATCTTTTTTAAAAGACCATATTCTTACTTTGTGGCACTACAAGTATTGTCTGATCCCAGCTTTAGAGGCAGTCATTTCTCCAAGAAGCCTTGGTTCCTTTTATTGGACAATGGTATTTAGAAACCAAGATCTGGTTGTTGGGTGTGCTTGTGGCTATTGAAGTGTCACTGCTTCTAGGTCTTCTCAGCTGAGCTAGGGGATATAAGTATGTATAATAACTAATATATAGTTATAATCCATTTTTAGGTCTGTACATATATTAAATATGAGATTATACTGACAATACAATAAATTCTGAACACTACCAATAAGTTCTTGCCATTTGTGACTTCAAGTGAAATGACATATAACAAAAATCAACATTATGATGAAACAATATTGAAGGAAATGATGCTGAGGACCTGATGTGCATTGTTTTGATTAAACAGTGTTACACACTTCCATTACTGTAATCCAGCACCCCAAGATTCATTCTAGCCTTATCTCCTTGCTTACTTGAAATCCACTAGGGTGTCATAAATCCCTGACAACCTCCACCTCCTGGGTTCATAAATTACTGACATTCTAGTTGATTTTATTTTCTCACACAGTAAAATTCACTCTGTGTGGACTTTGACAAATGTGTTTACCACCCCCGTATGATACAGAACAATTTTATCACCCTAAAAATTCCTCTTTGTATTCAGCCACTGCTCCTCCACCCCAATCCTGGAACCACTTATCTGTTTTCCATTTCTATAATTTTAATTTTTCCAGGATGTCACATAAATGGTGAAATCATTCCATTTGTAGCCTTTGGGCTGGCCTGTCTTTCCCAGTAAAATGTATTTTAAATTCATCAATGTTATGTGAATCAATAACTTTTCCTTTTTCTTGCTGAGTACGCTATTGTATGGATATAGCAAAATGCCCTTTAACATTCATTACTGGTTTTAATATAATTTGCTTTGCTTGGTAAATACCTAGGAGTGGGATTGTTTAGTCACTTAGTAAATGTGTGTTTAACTTCATGAGAAACTGCCAAGCTGTCTTTCAAAGTGACTGTCATTTTGCATTCCCACTAGTAATGAATGAGAGTTTTCTCTTGCTGTGGTGTCTCATTGTGTAGTTGAAATGTTCATTTTCATAGCGGAAAATGATGTTGAGCATCTTATTTGCCATCCATATATCTTCTTTGGTGAATTGTGTATTCGTATTATTTGCCTGTATCTCAGAAATTGGGTTGTTTGTGTTGTTGACATGTAAGAATTCAGTATATATGCTGAATACTGGTTATTTATTAAATACATGTTTTGCAAATATTTTCTGCCAGTCAGGATTTTTATTCTTTTAATAGTGTTTTAAGAACAAATGTTCTTAATTTTGGTAAAGTCCAATTTTTCTTTTCTTTTTTTTTTCTTTGTTTGAGACAGCGTTTCCCACTGTTGCTCAGGCTGGAGTGCCATGATGCGATCTTGGCCCACTGCAACCTCTACTTCCTGGGTTCAAGCAGTTCTCATGCCTCAGCCTCCCTGGTAGGTGGGAGGTACACTACAGCTGTGCACCAACATGCCTAGCTAATTTTTGTATTTTTAGTATAGATGGGGTTTCACCATGTTGTCCAGGCTGCTCTTGAGTTCCTGGCCTCAAGTGATGTGCCCTCCTCAGCCTCCCAAAGTTCTGGGATTATGGATCTGAGATGAGCCACCGCTCCTGGCCCAATTTCTTCTTTCTTTTTACTAAATGGATTTTTGTTGTTGTTGTTGTTTGACAGGGACTCAGTCTATCACCCAGGCTGGAGTGCAGTGGCATGATCTCAGCTCATTGAAACCTCCACCTCCCAGGCTCAAGTGATCCTCCCACTACAGCCTCCCAAGTACCTGGGACCACAGGTGCATACAGCCATGCCTGGCCAATTTTTTGTATTTTTAGTAGAGACAGGGTTTCACAATGTTGCCCAGGCTGGTCTCAAACTCCTGAGCTTAAACGATCTGCCTGGCTTGGCCTCCGAAAGTGCTGGGATTACAGGCGTGAACCAGCACGTCCAGCCTGGGTTGTGCTTTTGATGCTCTTAACCTAAAAATTAATCACCAAACCCAAGATTATACACCCTGGCCCCCTCCCCTCCCCTCCTCTCCTCTTTTCTTTCTTTTTTTCCAGCTTTTATGTTTTACATTTAGGTCTTTAGGTTTTACATTTTGAACTAATTGTTTTATATGGTGTGAGGTATATGTGAAAACTTATTTTTGCATAGGGATATCCAGTTAATAGAGCACCAGTTCTTGAAAAGACTATCCTGTTGTTTTGAATTGCCTTTACATCTTTGTCAAAGATGACCTGGCAAATCTATAGAAACAGTAGATTAATAGTTGCCTAGGTGTGGGAATGAGGACTGACTGCAAATGGCATATAAAGCGTCTTTTTTGGAGTGAGGGAAATGTTCTGCAGCTGGATGGTGGTGACGGTTGTACAATTCTAAATTTACAAACAGTCATTGCATAGTACACTGAAGTAAATTTTATTGTATGTAAATTGTGCTTAAAGCTGTTTAAAAAATTAGTTGACATTATTTTTGTGAATATTTCTGGGCTCTCTGTTACATAAATAGGTTTAGCTTTTCCTTTTTTTTTTTTTTAAGTTCTGGGATACATGTGCAGAATGTGCAGGTTTGTTACCTAGGTATTCATGTGTCATGGCGGTTTGCTGCACCTATCAACTTGTCATCTAGGTTTTAAGCCCTGCATGCATTAATTATTTGTCCTAATGGTCTTCCTCCACTTGGACAAGCCCTGGTGTATGATGTTCCCCTTCCTGTGTTCATGTGTTCTCATTGTTCAACTTCCACTTAGGAGTGAGAACGTGTGGTGTTTTTTTATTTTCTGTTCCTATGTTAGTTTGCTGAGAATGATGGCTTCCAGCTTCATCCATGCCCTTGCAAAGGATATGATCTCATTCTTTTTTATGGCTGCATAGTATTCCATGGTCTATATGTGCCACATTTTCTTTATCTAGTCTATCATCGATGGACATTTGGGTTGGTTCCAAGTGTTGCTATTGTAAATTGTGCTGCAGTAAGCATACGTGTGCATGCGTCTTTGTAGTAGAATGATTTATAATCCTTCGGTTATATACCCAGTAATGGGATTGCTGGATCAAATGATATTTCTGGGTCTAGATCCTTGAGGAATCGCCACACTGTCTTCTACAATGGTTGAACTAATTTATACTCTTACCAGCAGTGTAAAAATGTTCGTTTTTCACCACAGCCTCACCAGCATCTATTGTTTCCTGACTTTTTAATAATCGCTATTCTGACTGGTGTGAGATGACATCTCATTTTGGTTTGATTTGCATTTCCCTAATGACCAGGGATGATAGGCCTTTTTTCATATGTTTGTTGGCTGCATAAATGTCTTCTTTTGAGAAGTGTCTGTTCATATCCTTTGCCCACTTTTTGATGGGGTTGTTTTTTTCTTTTAAATTTGTTTAAATTCCTTGTGGATTCTAGATGTTAGACCTTTATCAGATGGGTAAATTGGAAACATTTTCTCCCATTCTGTAGGTTGTCTGTTCACTCTGAAGCTAGTTTCTATTGCTGTGCAGAAACTCTTTAGTTCATTAATTTGTCAGTTTTAGCTTTTGTTGCAGTTGCTTTTGGTGTTTTAGTCATGAAGTCTTTGCTAATGCCTATGTCCTGAATGGTGTTGCATAGGTTTTCTTCTAGAGTTTTAATGGTTTTAGATTTTACATTTTAAGTCTTTAATCTATCTTGAGTTAATTTTTGAATAAGGTATAAGAACTGCAGCCAGTTACTTTTTTCTGCATATGGCTAGCCAGTTTTCCTCTCCTTAATATGACACTGAAATTGGTAGTGTGAGTTCTTCAGCTTTGTTCTTTTTCAGAATTGATTTTTGGCTCTTTTAGTTTTGCCTTTCATATAAAATTTGTCTTATTAATTTTTATTTACTTATTTATTTAATTAACTTTAGACTTGGGGTCCTACTATGTTGCCCAGGCTGTTATGAAACTCTTGAACTTACTATGTTGCCCAGGCTGCTCTTCAACTCCTCAAGCAATCCTCCTGCCTTGGCCTCCCAAAGTGTTAGGATTAGAGGTGTGAGCCACCATGCCTGGCTTTCTTATAAATTTAGAATCAGCTTGTCAATATCTACTCAAAAGCTTGCACAGATTTTAATCAAAATTGTATTTAATCTATAGATCAAATGGGGGATAATTGACATTTTAATGAAGATTTCCATTTATTTAGATTTTTTCTGATTTCTTTTGTCACTGTTTTGCAGGCTTTGATGAACATGTCCTACACATATTTTATTAGATTTATACTTAAGTACCTCATTTTCTTATGCTATTGAAAATTATTTTAAATTTCAAATTGAAATAGTTTATTGCTGGTTGTAGTAATATGATTAACTTTTATACATTTCAACCTTGCTAAACCTTTTTTTAAATAGATTCTTGGGGATTTTCTACATAATCATGTCATCTGTGAATAAAGATATTTTTCCTTTTTGATCTGTCTTTCTTTTTCTTTTCATATTTCACTGGCTGGGAATACCAGTATATTACTGGATAGGAGTTATAAGAGCAGACATCCACCATTTAGTGTATTGTTAGCTATAGGCATTTTAATAGACAACCTCTAGCTTAAGGAGGTCCTCTTGTTCCTAGTTGGCTGAGTTTTTATCATGAATGGATGCTGGATGTTGTCAGATGCTTTCACTGTACCCAATAAAATAATCATGTTTTGTCTTATTTAGACTGTTAATGTGGTGAATTACACTGATTAATTTTCAGATATTGAATCATCCGTACATTCCTGGTGTGAGCCCTACTTGGTCACAGTTGGTTCTCTTTTACATAGTAGTAGATTTGATTTTTTAATATTGAGGATTTTTATGTCAGTGTTTCTGAGAGATATTGGTCTGTGGTTCTCTTGTAAGGTCTTTGTCTGGTTTTGGTATTAAGGCAATTTTGGCCTAATAAAATGAGTTAGAAAGTGTTCTTTCTTTTGGAAGAGATGATAAAATACAAGTATTCTTAAATGTTGTTAGAATATTTAGTGAAATTAAGAAATGGCTAATGACACCATCTGCTCCCAAATTTTCCTTTGTTGGAAGGTTTTGAACTACAAATTCAGTTTCTTTAACAGATATATTCAGGTTAGCTATTTCTTGAGTAAGTCTGTTCCCTTTTTGTTCCTCTAATCTGTGGGGTCAAAATTAAAAAGAAAAAAGATGAAGTGAGGAAAATGTAAAAAGAAAATTTCTGAGAATTATCCAGAACAGATGAAAGATAGTAATTCAGAGATAGAGGAACCCCAAGGCATATCAGTAATGGATTCAGGAAATAATTATGTTACATCATCAAAGTACTTAGAGAAAATGACGGTTGACTTAGAATTGTGAATTCAGCAAAACTGCCTTTCAGCAACAGTGGTGAAGATGGTTAGCCTTAGAAGTGGCTAGAAATAATCTGGATTATGCATAATAAATATAAGGATATGTCAAAAAAAGAAGAGTTTATAATTTACAGATCAGTAGAAGGGAAAAATGGAATGGGGAAACAAAAAAGGGGTAGAGGGTGAAGGAAGGAAAAACAGAGCAAATAGCGAAAAGTAACATGGTGAAGCAATCTAAATAGATATGAAACCATACTATGCACAAATTGACTAAGCTTGCTGGCTAGGAAAAAACAAAGAAAGATGGCTAGCTTGAATTCTCCTTCACCTAAAACTGTCAACTTAATGTTTTCAGGAGACATGCCTGAAGCCTGAAGATGTGAAAAGGTCAACGGTGAAATAATGGAAAAGATATACAAAAGAGCTAGGTGCGAAAGGAAATGTTATGTTCGCATAAGACAGAGTAGACCTTCAAACAAAAGAGCATTGGGGATATACAGCTTTCGTCATTCAGGGTCACAAGTAGAGGCAGATGGCACATTCAAATTAAGACAATTCAAGGAAAGTTAATTTACAAAAGGATTAACTGCAGATATTAGTGAGTTAGAGAACTAGGATAGAAAAGGGAAGCTTAACACCAAAAGACAGATGAGATTAATCCATAAAACAGAAGGAACCAAGTAGCATTAGGAATTAAAGATGTAACTATAGATTCAGAAGTTCATTAGATAAGAAAATATGCCAATAACTTTGAAAACAAAATTGGCAAACTTATAAAAAGTATAACTTACTAACATTCTGATTCAAGAAGAAACAGCCTGAATAGATCTGTAACTTAAATAAGTTAAATAAGTAATTTAAAATTTTACAAAGAAAATACTAGGTCTAAAGAATTTTAATTTTGGCAGATTTCCTCACTGAAAGTAGGTGAAATGTTCTTGATGCAAGAGCAAGAACTTCTCAACGAGCAAGACAGTACAAGAAAGGCCAATCACAGGCCATCACACCCATGAATATTGCAAAAACCCTAGGCAAAATACTTGCAAACTGCACTCTGAGACATATGCAGAAGATAACAAGTTGAGTTTGTCCCAGGAATGCAAGGCTAATTTAACAAAGGTATTAATGCAATTAATCTCAAACATTAAAGAGGAAAAAATAAGATCATCTCAATAGATGCAGAAAATGCATTTGATAAACTGCAATATCCAACTAAAAAAGAGCCAGAACACTTTTGGCAAAATAGGAGTAGAAAGGACCTTTTTTAACCTGATAAGGTGGTGTCTGCCCAAAATCTACAGCAAATATCCTTTTTAAAAATGTTTAATTTTAATTTTTAGAGTTGATGTCTTGCTCTATCATCCAGGCTAGAGTGCAGTGGAGTGATCACAGCTTACCAGCAGCCTCAAACTTCTGGGTCAAACGATCCTCTTTCCTCAGTCTCCCAAGTAGCTGGGAATACAAGCTTGAGCCACTGCACCTGGCCCATAGAGCAAATATTCTTAATGGTGAGATGTTGAAAACATTCCCTTTAAATTCAGTAAGATAATGATATCCACAATTTCAACTTTTATTAAATCTTATATGGAAAGTTCTAGCCAGTGAAGTAAGAAGAAAAGGTTTGGAGAGAATGCAATTGTCATTATCTACACATAATGTAATTTTTAATATACAAAACATAGTCTATCGATTGTTAGAAATAAAAAATAGATGTAAGTTCAGTAGATAAAAATCAGTTACATCTCTATTCACTGAGAACAAACAGAAAACATTGAATATTTTAAGAGATACCATATGGCAAAACCATAAATGTATAAGAATTTATGCAGCACTTCCATGAAGTGCTTCAACTACCTATCAGTCAGGGTCTATCTAGAACAAAAGAAGCCACAGTAGTTATTTTAACTGACTTAGCTAAATAGAGGGATTTCGTTAAATAGCTGTTGGACAGCTAAAAAAAGGAAAACTGAGATAATACATAGGGGATAACGTCAAAAAAACAGGAAAGGAAAAGAGATTAGGGTTATGAGAACTTGGAATTGTAAAGAGGAGCCCCCCAGAGACAGGAAGCTGACCTCTAAGGAGATGGCACCACCCAACTGAACTCGTGAGTTCCTGGAGCTTCCCTGGAGAGAGCACTGCCTGGCTGAGGGACAGAAGCTGGAAACTGGGACTAACTGCTTCTGCTGCTGCAGCAGAAATCCAGTTTTCCCCAGGAAACCAGTTACTCGGCCAGGTCAATGACCTTCTTCACTTGTTATTTCAATGAAATGAGCCCAAGATGGCCTTGGTGGCAGCCTCCACTATTCAGTGGAACTATATTGTGTTCCCTGGGGGAAGCATTTCTGCTCTAGGAGCCTAAAATCTCAAAATGGGAAGCAAAATGCTGCATGTAGTGTATTAGGTGTAATGGCAAAGGGAGCCACTCCCATTTCTATTGCTGGGCCTGTATATTCCAGCTGTGGAGAATAACTGGAGACGCAGCACCATATGCTGGTCACTGATTCAGCGCATATACCATAGGATAGCTCTAAGATAGAACCCCAAATATACACATGTGTAAGACTCTCAGAGCTGAGAGCTATAAATTGTTACTGCTGGTGTTTAAAGTTGGTTCAAGCTCAACTAGAAAACAATTTGGCACAATCTTGTAAAGTTGAGCATTTGCATATCCTGAGATCCAGCAATTCTAATAAGAAAGTCTTAAAAGGCAAGTAGCAGCATTGGGTGTAACTGTAGCAAAACATTGGAAACAACCCAAAAGTCAATAGAAAGGACAGTGAGACCAGGTATGGCGGCATGCACCTGTAGTCCAGCTACTCGGGAGGCTGAAGATAGAATGCCCTTGTGCCCAGGAGTTTGAGCCAGCCTGGGCAACATAGCGAGACCTCAGCTCTAAAAAATCAATTAAAAATGTAAAACGTAAGGTAGAAGAATGAACAAATGAATATGTTATATATAGATATTAAATATACTTCAGAAGTATATCTAAGAAGATATAATTTTTAGAATAAAGAAAACAAGCTGTAACTGTGTTCTTTTAAAATTATAACATCCATTTAATGGATGATTGCAATATTTTCTAGTGCTTCCAACTCTTAGGTTCTGTATGTGTTCTATGGGCCCAGGCAGTGTTACCTGTCAGTAATAATGGTGTTGGGGGGGTGATATTTGTGCTGTTCCTAGGTTAAGGAGGACTCCAGGGAGGGAGCCTGCAGTTTCCTTTTCCAGACATTCTAAGTACAGCTACGAAATTCTGGGATCTGGGAAGGGAAGCGAAGTCTCTGCAGTCTGTACCCAAGTCTGCACATCACTATCATCTTCCAGTCCTGTGGCTCACTCCATTTCAGCCTCTCTGGTCCAGTTTTCCCTTAGTATCCTAGCTGGATGGGGAAGAGATGGGATTTAGGGGATTAAATGTTCTTTATAATGAACTCTATTTTCTGCTAAATTCCTCTTCCTCTGCTCTGCAAAGCCATTTTCCAGTTCCAGATATCTGCTTTTCATCTTCGTGTCCTGTGGGTTGGGCTACAGACCTCTCATAGTTTTATCAGTGATTGTTTCTCTTTCTCATTCTCCTTATGGTTTTAGGGGGTAGTTGCCAAAAGAAGAACAGCAGAAAGTTCTTAAATATTTTCAAAGCAGAAGTCCTCCCAGCCTCATTATGTTTTTATTTCTTTTTATTAGGGAACATATACAAAAGAAGAGAGAATAGCATAGTGAAGTTTCATGCATCCGTCACGCAGTTTCCACAGTGATTTATGTTTAGTTCCTCACTTCACATATACGAAACAGAGACTACTTATATATGTACATATGTGTGTGTGTAAATATCCACACACAAAGAGACTCTTTCCTCCACCACTAGATTATTTTAAGGCAAAACTTGGATACCACATAGTTTATCCTATGAGCAATTTAGAATCATTCTTAACTCTGAACTTCTGGAAACAGTGATCTCCCAGGACATAAACAGCATAGGTATCCCCACCAAACCATTATTAGGCATGTAACATGGGATTAGTAGCTGATAAAATTAGGCAAAAGAAATTAACATAAGAGGTAGTCACACTTAAAAGGATGGGGAAAAATTATAATGTTTCAGATAATATACTTGTATACTAGGAAAATGCAAAAGTTATCTGAAACATTATTAGAAACAGAGATTTCAGTAAGTAGCTTTCTTACCTGTAATCAACAACCAGTTATATTGTTAAGACAATGAAAGAAAAGAGCAAAAATTATATATAAATATAATGAAAGAAAAGATCTTCCTTAATAGTAAGAACAAAAACCTCAATAAATAAATACGTATCCGTGCATAGATATAAGGTGAAATACTGGATGTCTTAATTTGCTCAGTTTAGTTCAGGTACACAAAATACCACAGTCTAGATGGCTTATAAGCAGCAAACATTTCTTTCTCATAGTTCTAGAGGCTAGGAAGTCCATGGTCAAGGCTCTGGCAGAGTCAGTGTCTGATGATGGTTCTGTTTTCCAGTGCATAGATGGCCATCTCCTCAATGTGTCCTCACAGGTGGAAGGGTCAAATGAGCTCCCTCCATCCTCTTTCATAGGAGCACCAATTTCACTCATTAGAGCTCTGACCTCATGACTTAATCACCTTCTGAAGGCCCCACCTCCTAATGCCATCAAATCGAGGGTTACGATTTCAACATATAAATTTTGGGGGGACACATTCAGATCACAGCACCTGACAAGAAGCTTAGTGAGAAATTTGCAAGATAGCCTTGAGCACTTTAAAGCACTCCTTCTGTAGGACAGAAAAGAAAACCTGAATGTACAGAAAGTCATACACTGTTCTTGAATAGGTGGTCTCAGTATTGTCAAGTTACCAATTCCCCCTAAATATATTATGAATTAAGCACAGATTTCTTCAGGATACCAGTGGGTTTCTTTTTTTCTCTCTCTTTAAATTTTGGAACTTGACAAAATGATTCTAAAGCTATACCTGGAAGAAGAAACAATGGAGACTAAAAGATAAAAAAAAAATTAGAAAAATCTATCATAGCAGGTGTAGTCAAATGCATTATAAGTTTAAAGTGATTAAACAGTATAGTACTAATTCACATGCAGACAGATTATTCAGATACAGACAGAAAACTAAAAAATAGAACTAAATACACAAGAATCTGAATGTGGCATTTCAGATTAGTATTCATAAATGCCCATAAATCATTCAGTAACTGATTTGGGGATAACTGGCAGATATTTGGAAAAAATATAAGGGGAATTCTGCCTCAATCCTTACACCAAAAATTTCAGATGGATCAAGGTTTAGATATTTAAAAATGTTAACATTAAAGTGGGAACAGGTGATTTTTTTTTTCATACATTTGGCATAAGAAAGATTTTTAAAGTATGACACCAACCCCAGGAGATATAAAGAAAACTGGTAATTATTACTAAATAAAAATGAAACCTCCTGCCTGCCAGAACTCTATAAACCAAGTCAGAAGAAAATTTTTAACCTGAGATAAAATATTTTCTAGGCATGTCAAGGACTAATTTTCTTCCTGTCATGGGTCGAATTCTCCAGGAAGCAGATGTTGAGACACAGTTAAGAGTGCATGAGGTTTGCCCAGGAGCAGCACCTGGGAAGGAGGAGGGAAGGAGCAGAGTCTGCAGGGAGAGCTGTGGGACCAGGGTGTGGACCGGCCACACCAATAAGCTTCCTACAAGGACAGCCTGTGAGGGGAGTCCTGCCCTGGACAGAATGGCTGGGCTCTGGACACTCAGGGCTCCCTAAGGAAAAGCACAGGCTCGCCATCTTCCTTCCCTCCTGCCTCCTTGGGGGACAGCAGCTCCATTCTCAGAGGAAGCCACTGACACTGGGGTGGTGGATGAGCTGGATGGAGCATCACGCCTCAGGGTTGGCTTGCCTGTGGGCTGTCTCTACCTTCTACTTAGCCATCTGTGCCTTTGACTTGGCCAGAGTGGCCATCTCGTTCCTGCTCTCTTTGGATCCTCTTTCCTCTGGCTTAGTCACTGGCTGGGAATGACCCTGAAAAGACTGTGGCCCAGGCTGGAAAGCAAGGCCAACCCTGAAGGAATGAACAGCAGGAGGTTGCCAGATAAACACCCTTGTTGCAGCTGGATGGTGTGTCCGATCTTGAATAGAGATCTGAGGAGCACATCTCTGTGCCCGCCACACTCACTGTACAAACACTGCTTGTAAGTAGAAAAGACAAACCAGACTCTAGAAAAATAGGAAAAATACATGAACAGGTAGTTCATAGAAAAGAATTAATGGCCAACATAAAACTAATTCATAATTAAAGAAATTAAAACTACTGCAAGGTAGTGTTTACCACCTGACAGACTGACGAAAATGAAAAAGATTGTTAATACTTAGGGCTGGTGACAACCTAGGAAAGGGAAAGCAAGGATTTCATATGCACCCTTAATTGGAGGGCAAATTATTACAGCTGTTTTTTTTTTTGGAAGGAAATTTGACAATGTCTATTAGAATTTAAAGTATACTATATAGTCTCTGATACAATGATATGACCCCTGGGAATATGACCTTTGGATGTATGTGTACATGTGTGTAGGAAGATGTTCATTGCAGTTTTGTTTATAATAAAAACAAAAGAAAAAAGCCACTCTTTTTTTTTTTTTTTTTTGAGACAGAATCTCACTCTATTGCCCAGGCTGGAGTGCAGTGATATGATCTCAGCTCACTGCAACCTCTGCCCCCCAGGTTGAAGTGATACTTCTGCCTCAGCCTTCCTATTAGCTGGGATTACAGTTGTGCACCACCACACCTGGCTTATTTTTTGTATTTTTGTAGAGATGTGGTTCCACCATGTTGGCCAGGTTAGTCTCGAACTCCTGACCTCAAGTGATCCACCTGCCTTGGCCTCCCAGAGCACTGGGATTACAGGTGTGAGCCACCACACCTGGCCTCATTTTAAATTTGATGGAGTACTGGCTAAATAAAGTTACACAATATCCATTTTTAAAGAATTAAGTACTGGTGAGAAGAGATATCTACAACACATTGTCAAGAAAGAAGTTCTGAAGTTCTATATCTGAAGAAAGAAGCTGGCACTCAAAGTTGTTTGAGTAAAACAAAAGGGGCCATACACCTCTGTGGGTATAGAGTTAAGTACTGAAAGATTCCATGGACACTAGCGTTGTTATGTCTGGGAAGGGAGTTTGATTCGGTTGGGAGGGCAAAGGATGTGGCTTTCATTTGATCATATCTCCTCTTCTGTTTGCATACCTTTTCCAACAATTAATAGTATAGTTACACACACACACACACACACACACACACACACACACACACACACACACAATTATTTAAAACACAGCTGCAATGGCATTAGGACTAGTTGACAACTATTTTCAGTTGTTTCCCTTCCTGAGCCATGGTAGGAGGTCCAGTCTTGTGTAGTTGGATGAAGCCAAGTGACTCATCTGGTCATTGGTGAGTAGAAGTAATGGCATCAGTTCTGGACAAAAGATTTAATTGCCAACGTGAGATCCTCTAGAACTCTCCTTTCCCTCTAGGGAGGTGACTGACAACATTTAAGATGATGGGTGCTCCATCAGCCTGGGTGCCCTGTGACTGCAGTGAGTAGCCTTCCCCTCCACCCCACCTTTGGCCTGGGACAGACATGCATGTGTAGTGAACCTACAGTGGTGCCGGAAAAAAGAATATCTGGCCAGGTGTGGTGGCTCACGCCTGTAATCTCAGCACTTTGGGAGGCCGAGGAGGGTGGATCACTTGAGGTCAGGAGTTGGAGACCAGCCTGACCAACATGGTGAAATCCTGTCTCTACTAAAAATACGAAATTAGCTGGGCATGGTGGTGCATGCCTGTAATCCCAGCTACTTGGGAGGCTGAGGCAGGAGAATCCCTTGAACCCAGGAGGTGGAGGTTGTAGTGAGCCAGGAGGTTGTAGTGAGCCAGTGAACCAAACATTACAGTGATTTGCAAAGATGTAGAACAATGTTGTACTTTTGCTTTGTTAATTTTCATAAAATATGTTGTTTAGGTAACATGTTATATAATGGATTTATGTAATTTTTAACTAAATGTTTTAACACTTTCTCAGTTTTAATTTCTAGTGCAGTAAATATCATTCTATAACCCACTCAAACAAAACCTCTTTGGGATAATCAATAATTCATAAGCTGATAAAGGAATCCTGAGACCAAAATGTTTGAGAACTGCTGACCTAGACAATTCTGGCTGTTTCAGCAATTAGGAATGCACAAATATTTAAAAATGGCCATCAGCCATGGCCTACACAATCATTCACATGCAGTATAGACAAATTGGAAAATGAAAGAAAAAAGAAAATAACCATAATTTTGCTCCTCAGAGATAAGCATTTTGGTGCATTTCTGTGCAGCACTTCCCCCTACTGTTCCCCACTCACATAAAAAACAGAAACACAGAGGCACAGACCAATGTCTGAAACAATTTAGAACCGTACTCTATGTGAAGCTTGATCTCTCGCTTTTTCCACTTTACAGAAATAAAGTTAGAATTTAGGAAAATTAAGTTAGATTTTGCAAAACATCTCAAATATTCTCTGAAAACGTACTTTTAATGTTGATGAATTTTTTTTTTAATATATCTTGTATTTTGTGAGCTCCAGCCAAGTAAGTAGTCTTAAAAGATCTTGGAGATTAGTGGTATCCTAATCCCAACAGAATAAAAGAAAAGTTGTCTTATTTTAAAATAAAGTCCGTGGATGTGTCATTCATTTTCTTAATCCAGAAATCTCCAGTTGGAAGTATAATGAACTTCGGTCTGTATGGGGCTCATTCTTAGGGCTAAATCATCAAGTGTGTGATTTCTCTCAGTGTCTGAGAAAAGGGACAGAGCTTTGTAAATTCCAAGTCTCTGTAATGTGTTTTGTTGTTCATAGTTTTCATTTTCCAAGCAGGAATCCACTTAATTCTAGGCAGAAGTTTGCAATAGAAACGTCTCTTTACATTATTCCTGCTCTGTTCTTCGAGCAACACCATTGTAAATCTGGAGTACCAAGAGGGCACAATTATCCAATTAAACTTTCCTTTTTAATTTGCTCTCTTATCGCAAGTTTAAAAAATGTCACTGTCCAACTACCTGGCCTGTTGGGGTAAGGACTCTGGCAAGGCACCAATGTTTCTGTTTGAAAGCTTGGGATCTGGGGATCATGGCAGTTTGCTTGGAAAGCCCTCATCGCCTTCCTTCTGTTTGGAGCATTTTCTCTTCCAGTGGGTGGCAGTATTTCACTTTTCTTTTTTTTTTTTTTTTTTGAGACGGAGGCTCGCTCTGTCGCCAGGCTGGAGTGCAGAGGCACAGTCTCAGCTCACTGCAACTTCCAACCCCGGGGTCAAACAATTCTCCTGCTTCAGCCTCCAGAGTAGCTGGGATTACAGGCGGGTGCCACCAAGCCCGGCTAATTTTTTGTATTTGTAGTAGAGATGGGGTTTCACCGTGTTAGCCAGGATGGTCCCAATCTGACCTCATGATCCACCACCTCTGTCTCCCAAAATGCTGGGATTACAGGCATGAGCCACTGTGCCGGGCCCGTATTTCACTTTTCAATCCTCAATTCCATCAGGGACTTCTCAATTTGCATGAGGCTAGCATAGATTTTTCTTTTCAAAAGAGTAAGCAGAATTCATTTATATTCCCATTCTCTTCATGCCCTCCTCCCCATCACTCCTTCCCCAGTCTTGTTAACCTGTTGGTGAGTTCACCTGGAAACTCAGAGAACATCAGGACTTAATATGACAGGTTGATGGTGAACACACTTCTAGGGGAAAGTGTCCTATCCTGGTAGTGTCTGTGTGTAGGATACATTCTTGGAAAGTGACTTGAATGGATTTGGGTGGCATTGCCTACCCAGTATCCTCTGCCTCTTCTTTCTACCTGGGAAATTACTTCTTTCCCCTAGCCATGTGCTGCAAGAGCATCTGACCCAGCCCCAGTGTCACAAAATAAGCACAGAATGGTGGGTTTGGTGTAGAGACAATAGCTTAATAGTCAGTGTGGTGGTGGCAGAGGTATATTACTGAGCCTTGAAGGGTAACACTTATTTGACCATTCTTGTATTCACTTAATAAAAATGTTTCAGATGTATTAGATATCTATTGCTGTGTAATAAATTACTGCAAACTTCATGGCTTAAAACAATGTTCATTTATTCACAATTCTGCATCTGAACTCTGAGCATGGCATGGCTGGCTGGGTGTCTGCTCAGGGTCCCACATCAAAGTGGCATGAACCAGAAGTATCTGAGACTTCTCAATCCATTTCAAAAGTGTATTTTGCCAAGTAATGTTGTGCCTGTGACACAGCTTCAGAAGATCCTGACAACATGTGCCAAGGTGGTCGGGCACAGCTTGATTTTATACATTTCAGGGAAACATGGGACATCCATCAATATGTGTAAGATGGGTACTGGTTCTGTCCCGAAAGGAGGGACAACTTGAAGTGAGGTGGCAGGGCTGGTCGGGGCTGGTCTGGTTGGGGGTTGGGGGGTGTGGGGGGTGCAGTCAGAACTTTGAGTTCTGGCTGTCCTTTATCCCACAGCTGTGAAGGCAAGCTATCAATTTACGTTGCCAGGGTAAAATTCAACAAACTGTTTTAGGGTAAAGATCTTTGAGGCCCGCAAGAAATTTCCTTGTGGACAGATTGGGAGGGAGATATGCAGCTTTTAAAAAAATCTTTGTAGCTATCTGATTTAGGAATAAAATGAGACACAGCTTTGCTTGACACAGTTCCCAGCCTGACTTTTCTCTTTGGCTTAGTGATTTGGGGGTCCTGAGATTTATTTTCCTTTCACAGTGGCAAGATAGCTGCATTGTTGCCTAGAGCATGGGGGCCACTTCCTAGCCCATGCTGTGTGGCAGAACCCAGTTCCTTGTGGTTGTAGGACTGAGGTCCCTGCATTCTTGTCTAACTGCCAAGGGCTGCTCTCAACTTACTAGAGGCCACCGACATTCCTTGACACAGGCACCCTCATCCTTTCCAAAGCAATGGATAATCTCCACTACACTGACTACTATTCACACTTTGACGTGATTTCTCTGTGTCCAACCTCTAGGCCCACCCATGGAATCTCCTTATCTTAAGGTCAACTGATTTGGGACCTCACTTACATCTGCAGAGCCCTTTCATGGCAGCACCTATGTAAGTATTTATTTGATTGAATAACTGGGAGAATATATGTGTACACCAGAGCTCCAGAATCTTGTGAGGGCTTCATGTGTTCCCTCAAAAGTCTTGAAACCCCATCTCCAATGTAGTGAGGTAGGGCCTTTGGGAGGTGATTTAGGTCATGAGGCTGGAGCCCTCTTGAATGAGATTAGTGCCTTCATAGAAAGGACTCCCGAGAGCTCCCTTGACCCCTTCTTCCATGTGAGATTATAGTAAGCAGATGGCCGTGGTAAACTGGGATGCAGGACCCTCACCAGACTGCTTTGATCTAGGACTTCCCAGCCTCCTGATCTGTGAGAAAGCAATCCCTGTTGTTTATAAGTCACCCAGTTGATGGCATTGTGTTATAGCAGCCCAAGTGGCCTAAGACAGAAGCTGTCTTAGAATTCTGCCACCACAAGATGGCTGAGCTCTCTGCTCCGATGGAGTTTACATCTTCTTGTATTATTGTATTACATTATTCTTGTATTATGATTATTCCTTAATGGAGGAAGTCAGGTTGGGGAACATACAATAATACGATACAAACAACAATAATAAGAAATGAATAAAGAAGACACTTCAAAGAGTGGCAAGAGCTCATGTGGAAAGTAAGCAGGAGTGTGGAGTGGTTGGTGGCGGGGCCGCTTTCCATGTGCTCTCTAGAAAAGGCCTCTCGGAGGGGACATTGAGCTGAGCACTGGAGGATGAGGCAAACCAATAGTGCAAAGAACTGCAGGAAAAGCTTTCCGGGTGGACTAGAAAGGAAGATGGAGGCGTGCGCGTTTCTATCACCCTTTCCCTGCAGGCAGGCAGTGCCAGCCACCAGAGGCCAACCCAGCTGAGCCTCTCTCTCTTCCACCAGTTTATTAGCACCTCTTTTGAATATGCTTGAAGATGGGGTCAGTTTGGTTTCAAAGAGGAAGAAGCAGAGGGTTCCCTGAGGGCCCTCCGATGTCAATAAGATCCTCCAGCTCAACTTGGCCAGGGAAACTTGTGCCCAGTGAGGTGTGGGGGGCAAGGGCCATGAGAGTGTGCTTACCTAGAAACCGATAGATGGGTAAAGCCTCACTTGTTTCAAAGTATCTTTTTTTCCCCCTTCAAGAAGAGAGCCTTAGAAGAATTGTAAAGGACTTCAGTAAGTCATAAGTAATGTATGAAAATAACAGATAAAAGAGACCTTAATATTCATTCTTCACCAGGGCCCATCAAGCCCGCAATCTGCCCCAGCAGCATGCACAGTGGCCAGGGCTTAGCTTCAAATGTTGAGAGCTTACCACTCCTGTGGTTAACTGTCTGGCGCCCAGCCAGTGGGCTGAGCATACTTCCTGGGTCAGAGGAAGATGGAAGGCAGAGTCATAGGCGCTAGGGGCAGGGAGGCACCACCATGTACAGGAACTGAAGCTTCAGGGGCGTGTGTGGTGGCCAAGGGAACATGGTTGGGTCTCAGAATATGGCAGGTGTGTCGCTGGGAATCAATGTGCTGTGATTTTCATTGGCTGGTGACCCATGTACCATGTTGCCCTGGTTGGAAGCTTCATGAGGGTGGGGTGGGGGTATTATCCTGGGCTGTGGCTGCAAGTTGGCTCTCTTCTTGGTCCCTAAAGAGAAGTCGCCACACCCACAGCTTAAAACTGGGGAACTGGCAACTTTCATCTGCAAGAGATAGGTACCCAGCTCCTTCTCCTTCCTCTGCTTCATTCTCTCTGCCTGTGTAGGTGTTTCCTCCTAAAGGTAAAATCCATTTTTTTTTTTCTGTGAGCTCAAGCAGAAAAGTCACGAGGAAGAAGGTGCTTGGCTCAGTTCGGGTCACTGCACCCATCACCACGGCTGGTGGAATGGGGCAACCTGATTGGCAATCCTGGGTCATGTGGTCCTTTAAAGGACAGCCTCACCAGGATCAATAGAATCCCTGAAGGGGGGCGCAAAAAAAAAAATCCTTCCACTACCATTTCAGTTTACATAGCTCTTTAAGGCATACAAAACACTGTTGGGTGCGGTGGCTCACACCTGTAATCCAGCACTTTGGGAGGCCAAGGAGGGTGGAACACCTGAGGTCAGGAGTTCCAGACCAGCCTGGCCAACATGGTGAAAGCCCGTTTCTACTAAAAATATAAAAAAACAGCCGGGCATGGTGGCGGGTGCCTGTCATCCCAGCTACTCAAGAGGCTGAGGCAGGAGAATTGCTTGAATGCGGGAGGCAGAGGTTGCAGTGAGCCGAGACTGCGCCACTGCACTCCAGCCCGGCACCTGTCGACAGAGCAATACTCTGTCTCAAAAAAAAAAAAAAAACAAGGCTGAAAAAAAAGTCACTGTTAGGTTCAAAGAAAGATTCATTCTTCATCCAGACAGTTCAGTACAGTCTTCTGTATCCCCTTAAGATCCTTTCCAAGTGATTGCTGAGGAGCTGACTGGAAAGAGATTTCACAATACTTGTTCAGCATCAAGGAGAAGACAGAGGGCTGGCTATGCAGACAGAGTAATCCGGGTTGAGCCCACAAGTGCAGGAAGCTGTGAAGACGGGGATCAACAGCTCTCCAAGTGTCACCCCTGCCGAAGTCAAGTCCCTCAGGTGGCCGGTCACTGCCAACTCTTGACTCAGCTAGGCAGATTGTCATAGGATGGGAGTCATTTATTTGTTCTTGGGCAGCTAACTCACCAACTTTGAGCCTCAGTTTCCACATCTACAAAATGGAAAATATTACTTACATGTGGAAGTGAAAACCTGTTAAGGGTTTTTAGTAGCATTAAAAAAAAAATGAAGCCAATTCTGGGCTGGGTGTGGTGGTTCATAGCTGTAATCCCAGCACTTTGGGAGGCCGAGGTAGGCAGATCAGAAGGCCAGCCGTGCGAGACCAGCCTGGCCAACATGGTGAAACCCTGTCTTTACTAAAAATACAAAAAATTAGCCAGGCGTAGCGGTGGGCACCTGTAATCCCAGCTACACGGGAGGCTGAGGCAGGAGAATCACTTGAACCTGGGAGGTGGAGGTTGCAGTGAGCCGAGATCACACCACTGCACTCCAGTCCAGGCAACAGTGCAAGACTCCATCTCAAAAAAAAAGAAGCCAATTCCACACTTTCCCACCATTGAGATGCTGACCCTGAAGCATTAAGTCTTCTCAAGGGAAGACCAACTCTGGCTCCAGCTCCCCTCTTTCTGGGTCACCAAAGGTGTGTTTTCTGTGTCTCTATATGATTTGGCCTTTCTCTCGATGTGTTGGTGTCTCTAAATATACTGGTCTTTATGTTTTGCGGGATTCCAGAAATACAGCTTAGAGTTAGCATCGTCCCATGGGTCTCTGGGGGTGCCTGGGCTGCATTCCTGGAAATCTGGGCTACTGATGTGCTCTCAGGCTTGCAGGTGGTTCTTCTGTTTCTTGGACCTTCCGGCAGAGGCAGGGGTGACTGCACATGCTTGAGATGCTGGTGGTCCCTCTGGTTACATAGGAGGTCAGTTCCTGCCCTTGAGGAGCTCACTGTCTAGTGAGAAAATTCTCATTGGATGGAGATAAAAATCAATAATAATAATGGGTATGGTTTATCAAGCACTGGCTGTGGGCCGAGTTCTTTGCATGTGTCGCCTTAGTCAAGGTGTGGGGCATGGTTCAAAGTGGCATTAACTCCAGGCCTCAGGTTGCCCCAGTTCTACCTGGGCTCGACCACCTCTCCCCTGTGGGGTTTCTGTGGTTGCTGTCTTCAACAGGAGCAATTGCAAAATGGGAAACGAGATACTGTGCTATTATGGAAAACAAGGTATCATGCTATTTTGGGCTGCAAAGGTCAGTTGGTGCCTCCCTCTCCACTCCAGTGCAGAGTCTTATGGCTGGGCTAGAGGATGTGGCTTAGGTAGGAGGTAGATCTAAATGGTTTTCCTACTCGGAACCTTTCTGTAAATCCCAAGATGATGAGGTGAAGAGAGTGAAGAAAGAACAATAGAGCCAGGTCAACCCTGGGGAAGCAGGCTATGATCAAATTTGCCAACCCAGAGAATGGCGGCTGGAGCGGGAGGAGCTCCAGAGAGAGAAGTGAGTGTGGGACCTTGGCACACCCGCAACCTTGACTGCCAGTAGGTGGGATGTTTCTTCATCTGGGAGCAGGACCATTAGATGTGCAAACCCTCCATCCTGGAGGGTGGAAAATGAGATAGGTGGCAATGATGGGAAAGGTGTAATGCCTTCCTTCTCCCTTGAATCCCCGCAACTCTGCACACTGTAACCCAGAGAAGTCTCTATTTTATTCACTTCCTTTGCAAAGGGATTGCCAGGCACCCACACACTCGGAGTCTTGGCATTCCCTCTTTTCTCTGCCTGGAACACCCTCTCCCAGCTGATACCATGTGTGTTTCCTCATTTTGGGTCTTTCACAATAAAATGTTGCAATATTGGGGTAGAGTTGTGTAACCTCACCCCACCCCCATCCTGCCTCCGCCCCCAATTCACGTCCATCTGGAATCTCAGAATGTGACTTTATCTGGAAATAGTGTTTTTTGCAGATGGGATTAGTTAAGATTGGAGTAGAGTGAGCCCTAAATCCAATGACTGTGTTCTTGTAGGGAAACAAGAGGGAAAAAGGCTGTGTACCACAGAGGCAGTGAGTGGGGTTGTGCTACCAAGAGCCGAGAAACACCAGGAATTTATGGCAACCTTGGAAGCTGGAAGAGAGGCGGATACAGTTAGGCACTGTGTCCCCTCCCAAGTCTCATGTTAAATTATAATCCCCATAATCCCCATGTGTCAAAGGAGAGACCAGGTGGAGGTAACTGAATCATGGGAGCAGTTTCCCCCATGCTGTTCTCGTGATAGTGAGTGAGTTCTCATGAGATCTGATGGTCTCATAAGGGGCTCTCTCACCTTTGTTTGGCACTTCTCCTTCCTGTTGCCTTGTGAAGAAGGTGTCTTGCTTCCCATGCTATGATTGTAAATGTCCTAGGCCTCTTCAGCCATGCTGAACTGTGAGTCAGTTGAATCCCTTTCCTTTATAAATTACCCAGTCTTGGGGAGTTCTTTTTAATAGTATGAAAATGGACTAACACAGAGGCATAGAGCAAATGGACTCTCCCCAGAGCCTCCAGAAGGAACCTGCTGACACCTTGATTTTGGCTTTTGGCCTCCTGAACTCTTAGAGGATCAATTTCTGTTGCTTGAGCCACTCAGTTTGTGGCTCTTTGTTCCAGTAGCCCTAGGAAACTAGATAGCTACCCCTGACTGAAACCCCCCCTTGCTCTGCTACTCCTGCTTAGCACTTGTCCCTGCCTGGTGTGGCATGTGTTTTACTTCTGCGTCTTCCTGATTGTCAGCCTCCCTCCTTGGAATATAAGCTCCACCAGGTCAGGGGTTTCTATCTCTTTTCCCTCTGCTGCATCTCCACCATCTAGAACAGTGTGTGGAAAATAGAAGGTACTCAGTAAGTATTTGTGAGTGGATGAATGAGTGACTTCAGTTGCTGATTTATTCCCTTTCCTCGAGAATACATGGAGTCCCTTTTTCTTTTTATGGGATTATTGGAATCTAAAGAAACCATCTTAGCACTCTGTCCTCAAACAGTAGTGATTTAAACTAAAAAAGGCACTTGGTAGACCAGGGATATAATGTGTACACTTTGAGAGATCTCCCTTTGCTTCCAGTGGCCTTGGCTGACTGCCAAGCCTTTGTCCCCTCTTGCCATTGCTGCACAGTGTTCGATGGTCTCAGTCTCCAAAATGCAGCCAGGAAAGAAAACTCAGAGACTGGTTCTTTGGTGGGCAACCCATAGGTCCTGACCCCTTGGGTCCTACCAGCTTCTTTATTTAAGTTGCTCTTTCTTGTGACTTCTGCAGAACTGGATGGAGTCGCTAAAAATGACCCTCACCACTTATTCTCTGGAGAAGCACACAGTACACAATTTCTTTGCCAAATGCCAACAATCAAGACAAAGGCAGCCATTTCAGCTATTGTCTGGGCTGCAGGGAGCCATAACGGCTCAGCCTTGAAACAATAACCGGCATCTCACACAAGCCCAGGAGGGATGGCTGGTATCAGAGGAGGGACGTCTGTGCCAGCCACTAGTGAGAAAAGCCAGGTTGCCTCCAGCAGTCATGAGGACAGTCTCATCAACAAATGGCAGTGACCTACTCCAAAGGCCAGCTACGTCCAGTGGGGCAGCCATGAAGGCTGCGTGTGACAGGTAGAAAGGGGACTGGGAGGGAACTCAGGCTGACAAGGAGGGCATATTGAGTATCCCAGGATCACTCATTGGGGGCCATCCCTCAAAACTTGTGGGTGAGGGGCTGGAGGCCCAGAGAGTGAATGTGAAGCCAAGCAGGGCAGGAACAGGAAAGGGAGAGAAGAGAGGAGAGGAGAAGGGAGAAGGGAGAAGGAAGAGGAAGAGAGAATGCATTCTGACCATCCTGGCCATGATTTTGTTACTGGTTTGTGTCCCTGAGGTCGCTGGACTTGCCCTCCTGGTTCCTGCAGCTCTTCTCCAATTCTCTGAGTGACTCCAGCATCCTTCTGATGAAGCCCCATTTTGACTAAAGCTTTTGAATTGGGTGGAAATCTCCTGGAACTGAGAGGGTCCTCATGAATACCCTAGCAGTGAAGAGAAAAGGAAAAGAGAGAATAGAGACTCTCCTAGGCCACCAGCATCCTATCCCTAGCACCACCACAGTTCAGCATACATTCCCTTGAGCCCAGAGGCGTTCTGAATCCTTCTTAAAGCAGTGCTCCGGATGTTGGAATTGGCAATAACTGAAACACGTTTGTCATCCCCGATGTAGAGTCCAGACTTAAGTTACCAAATTTATTCCTTGAAACAGCCCTATGAAGGTACCACCCTCATTCCACTAAAGAGAAATCTGTTGCCAAAGTGGGTCAGTGGCACAGCTAGTACCTGTTAAAGCTAGTCTGTGTGAACACTAAACCCAAGCTGCTCCCACAATTCCCCATGAAATCAAGTGGAGCATCCTGGACCCAGGGCTTCCGTGGGACTTCAGAGCCACAACTGGAGTGGAACCCACCTTCTGTCTCAGTGAAAGTGCTTGCTTATTCTGAAGGAAGTAGCTCTACAATCACAACTGTTACCAAATCCCAGTCAGATGATGGCTGAGAAAGACAATTTGAGATTGGTCCACAAAAAGTTGTACAGGGGGTATATTTATCATAGAAACCTTGGCCACAAATACAATAATATCTTTGTCTGTAGAAGGCTACTAAAGAATTCCGATTCCCAAGAGGTACACAGTGACATACCTGTGAGATGTGTATATCCCTGGCGTTATTTATCTCATACATCTTTAACTACATTTGGTTACTTTTGTTGTTAAAATTAAGTTGTTCTTTTTCATTTCCCCTTGAAACAGAACTACCCTGTAAGGATTTAAACAGATGATTGAATTTTGCTTGGAACATGCAATCATGCCAAATAAATGTATTCTGAGCAGCCACTGTTGCTTTTAAAAATTCTAGTGAAAATTTGATCAAATGAATAGCTAAAAAGTATAAATGACCTAAAATGACTTTGTATGCTTTGGTGGACTTGTGCGGGGGTGGGGCTGGTGTCAATATTTATAAAGACTTATGCAACATATCCCTAATGGGCTGATTTTAAATAGGATGCATTAAAATCAAAGTTTGAGTGATGGTTAGACATTTGGGGCAATATAGTAATGATTCTCACGTCAGTCTAAGAAGAAATTTGCAAGTCATTTAGTTAGGCCAATTTACATGTGGTGTGGGATGAAGGACCCAAATAATAGAATCTTCTTTGTTTTCTATTTGTTTTGTCTCCAGAGCATTAATTGACAATGAAAAGGAGAGAGTTGGGGAGAGAAAGAGAGAAAGGGAGAGTGCAGTCATGGACAGTGGAGTAAAACTGTGGCTGCGTTCAAATTGTGGCTCCACCCGGTGGTAGTCATTAGGGTCTCCCACTAAGAGTTCTCCACTCCTGGCACATAGCGGACTCTACTTTCCACCTCCTGGCAGTTAGACGTGGCCATGTGACTTGCTCTGGCCAATAAGATGTTAGTGAAAGTGCTGATGTCGTTTCCAGGCAGAAGTCTCTAAGAGCCAGTGCACAATTTGCTGATTCCCTTTGTCTTTCACTCCCACAGATGAGGCTGCAATGGCAGAGGATCTGTCAGCCTGGGTCCCTGGTGAGGATGCTGTTGAGCAGGGCCATCTGACAACTTGTGATGAAGGGAGGTAGCATGCATGAGAAAACTTTGTTGTTTTAATCACTGAGTGATGTGGCTTGGCTGTGTCTCTACCTAAATCTCATCTTGAATTCCCACATGTGGGAGGTAATTGAATCATGGGGGCAAGTCTTTCTTCTGCTGCTCTCGTGGAAGTGAATAAGTCTCACAAGATCTGATGGCTTTATAGGGTGGAATTTCCCTGCCAAATTCTCTTTCTTCTTTGCCTGCCACCATCCATGTAATCATGACTTGCTCCTCCTTGCCTTCCGCCGTGATTGTGAGGCTTCTCCAGCCATGTGGAACTGTAAGTCCATTAAACCTCTTTTTCTTCCAAGTCTTAGATATCTCTTTATCAGTAGTGTGAAACAGACTAATACACTGAGAATTTAGAAGTGTTTGTTACCAATGCATACTCTAGGCTACCCTGACCAACCCTCCACGTGACCTTGGGCAAAGTGCTCAACCTCTCACTTCTCAGTTTCTTCTTTTGACAAATGGAGATCCTGACTCATCTAAATCATTTTCAGAATTAAATGGAAAGATACATGGAAATGGTGTGCCTGGCCTACAGCAAGTGCTCAATAAACATTAGCTGTTACTATTTTACATGTGGATAGGTAGAAAGAATATTTCTGTATGTATTAAAAGACTCCTTTCATATAATCATATAGGTGTTTGTGTTGATGCATTAATATCTGTCCTTAGCCTGAGTCACAATGGGAGCTGTAAAGGATGTTGGGGGTGGGGGAAGACCTCTTCGCCTCTCTCTTGCTTTCTTAAGGTAGCTATTTGTTGAGGGTGAATATGCCAACAGTGTGGCACAGAATAGAGGGTGGCACAGTCAGTGCCCAGGTTATGAGCCCCTGGCCCCACACCACTCATGCTTTTAAGTGGTCGGATTGTTCCACCCTCACCTTCTGCTTACTGGGGCTGTCTCCATCTGTTGCCATGGAACTGTGTTGAAGTTGATGCTATATATCCATTTGGATTTGTCATCTCCAAAAAACAGAAATAAGTCTGGCTAAATTAAACAGTAAGAGGGCTTAGAAAAAACAAAACAAAAGAAAAACCCAAATATTGTAAAACGCACGGAGATCCCAGAAAGGGCAGAGCCAGGCTTGAAGGCTACATGGTCAAGGACTCCATCCTAAATCATGCTTTAGACTTGGCCTGGAGAACTCATCAGTTCTAGGCATGAACACTTCAGACTGCTGCTGAGAACCTCTGCCACGGTCGCTGCTGGAAATTAGTGCAGCTTCTGCCTCTGTCATTACTCTCACCAAATGGAGTTCATGTGGTCTTTGCTTTCTCCTGTCACCAGTTTCTATAGGGAAAGGGACTCTGCTTTGGGTTGTAGTGAATTTCCTCCTTTCCTTTCAAACTCACTAATCAAATGTACAAGGTCCATACCTTGCGGGGGGCCAGATCTAGCCCTTGGGATTCTGCCACCCGCAAATTCCTTCAAATATGTCCTGCAGGGATGCTGAATGCACTGTGGTTTCCTGAGTGCATCGTGATCCCTTGTTTCTGATCTTTTCACATGCCATTTGAACGCTCACCCTCCCTTTAGTTTCTGCATCTGTTGTCACACAGATACAGTGTGTTTGTCATCTGGCTTACTCCTCCAGGCAGTCCTCCAGATTGTGCAGGACCCAGGCAGGAGCTCTACCTTTATGCTCTCAGAATACTTATCATCCTGTAATGCATTTGCCTGTTTCCTTATCCATTCTTACCAAGCCATGAGTTCCTTCAAGGCGGGCTATATGTTTTGTTCACCCTTGTGTCCAAGGTCCTATGACAGTGCCTGGTGCATGTTAAGACTCAAGAAATAGTTGAAGAATAAATGAACAATGTTGAAGAAATCAAAGGAGTGCAGTCTTCCTCTTTATTTCATGCTCCTGGGAAAAGCCATCCTGCCCCCTTGACTCTGCTTCTGGCAGGAGCATAAGGGGGTAGTTTGGGGAGAGAAGGCTCATTTGTCCCCCTGATGTCCCTCTCACAGGTCTGGGCCACCTTCACACCCCAGAATTTTTGTTTCATCACTGGAGTTGGTGTGTGATGATTCCTGTCATAATCAAAATTTTTTTTAGGAACTATTATTTTAGCTTACATTGCTTCTTGGTGTAACATGGTCTTCATGTTAGTTTTCTGGGGCTCCTGTACCAAATTAGCACAAATCTGTGGCTTAAAACAACAGAAACAGATTCTCTCACAGCTCAGTGGGCTAAATGTCCACCATCAAGGTGGTGGGAAATTCGGATGGGGGCTCGAAGAGGGCCACCTTCTTGCTGTGTCTTCACTTGACATTTCCTTTTTGCAGTGGTGGGGGTGAGGAAGATGTCTCTGGGATCCCCTCCTTTACTTATAAGGACACCAATCCTGTCAAATTAAGGCCTTACCCTTTTATCATTTATCGTTAATTACCACTTGTGATGGTTAATATTGTCAACTTGATTGGATTGAAAGATACAAGGTATTGTTTGTGGGCGTGTCTGTGAGGGTATTGCCAAACGAGATTAATAATTGAGTTAGTGGACTGGGAAAGGAAAACCCACCCTCAATCTGGATGGACACAATCTAAACAGCTGCCAGTGTAGCCAGAATGAAAGCAGGCAGAAGAACATGAAGAGACTAGACTGGCTCAGCCTTTCAGCCTACATCTTTCTCCTGACCTGGGATGTCTTCCGCTCTCAAACATCAGACTCCAAGTTCTTCAGCTTTGGGACTCAGACAGGCTTCCTTGATCCTTGACTTACAGATGGCCTATTGTGGGACCTCATCTTGCGATTGCATGAGTCAGTATTTCTTAATAAACCTCTTTTATGTATATGCCTAGCCTATTAGTTCTGCCCCTCTAGAGACCCCTAATACACTCCCTAAGAACCCTCTTTCCAAATACAGTTGCATTGGGGTTTAGGGCTTCAACATGCAAATTTTGGGGTACCCAGAATCTGTATCTTTCTTTAACAAATATTTATGCAAAATGGGAAAAAAGCCAGATCCATTATGTGAAAGTCAACACTAAATAAAGATGTTTTCATTACTGGGTGCATTTGCCATCACCCAATTTATTTTTTTCAGGAAAACTATACCCAAGCAATAATCAACACTTGCTTCATTTCTTTTTCATTCCAAGAGTTGGTGAATAGCTGTCTTAATAATTCATATTTTGTTAAATATAAGATAAAATAAGCCTGGTTTTATTATTGAGGTGATAGTCACATAACAGAACTAACCATTTTCAGTGGCATTTTGTACATTCATAATGTTGTACACCTACCACTTTTATCTAGTTCCAAAACATTTTTATCACCCCCCTCCAAAAGACCCCATGCTCATTAAGAGTCACACCTTATTTTCCCCTCCTCTAACCTGTGCCCACCACTACTTTCTAACTGTATGGATTTTCTGACTTTGGACATTTCGTGTAAATACAATATGTGGCCTTTTGTGTCTGACTTCTTTCAGTTAATAGATTATTTTCAAGGCTGATCCATGTTGCAGCATGTTTGAATACTGCTTTGAATACTGCTTTTTTTGTGTGAAATTCTATTCTGTTATGTGGATATAGCACATTTTGATTATCCATTTATCAGTTGATAGACACATAGGTTGTTTCTGTCATTTGGTTATTTTAAATACTGCCCTAATTTTTAACTTTCTCTCTTCAAGGCAAATTCCAGTTTAAACCTTACTGCCACTGTGTAGTGGACATTTTGTTTCTCACTTGAGTGAATTTACTTTAAGGGATCCTTGGGCAGCACAGTTTATCCCTGACTAAGCATCCTCATCATTTCCTCACTGTAGACCTGGCACCACGACTCCAAGGGGCTTGTTTTGTTAGGTGAGGCCGACTGCCTTCCCTGCTCGCATCCCCCAGAAAAATCCAATTTGCTAAAAGCCAACATTCCTTTACCATTCTGAATTGCCCAGGCTTTACCATAAAGAAAATAGAAAACAGCAATAAACAATCTTGTTCTTAGTAAATGCTTGTTGTTTATTGCTTAGAGTAGAAAGCCAACAATATGTTATGAGGAAGGCAGATTTATTTCTCTTTTTGGAAAGAGTTGCTCTATGTTTTCTATTTTCAGATGCCAAGGAATATTAGCTTCCAGCTTTCATTAACTGGGTGCTTATACCTCCATCTCTGGTAATTAGAATTCTCAGTAAAATGTACTAGTCCTATGTTGTATCCTAGTAAATGGAGCAAATTGAGCATGGATACAAATGTAACAAACCCAAATATCTTTTAGGATTGTGAAATAATTGCAGGTAACTTGGAATATACAGAGAAGCACAATGAAGAGAATAGAAATCACACAGAAGCCCACAACACAGGGATGAGCTGTACGTACTAATGAGGATGTGAATCTGCTGTCAGCTGCAGATCCTGGGGTGGCCTCTGAGCCCCCATCCATGCTACAGATTCCAGACACGGACAGTCTGCTGAGGCCAGCACTTATCCCCTTTTGAAGAAAGCATCTCGGCTACTCTGTTAATCAGCTGGGTGTGTAGAACTTTACGAGAGCGACTAACAGCAACAAGGCGGATAGATGCTTTGAAGTCTAACCCAAAGGCAGTTCATACTTTGCAGCCTTTTAAAAATGCCTTCATCTTGACTTCTAAAACTGCTGTGAATGCCAGAGCAATGGCAAGGAGCCAGGTTCAACCTCACAGAGCTGGAGTGCATCAAATAACCCTGGGCAACAGTGTTCTTGCTCACTTTCTTGGGAGTTCTTACTTAAATGGTAGTTTTTCACTTGATTATATAGCATCTGTCTCCTGCTTATAGAAATAAGAGTTTAAAAAAACAAGAAAAAGGAGATTTTTGATATGCAAATCAGAATGTTCTGAAACCTACAATTACAGCTGTTCTCCAGCTTGAATTAACACCTTGAATCAATCAACCAGTCAGTCATGTTGCCAATTAATCATTTAGGTTCTCTTGAGCAGAAGGCATTTGTGTGTGTGTGTAAAAGAAGGGTTAGTGATGATGGGTAAGGAATAATTAGGCCTCTACTTTTTTGGCAGCCTCCCCCTGTACCTTCACCTTGCTTCCAATTCCCATCATTAATCCCAGGGTCAAGATACCTGGCTGAGCTTCAAGAAGGCACATTTATCCCAGGTCCAACCAAGTTGCAGGGCTATTTGTTTTCCATTACACATTTAGTAAGTACCTGCTTGACAAGATGTTCAATATTTTTAGCCATCAGCAAGACACAGTTAAGTCCACAATCAGATAGCACTCCACACCTATTAGAATGACAGGAATAAAAAATAGTGACAACACCAAATGCTGGCAAGGAAGTAAGAAAATAATCATGTATACGTTGTTGGTGGGAATTTATTTTATTTTTTAAGACAGAGTCTTGCTCTGTTGCCCAGGCTGGAGTGCAGTGGCATGATCTCGGCTCACGGCAACCTCTGCTTCTCAGGTTTAAGTGATTCTTGTCTCTCAGCTTCATTTACACTCAGTAAAAGGGTAGGGTGTGGTGAAGATTTGCACTAGAGTGGCCATGGGAATAAAGAGGAGGATGTGACTGAAGAGGAGTTGGTGGGTAAGATTGCTTGGGTGCTCAGGATGAGAGAAAGGTCAATTTGGCCACGTGCCCTGACCCTAATATAGCATCTCACCCTATCACCCCTGTCCTGCCTTGCAAGGGGCCTCCTTCTGTCTCCTAGTCAACTCCATCTGTCCTTGCCGTTTTCCTTGAGTATTGCTTCATGAGGAGACTTCTCACCCACAAGCCTGCCATTGGTTCTCCTTTCACTCACCCTGTCCCGGGCTCCTCGGAGCCTCCCATCTCCTCTACTCTGCATTACTAAGGATGCTCTGCCTGTGGTCTCGGGAAGGAACGGTGACTGCATAACTTCAGAAACCTCTAACACCTTAACTTTGAGTCTCAAAGCTAAATTAGTAATAAAAATAGTCTGTGGTAGCTGATATGGTTTGAATCTGTGTCTCCACTCAAATATCACCTTTAATTGTAATCCACATAACCCCCACGTGTCAAGGACAGGACCAGGTGGAGGCAATTGTATCATGGGGGCAGTTGCCCCGTGGTGATCTCGTGATAATGAGTGAGTCTCACGAGATCTGGTGGTTATAAGTGTCTGGCATTTCCCCTGCTCGCACCCACTTCATCTTGCTGCCTCATGAAGAAGGTGCCTGCTTCTTCTCTATCTTCTGCTGTGATTGTGAGTTTCCTGACGGCTCCCCAGCAATGTGGAACTGTGAGTCAGTTAAACCTCTTTCCTTTATAAATTTCCCAGTCTCAGGTGTTTCTTCATAGAAATAGCAGCGTCTAGTACAAGTTGCATGTGCTGTTTCTTCTGCTGGAATTCTCTTCCACCCTTCTCCACCTGTCTGACTCAGTATACAAAAATAATACACATGCTTATCACTAAAATTTCAAACAAAGCAGGAAACTATAGGAGGTGAAAATCCCCTTAAACAACCAGCCCCACTCCCCAGACTTACATTGTAAATGATAGTGTCTTAAAATTTCAGTGAACACATAAAATTGCTTTTTCCTTTGTTAGTTTAATTTATAAGTACTACTATAAAGTAATATGAGTACTTAAGTACTATTATAAAGTAATAGTAGTACTTAACTCACCCTAAGTCTGAGTTAGTAGCCCTTCTCTGTAAACTCAGAGCATTCTGTGTATATACTACGAGAACACTTATCACAATGAATTGCAAATTCTCATTTGTTTGTGGTTCTAGCTAAACAGTAAGCTCTGTGAAGACAGGCACTGTTGTGTTTATCAATGCTTACCCAGTGCCCAGTATGTTGTAGGCACTCAATAAACGTTTCTGTAATGACTGAATGAGCCCCACTAACTGGGACTCTTCTCATTTATAGTTTTCTCTAGAGAACCTGGAGATATTTCTACACAAAGTGCCATCACCCTGGCCCAGGAGTTCACTTTTTATGTGGTTACATAAAAAGCTCCTCAAACCCCTTTGGTAGAAGCTTGCTAACTGCTCCCTCAAACCTACTTCTTGACTAAGCAATGCATAATGGAGTCTCTCTGTATTTCTGACATAAAAAGAACAATGTGTTTGTGTTGGGACATGTTCTAAATTTCTAGAGAAAAAAATGGTGCCCCAGCAGTTAGAGATGCTTTAGAGTTATGTATACTGGGACAGATGTCTTTTGAAAACCACTCAGTTGTGGGGATCTGGAGTCCTCTCTATCCCTGAACCCGACCCCATGTCTTTACTCATGTGGCAGAGACATTTGTCCATCAGCAGTCACTCTTCCCAGCTTCTGTATTTAGTTTTCAGCTGGGTACATGGCTTCCTAGAATAAAGACTACATTTTCTCCAGCCTCCTCTGTAGCCAGGTGTGGCCAGATGACTAAATTCTGGCCAATGGAAGCAATCAGAATTTATGCCTCGTGTGGGTTATGTCCTCAAAAGGAGGCCTATGCTGCCTTCATCCCCATTTCCTGTTCCCGTTACCTGGAATGAGAATGTCAGAGTGAGCTGCCCTGGAGCATGTAGCTGGGGGGTGATGAGGCAAGAAGGGGTAGGAACCGAGGTCTCTGATATCCGCCTGCTAGCCCAGGATTAGTCTCATCTGGACAGTTCTATAAATCAGAAAGAAAGGGAATACCTTCATCTGGTTTAAGCCACTATTACTTTGGTTTCTGTTATAACAGCTGATGCCATGTTCTAACTGATATACTTGCCCAGGCACGGTGTTTGGGAGGGAGGGGCTTGGAGATGGTATAAAAAGTAGGATGGGTAAGGTTTGCACATGCCTGTTGCAAACTTGGGGACAGACAGCTATTTTCCCATTTTCTGTAGCAGTGTTATAGTTGCTTCTCTTTGAAGCAATCGGTTCCGCTGCAGGATCTGATGGCAGCCAAGTTCATGAAGGTCACAGGAGAGAAAAGCTGTCTTAACAGAAACATTCTCCGCATGAGTGATGTCAGCCTCCTGCTGGCCTAAATGGGAAATCCAAGGAATCAGGGACAGTCAAGTCAATCACCTCTTTGACGTTCTTCTCTCCCTTTTCCGAATGAATCTTCTTTTAGCACTTGATGCAAGGAAATAATGCAATAACATAAATAATATAAATATATTAAATATATACTATACCATAGTATATATTTTACATATATTATCTATGATGTTACACAAATACATTGACTGTGTAAAATAAATGTATTTATAGAATTTAAATAAATAGCCTAAATATATTTAAATAAATATAAAAACGCAGAAATGTCCATAAATAGAACATTAACAACAGTAATAAAACAGCTACAATTTGTTGAGGTATATAATGTGCAAAGTTCTGTATTTCACTGAATCTTTTTAACAGTGCTTTCTCCACTGAAGAGTACATTGAGAGAGGTTAAGAGACTTGGCTAGAGTCATGCAGTTACAAAGTTGGCAGAGCTGGAATTTGAACCCTGCATGATATGACTTCAAAGTTTAAATTCTTTCCACAATATTATGCTGCTTTGCTGATTGTTGTATTGTTATAAATTATTAATATAAAAGTTGTTATAACATTTAATAATTAACTGAATGTTAGAGGCAGTAGGGAGCTTAGAGACCAAGTGACTCAATGTGCTAACATCAAGGAGCAGATACAACCAAAGAAATGAGGTGCCTTGCTCAAGATCACCCAGTGGCAAAGTCAGGAGTTCAACCCAGGACTCCTGGCTTTTCAGCCTGTGTTATTTTTTCCTAAATTACCCTCAGAATAAGCCGTTTGGATATAAAATAAACTTTTGCTAGTAAGGAATGCTGCTGTCTACTTAGAGGGTTTTTTTTTTTAAGGCATCTGGGCCTTGAAAATCACCCCAGGTGATTCTTATGAGCAGCCAGGATTGAAAACAACTGAGTTAAGTTTTTGGCTAAGTCTAGTCAAATATTATTTCCTTGGGTTTCATTTGTCCAAGGCAAAGGGAAAAAGGGGGAATACTTCTAATATTTTGTGGTACTTTCTGACGCTTTGTGGCACACAAACTGATTTCACAATTACATATATATCAATAACTATGTTATGAACACTTAAATCATTATGCTGATCTGCATGTTAGCAGGAGTATGGAGAGACCTTATTCACAATCAGTGAAAAGCCAAATTAATTGTGATGATCATTGTGTCGTCCATTTTTTAAAAACATCACTTCTTGATGTCCTTGAGACAGTTTAATTTACCAAATACAAATTCTGATGAGATGATTGTGAGTTACAGCCTTTGTGCAGATCATTTTGAGGGTAATGTGCAGAATTATAATCATTTTATGCTCCTCATTAACTTCCTGTATTCCAACATTTGTGTTTCTCATTCTTCTTTGTAATCACCAATCTGCTGAAGCATAGATGAAGCAATATATGACTAAGAATAAAAACAATCTAAAATTGTACTATGATCAAAGCCATATGGCAGCTAGCAGTGTTCAGTAGAATAATACATTGAGTCATGGGCATATTCATCTACTCTCTACTTACTGTGTGGCTTGCTCATTTGATTCACTTATGTAAGTATTCCAATATATTCTGTATTACAGGGAAAGGTTTTTGATAATTATTGATTAAAATTAGAAACAACAAACATGCTATTACCTTTAACCTCTTGGAGAAACTTTATACATTTTTGAGAATCTGCAAACAAACAGTTGGGAAACCCTTGTATAGTGGGCAGAAAAAAAAAAAAGCGTAGACACTGGATTCTAACAGAACTACAATCAAATTCTGGCACTATTATTTTCTGGATATGTGAACTAAGTTAGCTAACTTCTCCGAGCTTCAGTTTTTTCATCTCAAAAATGGTTTGACAACTGTTGTAAGGGTGAGTTAAGTCATTACCTTAGGGCCAGGTACTGAATTTTATGTAATACTTTGCGAGAGATAGGACCGGGGCAGACATCAAAGTCATAAAAACGTTATAAGCTTGGTTTGACTCCTCAACAACAGGTAGAAGGATTAAGGAGCAAGATTTACTTAGGAAAAGTTTGCTTTAACGGACTTAAGTGTGTTTGCTAAGTTCCATGTTAGAATGAGGCACTTAATAGTTCCACAGAAATAGAGCTCAATTGTCTGTCTTTTCTGATAACAACAATTGCTGCATCATCTAAATTGGGTTTATTTCTGATCAGGTGGGTACCAGAATGATCTGTAAGACATGCCTCAATAGCAGAACACCTTTTTTTAATATCTTAATTTCTTCCCTGGTCCACTTATGTGAGCTTAGGAGTTTAAAAAAAAAAAGCTCTCTTATTTTACATTCATTCTTTTTTTGTAAATATATGTCATGTACCTACTCTGCTATAGAAATTGTGTCAGGTACTGGGGGATGTAGTAGTGAAAAAGGTGTGTCGCTTCCCTCAATGGTCATATAGTTTAATGGGGAAAACATACATCATCCAGTGATTACACAAGGGTAAAATTGGAACTATGTGAAGAGCTATGAACAAGAGATATATTCTGTGATGTGAGCTCATGACATGTGTCAACTGACCTAAAGATAGGCAATCAGGGCCCAGAAAGTGTAATCTATTAGCAAAAGTCATACAGTAACTTAGTATCACTCACTCAAGTATTAACTGAATTTTTACTACAAGATCATCCAAACACAGTAAAGCAAACAAAACAAAAAATGAACTCAGACTCCATTAGAAAAAAATAGTTTAATTGACCTGGGAATAAATATAATAAAATATATAGTTTGAAAACTACAAGTATTTATTATTTGATAAAATTAAAGAAGGCTTAATAAATGAAAAGATTAGATTTAATATTGTAAGTGTTCTAAAATTGTTCTGTAGTAAAATTTCTAATCAGAATCTCAATATTATTTGTTTTTAGTGGGTGGTAGTGGTAACTTCCAAGTTAATTCTAAAAATTTATATGGAAAAGCGAAGGACCATGAATAAAAGAGGTGATCTTGCAGAAAAACAAAATTGAAGGACTTACCACAGAATAAGACCTGCAGAACTGAAGTTGTTATGATAGTTTGTGTTGCAAGGTTAGACAAAAAAGGAAACAGGAGTGCCGAAAAATAATTCCACACATACAAAGCAATATGATTTATGACAAAAATTACACTATGGTTCAATGGGAAGTATCATTTTTTTCAGTAAATGGTACTGGGTCAATTAGATATCCATGCTGAAAAAATAAATCTTGATCCCTTTCTCATGCTGTACATGAAAGTTAATTCCAGATAGGTTGTAGATACAGATATGAAAGGTAAAGCAGTAAAGATTTTAGAATAAAACAGACTCTTCATGGTCTTGAAGTAGAGAAATATTTTAAAACAGGCACAAAAACACTAAAGGAAAAATTTCATATAAATATAATTTTCTTAAACATGCCTGCTAACAAAAAGACGCCATTAAGAGTAAAAAGACAGACTACATTTTGGGAAAATATATTTGTTATATACATGTATGTATGTATCCTCATATTAATAAAGTTTGACTGTTTCTTTGAATACAATTCCTGCCTCCTTTTTTCTCCTTTTGGAACTCCCACAATACCTATATTGGTTTGCTTGATAATGTTTATAAGTCCCTTAGGCCTTCACTTTTTTTTATTCTTTTTTTTTTTTTGAGACGGAGTTTCACTCTTGTTACCCAGGCTGGAGTGCAATGGTGCGATTTCGGCTCACCGCAACCTCCGCCTCCTGGGTTCAGGCAATTCTCCTGCCTCAGCCTCCTGAGTAGCTGGGATTACAGGCACGTGCCACCATGCCCAGCTAATTTTTTGTATTTTTAGTAGAGACGGGGTTTCACCATGTTGACCAGGATGGTCTGGATCTCTTGACCTCGTGATCCACCTGCCTCGGCCTCCCAAAGTGCTGGGATTATAGGCGTGAGCCACCGCGCCCAGTTTTTTATTCTTTTCTTTCCTGCTCTTTTGACTAGATAATTTTAAATGAAATGATCTGTCTTTGTGTTTACAGATTATTTCTTCTGCTTGATAAGGTTGGCTGTTGAAGACTTCTAGTGAATTTTTTGGTTCAGTTATTCTTCAGATCCAAAATTTCTTTTTAAAAAGTGTCTCTTTGTTAATATTCTCTTTTTAATATGTAATTTTCCTGATGTTATTTAGTTGTCTATCCATGTTTATTTATAACTCCCTGAGCTTGCTTCAGACAATTATTTTGAAATCTTTGTCGGGCAATTTATGGATCTCCCTTTCTTTAGGATTAATTACCAGCGATTTATTTTGGTCATTTGATTGTGTCATGTTTCTCTGATTCTTTGTGTTTCTCATGGGTTTGTGTTGGTATCCATACATTTGAGTAAATAGCCACTTCTCCCAGTGTTTTTGACTGACTTAAACAGGAAAAGACTTTTGTCAATCGGGCTGGCTGAAGCTTCTCATACCTTTTTTATGGTTGTGTCTTCTTCAGTCTTGTGTGTGTAGATTCTTAATTAGAGGGACTTACTGGATTTTTTTTTTGGGGGGGAGGGAATCCCATAATCTTTTGCTCCCTCTGATATCTGATTGCTGTACTGTGGGCCAGGACATTGAAGGCATGCTCTACTACCCCCCCTGTTTCCCTGTGTAGAAGCCTTTAGTTATGTACCTTCTCCTAATCTTGTAGACCTGTGCTGGGTATAGAAAACTTCCCTTTTCCTTTCCTTTCTTCTTAATTACCGCCATAAAACACCAGTTCTGTCAATGCTCCAGGTGAGACAGCATAGGAAACAGCTCCTCAAACTATCTGAAAGTACAGGGTATTGGATGTATGGCCTATTTTTTTACCCCTAGCCCCACTGCCCCCAGCAAGAGAGAAGTTGTGGACCAGGGGAACAGCTCTTAGTGCTGAGCTGCGTCTTCTTGGGGCAGGGTCTGATGTGGATAAAGTAAAATGACTCTTCTTATTTATTTCAATGCAGCTGTTCTTGATTTTATTCTTTCCTGGGGTACTGCAGCTTCTTCACTGGATCCTGAACTTCTTGTAAAGTTATTTTGTTCTGTAGATCATTGTGAAATCAGCGTTTCTTTGGGGAACAAGTGCTGGGACTTCCTATTCCACTATTGTGCTGATGTTCTTGCTAATCTCCTTTCTCAAAAAGGGAAAATATTAAATCAGAAATATGAATCTCTTGGGGGAAGGGATTCACCTTTAATTACAGGGAAATGAAACAAATAACTTGGTTCTAAAAGTATTTTGTTTCCTGAGGTTCTATGGTTGTATATTTGTTCTTTGTCCTATTAACATAGCTGAAAGGACATACAAAGTTTAAGAATCTACTTGAAAATTAATTAGATTGAAACAAAGGTCTTGTGATTAGACTCAAGCACAGTCTGTTTTTCATCAGTTTTTCTGTTTCCTGACACTTTATATAAAGAGATGAGAATTTTCTTGACATCAGATTGTCTTCCTTCAGGGATTATCTCCTATTCGCTTGAAATGTAAACTTCTATGTTTGATGAGTATCAAGGTTTACAGAAAATGATTTGGATGTTAAAAGTCAAACATGACTAGTGTAAGAGATAATTATATGTACATTATCTATATCTACATGATCTATATATTATATCTACATGATCTAATATCTATATATTCTACATGATCATTTCAGTTGTATTTAAACAATAAACTGATTTTAAACTTGTTTTTCTGTTTAGAGTTAAGTCTTGTTTTCTATGCTTAATATAACTTGTGGAGATATTTAAAATTGCTGTTTCTTGCTGCAGAGGTTTTCAGTCAGTTGAAATTATATAAAAGTGTTTCAGACAATTTCAATGTTTAAACATATTGCCAAATGTTATTTATCTATAGTACTCAAATAATTCTTGCTGGTTTTTTTTTTTTTTTTTTTTTTTGGTGTAGATTCTATCACATCTGTGAGAAAGAACATAAAGAACCTAATGTTTGTAGATCAACCACAGAAGGAACTGACAAAAATGACATAAAGAATCCCATGAAGAGAAGAGTCAGGCATTCAGTGTTTTTCTGACAGTTAGTTTTTCTCACAGAGAAAATAAAGAAGCAATACCAGTACTGACTCTGGTTGTCATGGTGAATAATCTTGACAATTTTTTCAAACATATAGCAGCATAAGAAATGCTTCACCAGACACATAATCCAAGCACTCCATGTTCTTTGAAACAATAAAATTTGGTGTCAGAAAAGTCTAGTTTCTGGTCCCAGCTCCATCACTGATTGTTGATGTCTGTGATGCCTTGAGGCTGTAACTTTACCTTAATGAGGCTCAGTGTGTGTGTGTGTGTGTGTGTGTGTGATGGAGATAACAAAATGTGCTTCATTTAGTTATTTCAAAGATTAAATTAGACAATATATTCTAAGTCTTTCACTTTGCACAAGACCTATAGAAAATGCTGAAAAAAGCATCCAGTATTAGTATTTGGTTTTTGAACATGACATTAAACTTGGAAATATCTGAGAATACATGATCCCCGCACCAGAACATTTGAGGGCAGAAGTTATCTCTTTGAGCCTAATCTTATATTCAAACACATCAGGACATGTTTGCTGAGGTGGAAAAGCAAGTATAGGTGAGTTGATGTGCATGCAGAGGGATGAGTTCTTTAGCGGAGGAAGAAGTAGGTTTTTGAGTTTTCACTGGCAGGTAGAGCTATGAGGTGGAGACTATGAGCTTGGGTGCTTGGTAGAAAATGCCTATGGCCTGCACATTCCCAGGATGGGTGCAAGGGAAATGGTGATGTGAGATTCTTGGTTTGAGTTCATTGCTGAAGGGTGCTGGAGAGAAGGAGAATGTGGTGGACATTGAGAGGCGAATATAATTGATAGACTGCTTCAAGAACATATGCAAGATGCCCCTCAGACAAAACTTTTATTTCAGAAAATTATTGTTCCTTTGATTACCTTTTAAAAATTATAACACACATAATATTTTTATTTCTTCTGTCTTTAGGCTTAATTTGTTCTTTTTTTAGTTTGCTAAGGTGAAAGCTTGAATTATCAATTTAGATCTTTTTTCTTTTCTAATATAGCATTCAATGATATACATTCTTGTTTTTCTGTATTCAAATTTTGATAAGTTGTATATTCATTTTAATTTAGTCCAAAAGTAGCTTGAAAAATTATCTTGAGACTTAACTGTTTCACCCATGGGTTTTATAGAAGTGTGTTAATTTTCAAATTTCTGAGATTTTCTAGTTATCTTTCCATTATTGATTTCTAGCTTAAGTCCATTGTGATCTGAGAACATATTTTGTCTAATTTCTATTTTATTAAATTTTTTGAGATGGAGTCTCACTCTGTCACCCGGGCTGGAGTGCAGTGGCTTGATCTCTGCTCACTGCAACCTCTACCTCCCAGGTTTAAGTGATTCTCCTGCCTCAGCTTCCTGAATAGCTGGGATTACAGGCATCTGCCACCACAACTAGCTAACTTTTTGTGTGTGTATTTTTAGTAGAGATGGGGTTTCACCATGTTGGCCCAGCTGGTCTCAAACTCCTGATCTCAAGTGATCTGCCTGCCTCTTGGCCTCCCAAAGTGTAGGATTACAAGTGTTAGCCACTGTTCCTGGCCTATTTCTTAAATGTGTAAGTGTGTTTTATGACACAGAATGTGGTCTATCTTAGTGAATGTTCTGTGTGAACGTGAGAAGAATGTGTGCTTGTTGTTATTGGTGGAGTATTCTATAAATGTCAATTAGATTAAGTTGATTGATAGTGCTGTTCAGGTCATTTATCCTTACTGATTGTCTGCCTGTTTGACCTATCAATTATTGACAGAGGAGTGTTGAAACCTCCACTACTGTTATATGGTGGATTTGTAGATGTGTTTTTTCACTTCTATCAGTTTTGCTTCATGAACGTTTATTTTTTGTTGTTGTTGTTATGTGAATACATGTTGAGGATTGTTATATCTTCTTGGAGAATTGACCTTTTTATCATTATGTAACATCATTTTTTCCTGATAATTTTAATTATTCTGAAGTTTATTTTGTCTGAAATTAATATATTTACTCCAGCTTTTAAAAATTAGTGTTGTAATTTTTCTTCATCTCTTTACTTGTAACCTATTTGAGTCCTCGCATTTGGTGAGTTGCTTGTAGAAAATATACAGTTAGGTCTTGCTTTTTTATCCATGCTGATAATCTCTTTTAATTGATGTATTAAGGCCTTTCACATTTAGAGTAATTATTGTTATAGCTGGATTAATATCTACTTGTTTTCTGTTTATTGCATTTTTTTAAATCTTTCCCCTCATTTTATTTGGCGTTTTCTGGAGTATTTTATATAATTTTATTTATGCCTTTTCTCTTAGCATATCAACTATGATGCCTTAAAGTTTTTTAGCTGGGTGCGGTGGCTCATGCCTGTAATCTCAGTACTTTGGGAGACTGAGGTGGGTGGATCACTTGAGGCCAGGAGTTCGAGATCATCCTGGCCATCATGATGAAAACTGTCTTCTCTAAAAATACAGAAATTAGCTGGGTGTGATGGCAGACACACGTGACAGTGTGATTTGCTGCCTTCCTCCCCATCACCTATATCTAGCATTTCTCCCCATGCTATCTCTCCCCAACTTCCCACCCCCTGCTGTCCCTCCCCTATTTCCCCCCAACAGACCCCAGTGTGTAGTGCTCCCCTCCCTGTGTCCATGTGTTCTCATTGTTCACAACTGCCTATGAGTGAGAATATGTGGTGTTTGATTTTCTTTTCTTGTGTCAGTTTGCTGAGAATGATGGCTTCCAGTTCATCCATGTCCCTACAAAGGACACGAACTCATCGTTTTTGATGGCTGCATAACATTCCATGGTGTATATGTGCCACATGTTCCCTGTCCAGTCTATCATTGATGGGCATTTGGGTTGGTTCCAGGTCTTTGCTATTGTAAACTGTGCTGCAATGAACATTCGTGTGCACGTGTCCTTATAGTAGAACAATTTGTAATCCTTTGGATATATACCTAGTAATGGGATTGCTGGGTCAAATGGAATTTCTATTTGTAGATCCTTAAGGAATCGCCATACTGTCTTCCACAATGGTTGAACTAATTTACACTCCCATCAACAGTGTAAAAGTGTTCCTGTTTCTCCACATCCTCTCCAGCTTCTGTTGTCTCCAGATTTCTTAATGATCGCCATTCTAACTGGTGTGAGATGGTATCTCAATGTAGTTTTGATTTGCATTTCTCTGATGACCAGTGATGATGAGCATTTTTTCATGTTTGTTGGCCTCATGTATGTCTTCTTTTGTAAAGTATCTGTTCATATCCTTTGCCCACTTTTGAATGGGCTTGTTTGTTTTTTTCTTGTAAATCTGTTTTAGTTCTTTGTAAATTCTGGATATCAGCCCATTGCCAGATGCATAAACTGCAAACATTTTTCCCATTCTGTTGGTTGCTGATTCACTCTAATGACTGTTTCTTTTGCTGTGCAGACGCTGTGGAGTTTGATTAGGTCCCATTTGTCTATTTTGGCTTTTGTTGCCGATGCTTTTGGTGTTTTGGTCATGAAGTCCTTGCCTATGCCTATGTCCTGAATGGTTTTGCCTAGATTTGCCTCTAGGGTTTCTATGGTGTTAGGTCTTATGTTTATGTCTTTAATCCATCTGGAGTTAATTTTAGTGTAAGGTGTCAGGAAGGGGTCCAGTTTCTGCTTTCTGCACATGGCTAGCCAGTTTTCCCAACACCATTTATTAAACATGGAATCCTTTCCCCATTGCTTGTTTTTTGTCTGGTTTGTCAAAGATCAGATGGTTGTAGATATGTTGTGTTGCCTCCGAGGCCTCTGTTCTGTTCCATTGGTCTATATCTCTGTTTTGGTACCAGTACCATGCTGTTTCGATTACTGTAGCCTTGTAGTATAGTTTGAAGTCCGGTAGTGTGATGCCTCCCACTTTGTTCTTTCTGCTTAGAATTGACTTGGCTATGTGGGCTCTCTTTTGGTTCCATATGAAGTTTAAGGTGTTTTTTTCCAGTTCTGTGAAGAAGGTCATGGTAGCTTGATGGGGATAGCATTGAACCTGTAAATTACTTTGGGCAGTATCGCCATTTTGACGATACTGATTCTTCCTAACCATGAGCATGGAACGTTTCTCCATCTGTTTGTCCTCTCTCATTTCGTTGATCAGTGGCTTGTAGTTCTCCTTGAAGAGGTCCTTTACGTTCCTTGTTAGTTGTATTCCTAGGTATTTTATTCTCTTTGTGGCAATTGTGAATGGCATTTCGTTCTTGATTTGACTCTCTTTAAGTCTGTTATTGGTGTATGGGAATGCTTGTGATTTTTGCACATTGATTTCATATCCTGAGACTTTGCTGAAGTTGCTTATCAGTTTCAGGAGATTTTGGGCTGAGACGATAGGGTCTTCTAGATATAAAATCATGTCATCTGCAAATAGAGACAATTTGACTTCCTCCTTTCCTATTTGAATACCCTTTATTTCTTTCTCTTTCCTGATTGCTCTGGCTAGAACATCTAGTACTATATTGAATAGGAGTGGTGAGAGAGGGCATCCTTGTCTAGTGCCAGATTTCAACAGGAATGCTTCCAGTTTTTGCCCATTCAGTATGATATTGGCTGTTGGTTTGTCATAAATAGCTTTTATTATTTTGAGGTATGTTCTGTCAATACCTGGTTTATTGAGGGTTTTTAGCATAAAGGGCTGTTGAATTTTGTCAAAGGCCTTCTCTGCATCAATTGAAATAATCATGTGTTTTTTGTCTTTGGTTCTGTTTATGTGATGAATTACATTTATAGACTTGCTTATGTTGAACCAGCCTTGCATCCCCGGGATAAAGCCTACTTGATCATGGTGGATAAGCTTTTTGATGTGCTGTTGCAATTGGCTTGCCAGTATTTTATTGAAGATTTTTGCATCTATGTTCATCATGGATATTGGCCTGAAGGTTTCTTTTCTTGTTGAGTCTCTGCCGGGTTTTGGTATCAGGATGATGTTGGTCTCCTAAAATGATTTGGGAAGAATTCCTTCTTTTTGGATTATTTGGAATAGTTTCCGAAGGAATGGTACCAGCTCTTCTTTGTATGTCTGGTAGAATTCGGCTGTGAACCCGTCTGGACCTTTGTTTTTTTGGGCAGTAGGCTCTTAATTGCCGCCTCAACTTCAGATCTTGTTATTGGTCTATTCAGGGTTTTGACTTCTTCCTGGTTTAGGCTTGGGAGGAGGCAAGTGTCCAGGAATTTATCCATTTCTTCCAGGTTTACTAGTTTGTGTGCACAGAGTTGTTTGCAATAATCTCTGATGATGGTTTGAATTTCTGTGGAATCTGTGGTGATATCCCCTTTATTGTTTTTTATTGCATCAATTTGGTTATTCTCTCTTTTCTTTTTTATTAATCTGGCTGGTGGTCTGTCTATTTTGTTGATCTTTTCAAAAAACCAGCTCCTGGATTTATTGATTTTTTTTTTTAAGGGTTTTTTTGTGTCTCTCTCCTTCAGTTCTGCTCTGATCTTAGTTATTTCTTGTCTTCTGCTAAGTTTTGAGTTTGTTTGATCTTGCTCCTCTAGCTCTTTCAATTTTGACGATAGGGTGTCCATTTTTGATCTCTCCTTGCTTCTCATGTGGGCACTTATTGCTATATATTTTCCTCTAGAGACTGGTTTAAATGTGTCCCAGAGATTCTGGTATGTTGTGTCTTCATTCTCGTTGGTTTCGAAGAACATCTTTATTTCTGTCTTCATTTCACTGTTTATCCAGTCAACCTTCAAGAGCAAGTTGTTCAGTTTCCATGAAGCTGTGTGGTTCTGGGTTAGTTTTTGAATTCTGAGTTCTAACTTGATTGCACTGTGGTCTGAGAGACTGTTTGTTAGGATTTCCATTCTTTTGCATTTGCTGAGGAGTGATTTATTTCCAATTATGTGGTCAATTTTAGAGTAGATGTGATGTGGTGCTGAGAAGAATGTATATTCTGTGGATTTGGGGTAGAGAGTTCTGTAAATGTCTATTAGGTTTGCTTGGTCCAGGTCTGAGTTCAAGTCCTGGATATCCTTGTTAATTTTCTGTCTGGTTGATCTGTCTAATATTGACAATGGGGTGTTAAAGTCTCCCACTATTATTGTGGGGGAGTCTACATCTCTTTGTAAGTCATTAAGAACTTGCCTTATATATCTGGGTGCTCCTGTATTGGGTGCATATATATTTAGGATCGTTAGCTCTTCTTGTTGCATTGATCCTTTTACCATTATGTAATGTCCTTTTTTGTCTCTTTTGATCTTTGTTACTTTAAAGTCTATTTTATCAGAGATGAGAATTGCAAATCCTGCTTTTTTTTTGCTCTCCATTTGCTTGGTAAATCTTCCTCCAGCCTTTTCTTTTGAGCCTTTTTGTATCCTTGCATGTGAGATGAGTTTCCTGGATACAGCACACCGATGGGTTTTGGCTTTTTATCCAATTTGCCAGTCTGTGTCTTTTGATTGGGGCATTTAATTCAGTTACATTTATGGTTAATATTGTTACGTGTGAATTTAATATTGCCATTTTGATGCTAGCTGGCTGTTTTGCCTGTTAGTTGATGCAGATTCTTGATTGTGTTGATGCTCTTTACCATTTGGTATGTTTTTGGAGTGGCTGGTACCGGTTGTTCCTTTCTATGTGTAGAGCCTCTTTCGGGAGATCTTGTAAAGCAGGCCTGGTGGTGACAAAATCTCTGAGTACTTGCTTGTTCACAAAGGATTTTATTTTTCCTTCACTTATGAAGCTTAGTTTGGCTGGATAGGAGATTCTGGGTTGAAAGTTCTTTTCTTTAAGGATGTTGAATATTGGCCCCCACTCTCTTCTGGCTTGTAGGGTTTCTGCTGAGAGATCTGCTGTGAGTCTGATAGGCTTCCCTTTGTGAGTAACCCGACCTTTCTCTCTGGCTGCCCTTAGCATTTTCTCCTTCATTTCAACCCTGGTGAATCTGACGATTATGTGCCTTGGGGTTGCTCTTCTTGAGAAATATCTTTATGGCGTTCTCTGTATTTCCTGGGCTTGAATATTGGCCTGTCTTGCTAGGTTGGGGAAGTTTTCCTGGATAATATCCCGGAGAGTATTTTCCAGCTTGGATTCATTCTCTTCGTCACATTCAGGTACACCTATCAAACGTAGATTAGATCTTTTCACATAGTCCCACATTTCTTGGAGACCTTGTTCTGTCTTTTTTACCCCTTTTTCTCTAATCTTGCCTTCTCGTTTTATTTCATTGAGTTGGTCTTCGACCTCTGATATCCTTTCTTTCTTCTGCTTGGTCAATTCGGCTGTTGAAACTTGTGCATGCTTTGCGAAGTTCTCGTGTTGTGTTTTTCAGCTCCATCAGTTCACTTATATTCCTTTTAAGTTGTCCATTCTCATTAGCATTTCATCAAATTTTTTTTCAAGATTCTTAGTTTGTTTGCATTGGGTTACAACATGTTCTTTTAGCTCATGGAAGTTTCTTACTACCCACTTTCTGAAGCCTGTTTCTGTCATTTCATTATACTCATTCTACATCCAGCCTTGTTCCCTTGCTGGTGAGGAGTTGTGATCCCTTGTAGGAGGAGAGGTTTTCTGGTTTTGGGTGTCTTTGTCCTTTTTGCACTGATTGCTTTCCATCTTTGTGGATTTATCCACCTGTCGTCTTTGTAGTTGCTGACTTTCAGATTGGGTCTTTGGGTGGACGTTCTGTTTGTTGATGATGAAGTTATTTATGTTTCTTAGTTTTCCATCTAACAGTCTGGTCCCTCTGCTGTAGGACCGCTGATATCCACTCCAGGCCCTGCTTGCCTGGGGATCACCTGCAGCAGCTGCAGAACAGTAAGGGTTGCTACCAGTTTCTTCTTCTGCTATCTTTGTCCCAGAAGGATACCTGCCAAATGCCAGTCTGATCTCTCCTTTATGAGGTGACTCTTTGGATATACAGGGGTCAGGGAGCTGCTTCAGGAGACAGCCTGTCCTTTATAGGAGCTCAAGTACTAGGCTGTGAGTTCCCTTGTTCATTCAGAGCTGCTGGGCAGCTACGTTTAGGTCTGCTGCAGCAGAACTCATAAACCACTATTTGTTCCCAGGTGCTCTGTCCCGGGGAGTTAGGGCTTTATTTATGAGTTTCCATTGTCCTGCACCTTTTTTTTTTTCAGGGCTGCCCTGCCAATCAAGGAGAGAGCCTAGCCACTGTCTGCCTGCAGAGGCTTTGCTGAGCTGGTTTGGGCTCCTCCCAGCTGCCTTGTGAACTTCCCTGCAGTCCTGTTTATATGGGTGTAGTTAGAACTGCCTTGGCAATGGTGGCCCACGTCTGTATTGGTGGACTCTCTGTAATGGCAAGTTGCCTTGGCAATGGCGGGTTGCCTTGGCAACAGCAGGCAGCCTCAGCAATGGCAGAGGTGGTGGAGTGTCTCGGTAATGGTGGACGCCCCTCCCCCACAGAGCTGGACCCTCCTGGCTTCAGCTGTGCTTGCTGTGAAACACTCAATCCACAGAGTTTCTGATTGCTGTTCTTTTGTGGTGATGGTACCTGCTGAGCCTGATCACTTGGCTCCCTGCCTCAGAGCCTTTTTTTTTTTTTTTTCTTAGTTGAACAGTCGACTCTCTCCCAGGTGTTCCAGCCTCCTGTTGAAAAGGCGCCGGGACCTGTGTGATTTCCCATGTGGTGACTCACTGTGCCGGCTTAAATAGCGGCACTGAGATTCGTAGCCCTTTTTTTGCCCAGGAATCTCCTGGCCTGGCTCCCTGTTCAGTCCCCTTTTAAATCAGATGAATGGGCTACTTCCCAGGGCTCCAATTGCCTGCTAAAAGGGCACCCGGACCAGTGTATTTTGTAAGGATAACCGACGTGCTGGGGCGTGAGCAAAGCAGCCCTGAGGGGCAAAGCAGTCGCGCCGACCAAAACAGCCGCAGTTGGCGACCCGTGGGGCTCCTCCGCCTGGGAATCTCCTGGTCTGTGGGCAATAAAAATGCGGCATCCACTCGCCCTCTGCGCTTTCACGGGGAGCTGCAATCCTGAGCTGTTCCTAAATGGCCATCTTGGATCTATTGCTCTAAATGTATTTTCAAATAATCATACCATTTCAAGTATAATTGAAGTAGCTTATAATAATGTATTACAAATTCCTCCCTCTCATTTTTTATGGCTTTATTGTTATTTATTTTACTTATGTTTCCTTGCATGAAAAAATCCATGAAGAAGGGTTTCAACCTTTCAGTCACACATCATTTCTAAAGACTAAGCTGTAATCAAGTTTCTAGACCTGTTGTGTCCTAAAGGGGACATGAATTGGTCACAGCTAAGTCCGATTCTCCACGCTTGCTGCCACCTCTCCAGCATCTCCAAATATGAACAAGACCGGTGGGACGCTAAGAGGCCCATGTGTGGAGTTTGAGTAACTTGAAATCTGAGCAGTTAATTACATTCCATCTGATATGACCCTCTAAATTAACTTGTGCCTATTGAGATCTCTCAATCCATTTCAAACACTAAGAAAAATGATGAGATAAAATGAAATTTATTCTGAGATAAAATATATTTTTAAAGAGAAGTTACAAAGAGGATAGTCTAAAAGGATCCTGGCTAGTGAGCCTATATCTTCCCTCCCCCTAAAATCATGGCTCCAGCTGGGCTATATTTATGAAATAGCCCCTCAACTCTTCCCTTTCTCGGATGTCTTCATGAAATTGGAAGTATCACATGCAATATGTGTGTGTGTGTGTGTGTGTGTGTCTGTGTATGTATATGTGTGCTTACACATATCTGAAATGAACATTTTCAGTACCCTTCCTAACTAATGTCCCTCTCCAGAGGTAACCATTATTTTGAGTTTTATCGCCTTACTTTTTGTGTATCTTTGAGCTTCATATATGTGGAATGATACAGTTTGCAGTCTTGTGTCTGGCTTCCTCCCTCATCGGTCTGTGAGACTGATTCCTGTTGTTGCTCGTGGTCGTGGTTTGTTTTTGTTTCTATATAATACTCCATTGTGTAAATGTACTAAATTGCTATGGTTGATGGATATTTAGGTTGTTTTCAACTTCCATGTATTATGAATATAGCTGCTATGAACATTCTTGTGTTATCAAGTGGCCCTGAAATTCATTTCTGTTTGCTAAAGTGCCCCAGGAAGTGTGTGCTAGAAGAAAAGATTTGGGGAACTTATGTTTTGGCATAACAATTCTTAATAAGAAAGTATAAAAAAATGTCTGGTTATTTTTTCCAGGCAGCAGGAGGGGAGAGGGAATGGTGATCTGCTGTAGGTCTACTGGGCAGTGGAACTTTGGCCAAATCTCCAGGGAATTTCTAGAGGCATGAAATGTTCTGTGTGAGGCAGTATGCATATATGTACACAAATATGCTCATAACAAAATAAAGAAACTCATGACAATTAGTCCTTATTTCTGTAACTGGGCACATGGTTGTACCTGCCATTTAGAGCCACTTTCTGCTACTCATTCCGAATTACCTTTGTGCTCAGCAAGCCTGTCTGTTGGTTGAGATTCTTTACCTGGTGGGATAACCCAAACCTTCATTCCTGAAGGGTCTGGGCCATTAGCAGTCCTACCTGAATTGGATTGTTTTAGTTTCCCATGCATTTTAATCACAGAGTATGGTAATATTAAGAGGTACCCTAAGGGATCTCCTGTATTCCAGACACATTCTTTCTTGCCTCCATTGTGGAATAATAGCACATTTCCCCCTTGGTAGTCAGGATCAGTCACCCCAGCCAACACTGAAACTCTCTTCTTTGCCTGTCGATTCAGAGGTGTGAGGAGCCCAAAGTGACTGGCAGTGGTCTTGACTCCCAGTTCAATGGAATTACTGTTGTAGCTGCCAGTGGAAGCATTCTTTTTTGAAATTAAGATCTCTAGGCTAACAGAGGATAATAAAGAAACAAGAGGCAAAAATTTTGCTAGTGAGTCATTAGGGGTAGTAGTGAGTGGTGGTATCCCATTTTCACACCTTGATTCCTAGACCCGTGAGTCATAGCTGTGGGAGAAACAGCACCATATACTGGATGCTGATTCAAAGAATATACAGCTTTCTATAGAACCTTGTCCCACTTGTGTAAAGTACTGTCACCTAGTTGGTGAGGTCACCTGTAACTGGCTTCAAAAGGCCACTTTGCATTCTATCTTGCCAGCTGCTTTAGAATGGTTGGGAACACAATAAGACCAATGAATTTCATGAGCACAAACCCACTGCTACACTTCATTTGCTGTGAAGCGAGTCCCTTGATCAGAGCAATGCTGTGTGGACCACCATGAAGGTGAACAGGGCATTTTGTAAGTCCACAGATAATAGGGTTTACAGAAACATTGTGTGCAGAGAAGGCAAGCTCATATCCAGAGCAAATGTATATTACAGTAAGATAAAATGCTGCCCCTTCCACAATGGAAGCTGTCCAATGTAATCAACCTGCCTCCAGGTAGCTGGCTGGTCACCCCAGGGAATGGTGCCATATACTGGGGACTCAGCATTAGTATCTGCTGCTGGCAGATTGGGCACTCAGTGGTTGCCATAGCCAGGTTGGCCTTGATGTTTCAACTCTATATTGTGACTGTGTGTGAGAGAGATAGAGGAGAGAGGAAGGGGAGGGAGGGGTGGGAGGGAGAAGAGGAAGAAGCTAGTAAAATTTTAGGGGATTATGGGGGCAAAAGGCATGAGAAAGTTGCCTCAGGAACTCGGAGAAAATGTGGGGCATCTCACAAGATTGTTAGACTTTTAAAATGTAAATTTTTATTTTACAGAAAAGTTGCAAAGATGAATTGAGTTCTCTTGAATCTCTCACCCAGTTTTCCCTGATGGTAACATCTTACATTACCATGGGACATTGATCAAAATGAAGAAACTGCAAAGCGATCATTACTATTAATGAAATTCCACACTTTATTTGGATTTCACAAGTTTTTCCACTAATGTCTTTTTCTGTTCTAGGAGCCAGTCCAAAATCCCACATTGTGTTTTGTGGAGCTGGATTTTGAAGGCAAATTTAATCATCCCTAAGGTTACATATCATATATATGTATTACATATAGCTGTATATAATATGTCCATTTAGCTACTGATCAGATAGATTTTATTTTTGTAGAGATGGGGCCTCACTATGTTGCTCAGGTTGGTCTCAAACTCTTGGGCTCAAGTGATCCTCCTGCCTCAACCTCCGAAAATACTGGGATTGCATATGTGAGCCACTGTGCCCACCCTCAGACTTTAAAATATAAGAAATCTGAATTTTTTTTTTTTTTTTTGAGATGGGGTCTCACTCCATCACCCAGGCTTGAGTGCAGTGGCACAATCTCACAATCTCAGCTCACTGCAACCTCTGCCTCCTGGGTCCATGCAATTCTACCTCAGTCTTCCTAGTAGCTGGGACTTGGTGAGTTCTGATTCTACCTTTAAGAATAGGTAGAGGCTGGTGCTATGGAGGGCAGGCATGGAGCAGAGGGTTGGCTGGAGCCCACTGAGGTCTCAGCCAGGGCATTAGCATGGAATGGGAAAAAGAGAGTGAACAATACTTTGACGTGTGGGTTTACATCCTGACTCTGCCATGGACCAAAATCATGCTCTTGGGCCAGCTATCTTCCCACAAAGCTGTAAACAGAGTGGAGCAAGTGAACAGATGTGAAGGAGGCTTTTAAAGTGAAAACCCTATACATAGGAGGGCCCAGGACTCATACTAACATGTAAAACAGTCTTTAAATCTGCAGAGCTTTCAGAAAGCATATCCCTCTGCGAGAGAAGGGAGAACTTGGGTCCAATTTCAGGCTCTTCCATGTCTTAGTAGTCGTGCCCTTGTGTAAGTTATTTAATCACACTAAGCTTCAATTTCCTTATCTGCAAAATGAAGTTAATGACATTATTTACTTGACAGAGCTATTGTGAAGACTAAATGTATTAATAGATGTGAAATGCTCAGTGAAGTACTTCATGTGTCATAATGTTAGCTGCTGTTTTATCGTCACTATTATTAGAATTCCTATCTGATGCTTTTGAGAAGAGATTTCAGAAACACTTTCTCATTATGTCCCTGACTGCCCGACACCTCTGTACATGAGGGCATATTGGCTTCCATCTGCTTGGATGAAGAACCAGCAAGTTAGCACAACACATTAACTATGTGCAGTGCAAATACAGAGATGATTTTCACAGAATTTAATATCAAGTTAGACACCATTCTTGTTTATTTGCTTTTACTCCAGGGGAGTAGAACCATTGTTAGAAACAAATGTCCCACCATTGCAGTGTGATGCTTCTCTGGGTGAGCTGGGTGGGTCAGATGAAGATGGGGCAGACCAGACCCACTGTGCTGATGTTGGTAACTGCTCAGATGAGATGTCTTGACAAGCAGTTTGTTGATGAGGATACCCAGGAGAATCTACAAGCAGTAGATTCCATTCATCTTCTGGGTATCCTCATCAACACAGTGCCTGATTTATGGGAAGTCTGCACTCCACAGAGGGTACAAGTAGAGAATGTGTTTACTTTTTCCAACCACTGCCTTCTTTTACTCTGATAGATTTTTTTCCCAGCTCTGTGAAAAATCAGAAATATCCCATTGCTCTCTGTAGTTTTAGTTATATGTTTCATTTTGGTGATCACGATTTATATTTACTTATTAAAAAGTGTAGCACCACTGCACTACAGCCTGGGCATCAGTGTGAGACTCCATCTCAAAAAAAAAAAAAAGTGTAGTCCAGGCCTGGGCACAGAGGCTCAGGCCTGTAATCTCAGCACTTTGAGAGGCCAAGGCAGGAGGATCACTTGAGGTCAGGAGCTCGAGACCAGCCTGGGTGACAGAAATTCCATGTCTACAAAAAATTTTTGAAAATTAGCCAGGCATGGTGGCATGCATCTGTAGTCCCAGCTACTCCGAAGGCTAAGGTGGAAGGATCACCAGAGCCCAGGAGCTCAAGGTTACAATGACATATGATAATGCCACTGCATTCCAGCCTAGCAACAGGGTGAGACACTGTCTCAAAAAAAAAAGTCCAGTCCAATGTAAAGCAAAATTCTAACATCATGCACAGTTAAAGCTTTTCAACCCCTTCCCAGTTCAGTACTAACCTATTAGGAATGCTCCACTCTTTCTCTCTTCCTATCACCCCTCCCGTTCCTGGTTGTTTCAGGGTGTCAGATGGATGGGCTTGTCCTAGCAGCTGGCCTCTGAAGTGGGTATCAGCAGCAGTGGCACAGTGACTGTCCTCCATGAGGTCCCTCGGCCAACAGGTTCTTGGAGGCCACCGCTCTTCTGCTGCCCTCTCTCCTCTTCCCGTGGTTCTACCCTGCTCCTATTGCCAGAATTTTCTAGACAAAAAGCAGAAACTAATTTCCATGTTTATGTCTGTTCTCAAGCTCCTGAGGACTGATAAACTCTCTCTGAAAGCTGACCACATTTCACTCCAGAGTGACCCTGGGCACTTAACATTTCACCTGTGAGTGGGGTATCAACCTCCTCTTCTTGCAAGCATCCCCACATTTCTTTGAAGAGTCTTTGGAGCCCTCCTCATTTGGCCAGGCACTGGGGGGTCATCCCTTCCTCTCCTATGGGAAACAGGAGAGGAAATGCTCCCCATTCTTCTCCGGGGACTCCCTTATCTGATGGGTTCTCCTACTTTAAAAGCTTCCTTTAAATGACACTTTAAAAAAATTTATATAGGCTGTTAAGGATGATGAGGTGAGGGTCTCAAGGCCAGTTTGGCACCAACTAGACAGTTCTGGAGGTGGTGTCTTTCAGGTTCTTGGTGCTCCTTTTAGAATATGGAAGTACATATTATCTATTGTCTTAAGCTTTGGGGCCTTAGCTAAAATTTTGAGACACAGCAAAAGTCAATATGCTAAGAGGCTGTGAGTGTTTGGAAGATGTATTAGTTAGGGCAGTGCTGCTGTAACAGATACATTTGAAATCTCAGTGGCTTAAAGCACCAGGTGCTTGTTTCTTGCTGACTGGCAATCCAGTCACCAGTAGAGCAAGATTGCATCCCGGATTGATGGGGATGGTGCCATCTTCAACACCTGCTGGCAGGTGAGTAAAGAGAGATAGGAAGCCGAAGATCAGATGTGAGGGTTTAACAGTGCAGGCATGGGCGTGGCATCTGTCACTTCTCTTCATATACTTCAGCCACACCTCAGTGATACAATCACAGCTAACTGTAGGGGAGACTGAGAAGCACGACTCACTAGACATCCAGGAGGAAGGTGAGATGGCTTGAGAAGCAGTGGATCAGTCTCTGGCACCAACGCTTTCAATGCTAAACCTTCAGAGTTAGGATAGTGGAAAGCCAGCTCCAGAAGGGATGGTGGAGGTCATTTAACCTAGAGATTTTCCACCAGGGCAGTATTGCTCCTGTAGGGACCACTTGTTTGGAAGTATGTGGCGCCGTTTTAAAAAATGTTTTTTAAAAATTTTAATTGACAAATAATAATTGAGCATATATGTAGGGGGCATTGTGATGTTATTCATTTATTCAATTATTTTTCTTTTTTTTTTTTTGAGATGGGGTCTTAGCCTGTTGCCCAGGCTGGAGTGTAGTGGCTTATCTGGGCTCACTGCAACTTCTGCCTCCTGGGCTCAAGCAATCCTCCCATCTCAGCCTCTTGATTGGCTGGGACCACAGGTGTGCACCACCATGCCCAGCTAATTTTTGTATTTTTGGTAGAGATGGGGTTTCACCACATTGCCCAGGCTGGACTCAAACTCCTGAGTTTAAGCAATCCACCCTTGTCTTTCCAAAGTGCTGGGATTACAGGCGTGAACCACCACGCCCGGCCCATTTATTTTCATTGTGATGTTTTGATCTATATGTGCATTATGCATCAAGCTAATTAACATATCCACCACCTCACCAATTTGTCACTTTTTTTTTGTGGTGAGAATGTTAGAAATCTATTTTAGCAACTTTGAAATATATAATACATTGTTATTAACTGTGGTCACTATGCAGCACCAAAGATCACTAAAACTTATTCTTCCAGTCTAACTCAAACTTTCTACACTTTGATCCACATCTTCCCTTTCCCCATCCCTCCTCCTCCCCCAGATCCCAGCCTCTGGTAACCACCTTTCTACTCTGTTTCTATGAGGTTGGCTTTTTTAGATTCCACATATAGGTGAGATCATACCTATATTTGTCTTTCTGTGCCTGGCTTATTTCACTTAGCACAATGTCCTCCCTTTCCATCCATGTTGTCACAAATGTCAGAATTTCCTTACTTTTTAAGATTGTGTGGTATTCTATTATGTGTATACATTGTGTGTGTGTGTGTGTGTGTATTATATTTTCTTTATCCATTAATACTTTGGTGGGCATTTAGGTTGCTTTCATAACTTGGCTATTGTGAATAATGATGAAGTGAACATGGTAGAGCAGATATATCCTTGGCATGTCATTTAATTTCTTTGGATATATACCTAGAAATGGGATTGCTGAATCATACAGTAATTCTATTTTTAGTGTTTTGAGGAAACATGATGCTACTTTCTGAAATGTCTGTGCTAATTTACATTCTCACCAACAGCACAGCAAAGTTTCCTTTTCTCCACATCCTTGCCAACACTGGTCATCATTAGGCTGGAGTCCAACGGTGCCATCTAGCTCACTGCAGTCTCAAACTCTTGAGCTCAAGAAATCCTCCTGCCTCAGCCTCCCAAGTAGCTAGGCCCACAGGTACATGCCACCATACCTGGCTAATTTTTAAATTTTTGTGTAGGTATGGGGTCTCTCTATGTTGCCCAAGCTGGTCTTCAACTCCTGGCCTCAGGCAATCCTCTTGCTTCAGCATCCAGGGTGCTGGGATTACAGGCATGACCGGGTTATTTGTTTTTATGCTATTGAATTGAGTTCCTCACATATTTTGAATATCAGCCCCTAATCAGATATATGGTTTGCAAATATTTTCTTCCCATTTGTGAGTTGTCTTTTTGTTTCTTTTGCAGTGCAGAGGCTGTTTATTTTGATACAATCCCATTTGTCTATTTTTGCTTTTGTTGCCTGTGCTCTTGGGGCCTATCTAAGAACCCATTGTCTAGACCAATGTTGTGGAGATGTTCTCCTGTGCTTTCTTATAGTATCTTTGCAGTGTCAGGTTTTACGTTTAAGCCTTTTATTCATTTTGTATATGGCATGACATTTTTATTTAGAATAATCCCTGGGTTATCACTGGCATTCCCTGGTTAGGGGCAATGCAGTCCCACACAAAAAATAACTAGTTCAACCTGTTGATTTTGTAAAGATGTCAAAGTCCAAGGTGAGAGAAATGCTTTTCTTTGGCCATGCAATGTAACCTGGAACGATAATTCCAGTACCTGACTCTGACTCCAGTGTTCTCACTTTTCTGATCCAAGATATAGTGAATAAGAATGCGGCTCTGGGTTGAAATTCTGACTGTAGTACATTCTATCTGTGTGATGCTGGGCAAACTACTTATCTAAGATTCATTTTCTTTATTTACAAAATGAGAATCACCTCTTAGTACCTACCTCCTATGGCTGTTTTGAGAATAAAAACAAGTCGATTTACCTGCAAAATGCTCAGAATAGTGGCTGGTACCTGGGGAACTCTCCTTAAATGTTGGATGTTATTATTGTCCTTAACATTTGCATGTAGCTGTTTTCATGAAGATGGATGGTATTTTTTTCTTATTTAGGTGGTTTTATTGAGGAATAATGAACTTATATAAAAGTTCACATGTCATAAACGAAAAAAAGTTCATGTGCAACTTAATAAATGTCCACCCGTAACATCCACCCTCATTACCACCTTTCAGATCAAGACACAGAACATCACCAGCACCCATGTAGCCCTGTTGTGCTCCAGTCCCTGTTTTCCTCAAAGAGTAAACCATTATTCTAAATTCCAGCAGCATAGATTCCTTTTGCCCGTTCTTATACATTGCATCCATGGAATCATAGAACATGTACTTTTTTTGTGTCTCTGGCTTCTTTCCCTTGACATTGTTATTTGTGAGATTTGTCCTTATTCCTCCCTTCCATCTCCCTCCCTTTCCCTTTGCTTATTGGAAGGGAGTAAAGAGACAATTCAGAAGGAACGTATCTGGGTGGGTGACTTCATCTGAGTTTTCAAACAGGCAAATAGGCTACTTAGATTCATGAAAAGAATTTGATAAATTGTTTTCTTATTAAGGAATCAAATCATGACACATAAGAATCCAAAGGTGGTAAGAAGTTTGGAATTAGTGATTTGGACTTTGAAAAAGGAATCGAAGAAAGAGAGTGATAAGTAAAAGCCTAAAAACATAGCATCATTTCTAGGGCAATGACTCAAAGCAGGCCTCTTGCTAGATGGAATCAGTTAACAGAGCTTTCTCATTTCCCACTAGCATTTTCCCTGATCATTTTATTTATGATAACTAAGGCTCATTTCTTTATATAATGAAAATACATTCTAAAGTACAAGTCGTTTTCCATGAAAATGACTCCCAGAAAAATGATTTTCTGCTGCCTGCCTACACTTTGTAAGGTGCCCTCAAGTGAGCCCACACCTTCCTTCCCCAAGCACCTCTCCCTGCAGACCTGTTGGTACGTTTGTGCAGAAGGTAAATAAAAATCTATTGACTTGAACTGATATTTATCTTTATTTTTATATTCTAGTGGGAACCATTGTCTACTTAACTTCAGGACACCAAGGTAATTCATTATTTCTTTCACTACAGTGGCAAAACAAATTCTGACCTAATGGTTTAACCAGGCAGGAAATCACCAGAGTTGCCAGACATTTAAAGAGAGGTATCACAAAGAGAAATAAAGAGTGCATCCCTGCAGAGAGATTCACAAATGATGTAATCAGTAGTTCAGACAGGTAGGGAGAGTTGTGAGCTGTCATCTATCAGGTTAGTCTGAGTTATGCATCTGGATCTAATTTGGGGCTGAATTGAGAATTGCTACTAGATGAGACTGTGGGCTTGTTTAAGGTGACTAATATAAATAGGCAGGGAGGGATATTTTTCCTAAAGATATAATGAAAGAAATTGCTGCTGGGTCAGGCCTAAAAGTAGAAAAAGCAATGGATTAGACTAGTTTTTTTCACCTTTGCAAGAGTTAATTTTTACTATTTTTCTCATTGTAGAGTTAGACATTATTAGTATTCTTCTTATTTCCCCAATATGATCGTCCTTGTTTCCATGTACACATCCATGGCTTCAACCATTACCTTGTATAGGTGACTTCCAAATCTGTATCTCCAGCACATCTCTTCTGCTGTGCTCTGTATCTGTGTATCCAAATGCTGGCTGGGCTCCTCCATCTGGAAATCCTTCCATTGTCTCATACACAGGCAATATGTCCGAAGCTGAGCTCATAATTTCTACCTTTTTCCTATCAAATCCATTTCACTCTGTATTATCTGACTTGATAAATGGTGCTATCCACTCACTAAAGCTCAAGCTAAAGATATAAAATAATCTAAAATTTAAATAAAGGAAGAGATATTTTATGAATTGAACAACTCAGCATTGTTAAGATGTCAGTTTTTCCCAAGTTAATTTATACATTTAATACAATCTCAGTTTAAGTTTCAGCTAGTTACTTTGTAGATATTGACAAATGATTCTAAAGTTTATGTAAAATGGCAAAAGAATTAGGCTAATGAAAACAATACTGAAGAGAAACAAAGTTAGAAGGCTCATACTACCTGATTTAAAGACAATATAAAGCGATAGCAATGAAGATAGTGCGGTACTAGTGTGAGAGAATAGACATGTAGGTCCACAGAATAGCATGGAGAACCCAGAAATACACCAACACAAATATGCAGAAAGAGTCCATTGCTCTTTTACAAAGGTGTAAAGGCAATTGGATAAAGAATACTTTTCAACAAACAATATTGAAACCATGCTGGGCAAAACATCTACACAGACATTATACAGAAGAAAATACTTGGGTGGCAGTCAGCATATGAAAAGATGCTCAGAGTCATTTGTCATTAGTGAATTTCAAAGTATAACAAAAATGAGATTCTAGTACACATCTATTAGAATGCTTAAATCTAAAAAACTAACAAAGTCAATTGCTGGTAGAGATGTGAAGCTGCAGAAACTCTCAAACATTGCTGGTGAAAATGTAACGGGTACAGCTACTTTTGAAGATAATTTGACAATTTCTCACGAAGCTCAGTATAGTTCTAACATATATTTCAGCAATCATGCTTCTAGGTATTTGTCCACCTGATTTAAAAACTGATGTCCACAGAAAACCCAGCATATAACTCCTGTCCTCCAACTATGTCAACATACACAAGATTCACCATCAATGTTGGTCTTATTCATGCTGTTATATGTTGGGCATGATGGTACCTCCATGCAGAATTCATTTCCTCCATTGTCTCCTGGAAAATACCAAGTCCTGCTAAGAGTTCTTCTTGCCTGGCTTCCAGGCTATAGTAAGACAGGACTTCAGAGCTTTGTGTGATCCTGGGAAGCATGACATCCCATTTCTTCCCTCCCTCTAACACTCACAATCTCAGAACCATGATCCATTGGGGATTATCAAGATCCACCATGTACCTGACCGCTGTTGATGTCAGTTACCTCAGGCAGACTAGGACACCCAGATCATTCCTCTCACGTGGACTCTCATCTCCTCATGGCTCCACACTTCCTCTAACTTGACATCACGTCTCATTCCTCCCCCACTCCTGAAATCCATCACTGTGCTCTTTAGAACTCATCCCAGTGCCCTGCATTTTCACCCTCTTTTCTGAATGTTGCCTTTCCTTCCTTGCTGTAATGAAAAGCTGTTTCACCATGGAGGAGCCCATTTCTCCTGTAGCCTCATCAGCGATAGCATTTTATTCCCCTTAACATCTCTCGTTTCATTAAACTTTGAAGCGGAGAAGTTTTACTTATATATATATATATTTTTTTTCAAGATGAAATTTCGCTCTTGTTGCCCAGGCTGGAGTGCAATGGTGCAATCTCAGCTTACCGCAACCTCTGCCTCCCGGGTCCAAGTGATTCTCCTGCCTCAACCTTCCGAGTAGCTGGGATTACGGGCATGTGACATCACATCCAGCTAATTTGTGTTTTTAGTAAAGATGTGTTTTCTCCATGTTGGTGAGGCTGGTCTCGAACTCTCAATCTCAGGTGATCCATCTGCCTTGGCCTCCAAAAGTGCTGGGATTACAGATGTGAGCCACCATGCCTGGCCCCAAAAATTTTACTTTCTTCTCACTGATGGCTTAAAACCATTCTCTCTCTCACTCCTTCCAGCTTTGACGTGCATGTCTTCAGGTTAAAGCATCTGCTAGCCCTCTTTGTTGCAACCCCTTACAGGTGACACCCCCCAATCCCAGGACACTCTTCTTCACTCTTTGAAGATGTGGGTCCTGGGTCACCATTATTCTCTCCAGCAATGCCTGGTGGTTTCCCCATCCACATGGATGATCATGTTATCTTCTGCTCTTCTACAGCATTCCATTCCTACAACACCCTGATCTTGTCATTATCGATAGTTGCATCCCTTCTGTATCACATTCCTTTCTGATCACAGTCTCTGACCTTTCTGCGTCTGTCTTCTAATGCTCTGAATCCAACAATTATTGACCACACTGGGACCTATAATACATTGGTCTGATCACCTTCTCACTACCCCTTCATGCTACTCATATTGTCACTTTCCTTCTTATCAGTTTAGATTCTGTAGAACATCTTATAATTGCCACCTTGCCTCTTTTGCTCTTATCTCCCTGTAGTATATTCACCTGGCCAAATTCCAGCCACAGTTAATTACAACTTTCTATCTACCCTTTGCCTATCCCCAGACAGCTAAATGAGGCTGGAGAAAAACATGCCACCGTGTTGACTGGCTTTACTTTATTTCCATGACTACTAATCTCAAGTGAGCTCTTACTGATATATTTCCCTAATCGATACTTTCTTCTACTTTCCCGGATGATGATTTTATACTTTCTTTTCTCAAGTCTTAGGATATAGGGTCAGACTGCCTAGGATGACATCTAGGCTTTGCCACATACCAGCTGCATCACATTACGTATTCCTCAGTCTTCATGACCAGACTCGTCATCTGTAAAGTGGGAGTAATGATAATAAAATTAACTACTTCATAAAATGATGATTAAATGAATCATACATGTGCACTACTAAAGATCAGTCTCTACTCATCATAAGTGCTAAAGGAATAGTAGCTGGCTTTATTGTACATAGAAAATACTAATAGTCATAAAAGAACTTTCACATGCTTCAGCTCCACTACCAACACAACTACCAATACAATGCGTGCGTGATGTATCATATGCTCTTTCTATACTGTGTCTGTAAATAAATTAAATGACTGGTATATCTTATTTTCTAAGTGAATCCCCTCCTCCATGTTCCAGTTGTTTTGCTCTGTCACCAACTCAAGGCCATTCCTCTGGCAGGTTTATTTTCTCTCTCCTGAGTCATCAAATGTTTCTTCTTTAGTGGATTGAAGGTATAAACATGCCATAATATTTTCCACCTTGGACTATGTTTTTGTTGACACTGTATGTTCCTCCAGCTACCATCCCATTTCTCTGCTTTCCTTAAAAGCAAACCTCAAATATCTTCTGTACTCACTATCATCACTTTCTATTTTCCAATTTTCTCTTGAATCAACTCTGCTGAAAGGGGTCACCAGTGACTTCCATGCTGCTAAATCCTACCAATTCTCATTTCACTCTTCAGTTTCTGGGATGTCATGGAATCTGTTGTCCTTTTACCTCAGCACCGCTATTTCTCAGTCTCCTTTTCAACTTTAAAAAGTTGGGACATTCAGGACTTAAGCTTTGCTCCTCCTCCTCCTGTCTTCTAAATGGGTATTTACCCTTTAAGGGGGCTTATCTGATTTCATGATTTTAAATACCATCTTCCAACTTTATATCTGCAGCCTGGGTCTCTCTCCTGAATTCCATATGGGTATATACAATTGCCCACACCAGATCTCCTTGTACATCGCAAGTAGGCATCTCAAACATCAAGATCTACATAGTAGGTTCTGGCTTCCCACCTGTGCCACCCATATATGCTCTTTTAAATGTCTTTGCCATATTAATAAATGACAACTCCATTTCTCAAGGCTCTCAGGCAAAAAGCTTTGGAGTCATCCTTGACTCTACTCTTTCATGAATACTATTTCCAATTTATGAGCAAATCCTGCAGGCTCTTCCTTCAGAATCTGTCCAGAAGCTAAACACGTTCCCCATCTGTCACTACCATCCTGACCCAAGCCACTGTTGGCTCTGGTCTGTTAACTCACTCCTGCTTCATACCTTCCCCTTTATAGGATTCTCCCCTCAGAATTCAGAGTGATCTTTGAAAAACTTCAGTCAAACCATGGCACTTTGCTTTTCAAAGCCTCCCAGTTGCTCCTTATTTCACTCAGAGTAAAACTCAAGGCTGGACGCAGTGGTTCATGCCTGTAATTCTAGCACTTTGGGCCGAGATGGGTGGATCACAGGGTCAGGAGTTTGAGGCCAGTCTGGCCAATATAGTGAAACCCTGTCTCTACTAAAAATACAAAAAAAAAAAAAAAAAAATAGCTGGGCATGGTGGCATGTACCTGTAATTCCAGCTACTTGAGAGACTAAGGCAGAAGAATCGCTTGAACCCAGGAGGCGGAGGTTGCAGTGAGCCAAGATCGCACCACTGTACTCCCGTCTAGGTGAAAGAGCAAGACGCAGTCTCAAAAACAAAAAACAAAAACCTCAAGATCTGTTCAACACTCTGCAAGGTCCTCTGCAGTCTGGCCCTTGTCTGTCCTCTGATCCCGTGTCATGCCACCCTTCCCCCCTCTCTCCATCCCAGGCCCACTCCTCTGCCTGCTCTTTCCTGAACACACCCAGCAGGCTCCTTCCTCCAGGCCTTGCACTGGCTCATTCCTCTTTCCAGGATATTTTCATCCTTTCCTGGATATTCTGTGTGGCTTGCTTCTTCCCTCACTCTGATCTATTTAAATGTCACTTTGGTTTTGAGATGAGTCTTGCTCTGTGGCCCAGACTGGAATGCAGTGGCATGATTATGGCTCACTGCAGCCTCGACTGCCTGGGCTCAAGGGAGCTTCCCACTATAGCCTCCCAAGTAGCTGAGACTACAGTCATGTGCCACGACACTTGGCTACATTTTTTGTTTGTTTGGTTTTTTGTTTTGTAGAGATGGAGTCTCACTACATTGTTCAGGTTGGTCTCAAATTTCTGGCTTCAAGCAATCCTCTTACTTCGGCTTCCCAAAGTGCTGGGATTATAGGCATAAGCCACTGTGCCCAGCTTACTTTTTCAAATAGTTTTTCCTTAACCATCTTATAGAAAAAAGCAATCCTTTCTACACCTTTACCCTATTATGCTGTTTTCCATTTACTCTTTTTTGTTTCCCATAGTGCTTATGGGACTGATGTAAGTCTATGTTTATGATCTCTCTCTCTCTCTCAACTAGAATATATGCTGCTTGAGGGCAGGGACTTGTTCACTGATATAGCCTGAGAACTGAGAATGATCCCTGTCAACATTTGTGTGGGTGAAAGCTGTGCATATTCTTTAAAACTGAGAGTACATGTTACTTCCTAAGGGAACTTTACCTAACCTCATACCCCTAGACCCCTAGGCTATATTGGCCATTCCCTTTTCCCTGATCCCCCACATCTTGCACTCAGAGCTTTATAACTGCTATTTGCTGTCCAGTTTCCTCTTCACCCACACTAGTCTGCAGTTTCCCTTGGCATGGACTGGGCCTTCCTCCTCCTCCTGGTGTCTCTGGTGCCTACCACAACACCATAGGAATATTGACTCATGGGACAGAATGATGAAATTAACATGAAAGCTCTCGGCGAACATCACTCAAGAGTCAGCCTTTCTTTGTTTTTAAGTTATTGCTGATTCACTGGATTTGTCTAGAACTGTGAGGCTTCTTTTTGTTCACCACCACGGTTTTATCCAACCCTCCTCCATTAATCATATTTTTCCATGTCCTATTTCCTCTGTCCTGCCAAAATAGCAAAATAATTTTTTTTGGTTGATGCTATTTTTCTGTATAAAATGGTGAAGATCCTGGACTCACATGCCTGGGTTCTCTGGGCCCAGGTGGGACTCAGGGCTTTGGGAACCTGCAGCTGGCATCATTGGCATAGAATGAGATGAGGCGGGGGACATGGCCAAACACCTTCCAGCAATGGGCATGAGGAGAACGTCATCCCCTATGCTGCTGTGAGAGGCAGTTTTGGAAACTGTTCTCTGAGAACTGTCATTGGTAGCCTCATCTTCCTTGAATCCATGTCTCTCAGGGCTCAGATTAGCATTTTTATAAGATTCCTCCATATCATATTGTGCAAAAAATCCACTGGAATATGCATATGAAATAAGCTTCCTTTAACTTTGGTTTCTCCACCAGTCACTGAAAAAAAAAAAAAAGAAATTATCTCCAGTGAGATTGATTTTTTTCTCTTTCCCTAGAAAAGCTTTTATCACTGTGAAAAAGAACCCCCAGCCATAGTAGAAGTTGATAAATTACTGTCATTCTTTACTTAAGTCGATTTATCGTTCTAAATACAATAAAAAGGGGGTTGGGAGAGAGATCTAAAGAAATCTTTTTTGCATTGTGAACAATTGCATGGTCTAATTGCTTTAATGTTTTATTTTTTCTGATAAAATGGAGGATCTCCTTTAAGAAGTCAGGCTTCAAATTGTTAAGTCACAGAGTGCCACTCTCCCAGAGAGAGCAAGTCTTAGAATTAAAAACAGCTGCAAGAAGGGAGGGGACAATACAGTAACATGATATGTCCCAGTTCCAAAGCCTCCCAGAATGGACACAGGCCAGAGGAGAGGCAGGAAGACGGGTGCTATGCTAGCTGACTGCTGAGAATTAGGGCAGGGAAAACTGGGGGGACTCATTTGATTTATTTTTGCTCCCAAAACTCTTTCATGGCCAAGTGTAAACTGGAGTTCACAGAGTCAAAGTCATAAGAAAAGGCTGGAGTAAGTTAAATATTGTGCAATTGATGAAGACCCAAATTTCATCCTTGTGGCCCAAGCCTCCGATGTACCCACCACCTCTCAGGGAGTCACCACTGTCCTCTATGTCAATACTTTCTGACTTCTGTCACTTCTACTGTGAGAGGCTAGGAGTAGAAGTCATATCTCAGGAGCAGGACGATCCTTAGTGTCGCCCTTAGTCCAGCCCCGGCACAGCACTAGCTGTGTGACCTTGAATAGGTTTCCTTACCCGTGAGCCTTATCCTGAGCATAAATGAGTTAACATCTGTGATGTATGTGGGATAGTGCTTGGCACATAACAAGAACTGGGTGTATGTTAATAAAATACTTTTTTTTTTTTTGCCTTGTCCAAATACTATTTTTCCTATTCCTTTTTATAAACATTTACATTTAACTATATTTATTTTAAAAGAAAACTTTGTCACTGCTAAAAATAGAAAACCAATATTTGTTGTAAAAGGAATGTTTTCGCTAAAAGTGAAAACATTGAGAAGAAAACAATGTTAATAAATTCCAGCTATATTCTGTGGCCTGTGCTGGACTCTTAGCCTGAGGCCACTTTCTCTCTGTTAAAAAGTGAGATTAGCAAATGCTTGAGCATTAAAGAGACAGTAGCACCAAAATGCAACTTTCCCTTTGATGTAACCACAAGGATCAAGGGAGAAAGAGAGTGCATAATAATTTTCTTATAAGATTCAATAGGCCAGGCCAGGTGGGGCAACATAGCAAGATCCCATCTCTACACAAATTAAAAAATTGGCTGGTTGTGATGGTGTTCTCCCATAGTCCTAGCTATCCAGAGGCTAAAGTGGGAAGATCAGATGAGTCCAGTGGTTTGGGGCTGCAGTGAGCTATAATTGTGTCAGTGCACTCCAGCCTGGGCAACACAGTAAGACCCTTTCTCAAAAAAAGATCCAACATCATTTAACGTCACTTAAAAATAAACTCAGTGCCACTAATATCTTATGTGTATCTGTCCTCTACAAAGGGAAATACTCATGTGTGCATGCGCGTGCATGTGCACACACACACTGAAGTGTACCTTGGGAAAATGGAGGTTTAACCTCACATCTATCAGGGCCATGTGCTCTCTCTGCATTCTGATCTCTGCCAGGGAGCACGTGTTGCTGGGTGTCTCTTGGATCCTGGAAGCTGTCTGTCCATTGGACACTACTTTCTCGCCATGGGTTAAGGTTTTCGTGGGGCAGGCTGCACTTCTGCTGATGGTGCTGTCCCCGTTCACCATGACATTACCTCCAAGATTCAGACTGTACTGAAGGGTTGGAGGTAACTTAGAGAATTACAACACAGCTTTAGATCGTATCCCTTTAAAGCTATTTGAAAATTATGATTATCCCTAAGCTCCTGGGAGAAAGCATCCCTCAAATTAATTTTCTCTGTAAGAAATTCCTCGTGGGCATCCCCTCTTCCCCAACCAACTCCCAGTTCCCAACTTCCCTCCACTCTTCCCAGATGCTCTCCTTCATCAAACCAACCAAATGATCAACTGATTGACCAGCTGATCGACTGACTGACAGACCAACTGAGCTTTCTTCTAACTTCCACTATATTTAACTCCCCGTCTTTTCATGACATTTAACTGGGATCCACAGGAGTTGGCTTTATCTCAGGGCCTTGTTTATGACTTCCATCCACAGCAGCCATTTATTCAAGTCCAGTTTATTCGGTTGAGGTTAATGTCTAGAGGCGCTTTAGCAAGACAAGCAGTGATGGAAATTGATCCTCCAGTTTTGCAAAGAAGAGAACTTACTTGCTCCAATTCCCGCTGAGTGGTCTCACCACCCAATATCCACTGAACTTTGGGCAGGAAAAGGTAAATCAGGGAAGCTGACCCAGGGTATTTTATGGCCAAACAGGCTGAAAGTGGTTTCTGTCACTTCACCCCACGTCCCCAACTTTGCGGCACTCAGCCACAAGGGCCCAACTTGACAACAAAGGCGGAAAGCCACCTTCTTGGGTGCCCAGGGAAAGGAAATGGGATGGTGAATGCACTGCTTTGTCTCTGACTCCTTGCACTGATTTGTTTAAAAGCAAGATGATGGCTGTGTTCCCACCATTTATAGAGACCCTGGATTTCCTGCCTGACATCTGATGATCAGCTAATTATGATGCAATTCTGGGAACTTTGCCTAACACACATAACAGGAACCAGTTGGGGGCTAGTACCTCCCCTGGCCTGTTACTTGATACTGTGCAAGCTGAGCTTCAGTGCACGTCACCTGCAGCTTAACCCCAAGCCCTCCCCCTTGGGAAAGATCTCTTATAAGTAATCATGTCTGTTGCAATGACAAGTCATGTACAATGTCGACTGTTCACCTCGGGAATAATTTTGAGTGGTATCTTTTGCTTATTTATTAGATAGTTTTATTAGAGCTCAATGCTAAGAGATGTAAATAATGTCTTTTTCCCTGCTTGGGGATATTAATGTTTTTTCATAAAATACATTTCAAAAAAGTGAATGAAAGAAAGAAGGAACTTAAAAAAAAAAACAGTCCTCACCCCCTGTAGAGAAAAATTGCTTTTTCTCTATGTAGTTGTCTTCCTGATGAATCTTCATCATGGTAGGGTGGAATGGGGGGGTGCTAGGGAGTTGGGATGAAAGGCAACAATGCAGAATGTACCCAATTCGCCTATGGCAAATAATGGACACATGTTCTCTTTATTTTCATGGTCTAAGTTTTGTTCTAAGTTTGACTTTCCCTTAAGACTTTTGAGTATTAACTTAAATGATATTTAGTCTGAGTGAAGAGTTTCTATTTCCAAAAGTGAAACCGAGAGAATATTCTTTTCCCTCTAAATAAGTGGGTGTTTTGTCCAGAGAATGCAGACTTTCCAGGGATGAGTTTTTAAAAAGCAAACTTTAGTGCCACCTCCCAGCCATGCTTAGACCCATACATAGGAAAATAAAAGGGTACAGCTTCAACACCAGAGACCCTGTGTGGCCCATCTTAATAAGGGCCTTGACCTGGCAGCATGAAGGTCCCTGAGGAGCTGAGTCAGCCTCATCTTACTGGGGAGAAGAGACGATTTCTTCCACAGGTCCCAACAGACTAGCAATGACTTTGATTATGGGTCCTGTTTTTACAAATTGTGTCAGAGCAAAAGGAGTCACAGGTCCCCTTCGTGGTAGAGCCAATTGAGCATATTCATGGAGTTCATCTAAAGCTGCTAAGAATTTAGGGGCTGAGCTGCTCGTAAGCCACCATTTCTTTCACATCCTGTTGCTAAAAACTAATCACTGTTTCACAACCTTTCTGTTACTTACTTTTGTATCTGCATTTGAACTACCACATTATAATCGAATGGCATTATCCTTCTTTAAATTAAGGCTTACAGATTTCAACTAATTTAGGGGATTCTTTGGGGAACCAAAGAAAGAAAATCTGATGTGAATGTGATATTTGCCTAAGGAATATTGGAGCCCTAAGGGATTGTCCTGGAACTCTGACCCATAAAACTGTACACTATATTTTTAAAAATAAAGTCCCTGATGCCCAAGAATATTTTGAAATAGATTCGCTGTCTAATAGATTTGTTTATTTTAATTTAGAGCAAAGGAGTGAGCCAAAAGAACAAACCTATATGAAGCCCCTCAGCTGCCTGGCTCCTGATGTCTATCTGCCTTAGCGGCCCCTGAATGGATGAAATCGGAGTGATCAGTGAAGAGTAGAGTTAGGGTTAGGACCAGATGGAGATGTGCTTACTTGGTTTGGTGCACAGATTTTGATTTCTCTTTGGGAACAGGGCCCACATCTATCTGGTTTATTCATTCATTTATTCATTCGTATATATTTACTGAGCACTGACCATATGCTAGGCATTGAGAGCACAGCTGTTGAACAAGACAGACAAGATGTCTTCACAGAGCTGATGGAGTGGGAGCATCAAATAATAAGCAAAATACAAAAATAAGAAACATTGAGATAGCGCCAAGTATTCTAAAGGAAAAAAGATACAATACAAATGACAGGGAAATGAGAAGAGGGCTCTTTTAGATAATGTCATCAAAGGTCTTTCTAATAGAATGTTTGTGAATAGTCAGAGCACAGGAGTTTTGGGGCAGTGAATCGACTCTGCATGATACTATTGCAGTGGACAGATGTCATTATACATCAATCCAAATTCATAGAATATATAATACCAAGAGTGAACTGTAATAAAAACTACGGACTCTGGGTGATAATGACATGTCAGTGTAGGTTCACTGATTGTTAACAAGTGAACCATTCTGGTGCAGGGATATTGATGATAGGGAAGGCTGTACATTTGTGGGGGTTGGGGGTATGTAGGAACTCTGTACCTTTTCTTGAGTTTTCTGTGAACCTAAAACTGTTCTAAAAAATAAAGTCAACTAAAGAATTCACCACCACCACCACCACAAAAAAACCCTTAAAAAGCCAAAGGTAAATTTGAGCTTAGATATGAATAACGAGAAGGTGTGAGCAATGGTAAGAAGCCAGGGAAGAGCCTTCCAGTTGGAAGGATGGGCAAATGCAGGAACATGGAGGTGGGGCTGTATTGTGACGTTTGGATTCCCTGTGTCTTGCCTGGGGCTGGTTCCAAGAGATGCTCCATGGATGTTGAAATGAATTCAGCTTTACAGGCTGCCTCAAAAGAAGGAAGTGGGGGCAAACAAGCATTGTCATGCAGGCACATCACAGCCTGGAGGAATCCAGGCATTAGCTAGTGGCCGGGGAATCAGCTGAGAGCAAGTCTTGGTTTTTTAGTAGTCTCTGAAACTTGGCACAAGGCCTTGTATGCACAGTAAACACTCAGTGGATGTGTGTTGAATAAGAGTGGTGAGACAGATAGGGACATTTGAGGACAAAATAATAGTAGATTCAGATTCAGGTTGATGTCCATTTAGGTCTTTTTTTGCTGTTCCTGCTGCTGTAACAAAATGCTTTAGACGGGGCAATTTACAAACAATAGAAGTTTATTCCTCACGGTTCTGGGGCTGGGAAGTCCAAGATCAATGCACCGGTAGATTGTGTCTGGTTAGTCTCTGCTTCCAGGATGGTTTCTTCTTGCTGCATCCTCCAGAGGGGACAAACATGGTGTCTTCCCATGGTGGAGGGGATGGAAGGATAAAAAGGACAAACAGCTCTCTTGCAACTCTTTTATAAAGTCATTAATCCCATTCATGAGGGCCCTGCTCTCATGATTTTATCACCTTTTAAAGACCTCATCTCTTAATATTTTTTAATACAATCACATTGGTAATTAAGTTTCAAATTGTGAATTTTGGGGGGACATATTCAGACCATGGCATACACGAAGTGTTTTTTTTCATATACTTTTAAAGTGAGCTCCCATGACATACATACACTGGGAAAGAGCAGCACACGGCCTTTGGAGCTCTTGGAGAAGTGGAAAAGGAGGGCTGTGTGTGCTACAAATCACACCACTGTGCTTTAGTGCTGTGTTGCCACCTCTGCTGGGCACCCTGCTGCCATTCACAAAGAACACCACATGTGTGCTGCCCCAGAGTTGAGTAATGGTGTTCTCCTGGGGTGGGGGGTGTGTCAGGGAAGGTGGGACATCCCTTTAAATAGTCCTCCAGTCTTAGGATGGAGTTATGATTATCCCCATTGGGCAGATTAGGAAACTGAGTCAGTAAGTGGCTTTATTCCAACCACAAAGCTGCTAAGGGGCAGCTCTGGGATCCACACAGGTCCTCTGCCCCAAACCCACAGCCCTTCCCCAGTGCCACACAGCTTGACTGGGAAGATGACTGGGGAAGGACAGATGGAAGAAAAAGGCAGAGGCAAAATTGCTGTTATCCACAGTGCAGGCTGTTCTGGCCTTGCGGAGGGTTCTGGAATTCTTTCATGGCAGTTTGCTTCAGCTTTTCTGGGTCCGAGGATCCTAGTTGCTGCTATAATAATGTGTATATTCGACAGGGTTCCAGCAGGAGGAAGATAGCAGGCTCAAACGGGAAGAGAGGTTTAGAAAAGGGACTATTTACAAGGACACAAGCAGAGTGTAGGGAAGCCCCCAGGGTTGGTGCTGGGAATGGCTGACCCTGCAGCGAGGCAGCTTGGAAATCCCTGCCCCCGCTGGCCTTTCCATCCCCTCCTCCCCGTTTCCTCTCTGCTGCTCGGTCTGCTGCATAGGCTTTTACTTGAGCCCAGAGGTCAGGCAGTGCAATGGGTGAAATTGTGTCCATCCGGAGCCTCAGCATGGAACCCTATTTGAAAACAGACTCTTTGCAGATCAATTAGTTAAGATGACACCAGTCTGGATTAGGGTTGGCCCTAAATTCAACTAGATTGTCCTTAAAAAAAGAGAAAAGAACAAACAGTTTTGGAGAGGGCCATGTGCAGATGAGGCAGAGGCTGGAGTGATGCAGCTGTGAACCACAGGACACCAAGGGCTGATGGGGCCATCAGAAGCGAGAAAGAAGGGAGGGGGATTCCATCCCTTGAGCCTTCAAAGGGAACACAGCCCTCCTGACACCTTAGTTTGGACTTCCGGCCTCCAGAACTGTGAGGGAATCAATTTCTGTGGGTTTAGGTCATGCAGCTTGTGATAAGTTGCTATGACAGTGTGAGTTTTCTCCTTTTTCCTCTTTCTATGCCGAGGGATGGTCTACCTGTCTTCTTGCCTTAGCCTCCTGGGACGTTTCTAACCACCTGCCCTTGTCAAAGCTTCCACTGCTGTCTTGTGTCTCATTCTCTCTCTCTGAACTGTTGCTTCAGAAACACATTTGACCACTGTGCCCTTATAAAGGGGTTAATGAAAAGTAATACTGCTTCTGTTTCTCCTCTACTAATAGTAATAGCCAACATTTATATAGGTTGCATCTAGTGACAGACACAGATATAATTATTCTGCATGTATATTAACTCATTTTATTCTCATAACCTTATAATATAGGCACCATTACTATTTTATAATGAGGAAACTGGGGCACAAAATGCTTAAGGAACCTTATCGAAGTCACACAATGAGTAAGAGGAAGAGTGGGCTTCGGAGCCAGGCAGCTGTGTTTATAATCATCACGTGGCTCTGACTTTTCTGATGCACAGCCATGGAGAAAGCCTGGGCCAGGGGCAGGAGACCTGGGTTCTGGCAGTGGCCCATGTTCATTCCTGAGCCCAGGGAGCTTGGGCAAGTCATTTCCCAGGATGAAGCCTTAGCATGGCTCTATGACCACCATCTTTTACCACCTTCCTCTCCCACTTCCAGTCTGGGCCTCACATACACACTTGCTCCTAAACATGGTGATGTTCTCTCACTTCCGTGACTCTGTGCATTCTGTTCCTCTGCCTTGGATGCGCTTATATACTTCACATCAGAAAAATGTGTCTTCCTTATACTTCACATCTCAGCTTAAATGTCACTTCATCCGCTAAGCCTTCCTTTGCCATTTGCTTTGAGACTGGGTTCAGAGTACTACCTTTGTGCACCTAACACTCTGTACTTTCCTATTAGGACAATATCAGCTTAGATTATAATTCCCTGATTCCCTGTCCGTCCCCTCCAGTAATCCTGAAGTCTTTGAGGCCAAGAATGATGTCTTATTCTTAGGGTGCTATGGTTTGGATATGGTTTGTCCCCATGTACACTCATGTTGAAATTGGATCTCCAATGTCGTGATGTTGGGAGGCATCACCCATCACCCTAGTGGAGGGTGTTTGGGTTATGAGAGTGGATCCCTTATGAGCCTTTGGTGCCATTCTCCCCAGGGGTAAGTGAATTCTTGCTCTCATGAGACTGGATTATTCTCTGAGAGAGTGAGTTGTTATAAAGGGGGGAAGTCCTTCATGTTAGGCCCCTCACATGTATCAGGTTCCCCTTTGACCTACTGACATGTCTTGACCCAGAACAAAAGCCCTCACCCAGAAGCCAAGTAGATGCCAGCCTGAGTAGATGTTCATCTTGCTGTGATTTATCGTTGGTGGAAGTAGGGGACCGGACAGAGAAAGATTGCATTTGAGAAGAAAACTGTAGTGTTAGATTAACCTTTGATTCTTAGGTGGCCACGTGGTCACCCCGGCTATGATGCTGCCCACAGCACCCCTCCTTAGCAGGAAGCAGCCAGAAAGATCATCAACCAGATTTCCAATGATTGAGGAATTGATAAATAGAAAGGGGAACTGAAACCAACCCAATAGTTCCACAGACAGTTTTTTCTGATAAACATAGAAACTGACCCTCTGGTTTTAAAGCTTGAAACGTACCAGATTCAGACAATGAGATACCAAGCCTCTCAAAAGGTATCAAAGAACTGAAACTCACCAGATCACCATATCCAGACAATGAAAAGCCAAGCCCCTCATTCATCATGATTGCTTCCTTACCCTTCCCAAGTTCCTGTTTTCCCATACATAGTTATGTTTCTTCCCTGCTATAAAACCCCTAATTTTAGTAGGTCAGGGAGATGGATTTGTGACTGATCTCCCGCTTCTTGCCTGCAGCATCTGATTAAAGCCTTCTTTCCTGACAATAATTGTTGTCTCAGTGATTGGCTTTCTGTGTGGTGAGCAGCAGGACCTACACCGAACCCTTAGTGTTTTGGTAACAATAAAAAACTAGTGAAACAGCCGGGCGTGGTGGCTCACGCCTGTAATCCCAGCACTTTGGGAGGCCGAGGCGGGTGGATCATGAGATCAAGAGATCGAGACCATCCTGGTCAACATGGTGAAACCCCATCTCTACTAAAAATACAAAAAATTAGCTGGGCATGGTGGCACGTGCCTGTAATCCCAGCTACTCAGGAGGCTGAGGCAGGAGAATTGCCTGAACCCAGGAGGCGGAGGTTGCGGTGAGCCGAGATCGCTCCGTTGCACTCCAGCCTGGGTAACAAGAGCAAAACTCCGTCTCAAGAAAAGAAAAAAACTAGTGAAACAAGCCATGAGAAATTGCTTTGAAAGATGCCATGTACTAAACAACTGTAAAAACAACTGTAAAAATTAAAACATGGGTACATGTTCTCTAGCATTGTTCATGGAGAGGGCCTAGGAACAGTGACATTCCAATAGCCTTGTGGGCACCTAACACCCAGATCTTCGTTTCTAAATGCAAGTTTCCATTACATAGAGCCAGGACTTCTTAGAGGAATGGCTAATCCTAGGGTTGTGGTAGGGAAGGTACAAGATGTCCCCTAAAAGAAAGAGGTACCTAGAAGTGATGGAGATGTGTTGAAAGGATTCAGAAGCCAACTGGAAGAGGCTCCCGGTGACTAAGTTGGGCACAATTTGGTCATCAAATGGCCATGGTAATGATAGTAACGGAGTATAATCCACTTACTAAAATAGAAAACTTTGAGTCTATATTGATATAAACAAGTGCTAAACTGTGTATTTACACAGCCTAAAAGTAGCTGCCTGCAAAATATTGATTACAAATGAGAAAAGAATATCCTTCTACTACAGGAACCTGGTGGACTCCATCTTTACCACAGTTAACACAGTAATAAGGCAAACTGAGATTGTATGCCAACTGATAGGATGAAATGAAAGATTGCATCATCACTTTGTGTTGTTTCTGCCAAAGATGCATGACCTGCATCAAGTAATGAGGAAATACCAGACAAATAAAAATTAAGGGATGTTCTATAAGACTAGTGACCTATAATCTTCAAAAAAGGTATTGACAGCATGAAAATCAAGGACAGGCTGAGGAACCATTGCTAACTGAAGGAGACTTGAGAGACGTGACAACAAAATGCAATATGTGATTCTGGACCAGGTCCTTTGGCTGTTAAGGACATCATGGGTACAGTAGGAGGAACTTGCATGGGTTCTAAAGAATAGGTCATTGTAATTCCCTTTCTATCTCTTTTCTATATGACTTACACATATTAATTCATTTAATCTTCACAGCAATCTCATGAGGAAGGAACTGTTGGTTTACCAATCAGAAAGCTGACACACAGAGAGATGAAGCAACTTGCCCAATGTCACACAGCTGGTAGGTAGCAGAGCTGGGTTGTCTGGGTTCTGGAGCCTGGGATCTTACCACTGGATACCACTGGACTCTGGGATCTTACCACATACTTCCTCTCAACAAACAAACAAAGCTGAATATATTGTAAGCCAGAGAGAAAGTTGTGCTAATGGAGAAAACTAAAATACGGAGTCCAGTGGGTTGGATTTGATTTAAATGAGTGCTGAAAGGGGCTGAAGACAGAGCCCTGAGAAGTCATTTATCTCATCCATGAAATCAACCTTAGGAAAATCACAGGCAGCATTAGCTATGGTCTCACCCATTGCTCGGTTCAGTGTAATAAGATACACAGAGCCAGATTTACAAAGAATGTTATTGATGTTCTTTGCTGGGAAAATAGAGATGAGGAGATGAGGACAAACAGGAGGGACAATAAGGATGGATGCTTGGCCTTATTGGTACCGGGTTCAAAGGGAGGACAGGATGATACCACACACAGCCCAGGCTGTCTGTGAGTGTGGTTCAGAGTCGGGGTCCTTGGGGTCAAATAGAGAGTTTGTTCTGGAGGCAGCAGCTATAGGAAGAGCAAGTGCTGTACTGGGAGGGAGAAAACCAGGCAGGGCACTCATTTATTTGTCACCTCCCAGGAGGTGACAAATAAATGAAGCCAACCAGGGATAGACAGGAGGGTGGTGAGGGCTGTGGGTTACAGAAGGAAATGAACTCGGCCCCAAAGCTTCCAGATTCCAGTTTTAACAATATACTTGGCTTTAGTGTAATTCATTCTAAGTAGAAATTTCAGTTCCTGTTGGAGGAATACAAGCTCTCCCACTTCATCTGAGAAACATGGCTTCTTCCTTGCTTCTGCTCTGCAACACAGCAAAATCAGAACACATATGGAATTTTTTTCCTTATGGTATGACACTGTTCTCATAGACTCTTGCAAGGAACCAGCCCGTCTGCTTTGAATCTGGAAGGATTTTTTGGAAGGATATGTCTTGGTAATGATTTGTAACTTTTCGCCTGAAAGGTCACAAGTCTCATTTTAAAACTTCTGTTATTTTTTTTTTTTTTGCCTTGATGTCTTTTCTACCCCATTTTGCTTTAGAGTGTTGTCCTGATTTGTTTTTCCTTCTTAAAGACACATAAACCATGCCTGTGGTTGTCACTATGTAAAATAGCATCTGTCTCTTGGTAGAAAATAATGGCTTTAAACACCATCTATATGCTAACTCCCAAATTCATGTCTCTAATCTCAGCCTCTCCCTGACCTTCAGGCTCATACATAACATGGCTACCCTGCAGCTCTTCTAGGGCAGGTGACAGCCTTCTGAAACTTAACTTGCTCAAGCCCATCTTGGCTCCTTCCCAATCCAGGCCCTGACCCTGATTCTGTCAAAGTGCTCTCCATCTTGGAGGCAGGCATCTCCTTCCAGTCAATTATTCAGGCCAAACTTCTTTATTTGGTCACCTTTGATTCTTTTCTTTTTCACACATCTCACATGTGAAAAGAGTAATTTCCAAAGGTTCTTCCATCTTGATGCATCTGCAATCTTTTCCTACCCCTCCACAGCTGCCACTCAATCCTCACCCGGAATAATGCAGTAAACTCCTACCCAGTCCCTTGTTTTTGCCCTTATCCCCTCTGGATACCAACCAGAATATTCTTTGCAAATTATGGGTCAAATTACGTCACCTCTTGTTCTAGATTTCTCCAACTTCTTCTCTCTGTTCCAGACTGAGTTTCCCCATCTGTAACATAGGGCCAATTTTCCCCCTCGCATAGGTCTGTTTACAAAGTGAGATGAGGTAGGGAAAGTGCTAGTCCTGCCGGTAACATCCTGCAGGTTCTGGGATCTGTTTTACAAATGGGGAACCGAATCCCACATGTGTAAAGATTTAAAGTCTCAAGCCACAAAGTGTTGGGTAAAATATGTTCTATCTTTATACCTTCACACATAATTACAACATAATCAAATACAGAAATATACATGAGTGAGGCAATTATTTTTATAGAACTGAAAGATGGCACAACTTCGAGGACAGCTAAGTATAACGATGGTTTTGCATGCCCAGGTGTGCTGTTGACAGGTCAGCCATGTTTGGGTGAGTGATCAATGTGTGAATATATTGTTCATTGCAGGCTATTTATTTACTCGATAATATTGTGTTTTCTTCATTTTAATGCTAACTTTACTGATATAATTAGAATTGTCGTGTAATTTGTGTTGTATTGACAGTAAAGCAAGTGTTGGCAAAGTGTCCCTGTAAAAGCATCAGAAAATCAATATGTTAGGCTTTATGGGACATTTGATTCTGTCATGACTACTCAACTCAGCTGTTGAGGCACAATAGCTGCCATAGATAAAATGTAAAGGAATGGGCTGATTCTGTTCCAATCTAACTTTAGTTACAGAAACAAGCAGCAGGCTGGATACTTATGGTAAGGCATAGTTTGTGTCTCTCTGATTTAAAGGATTAAAAAAATAAAATGCAATTATATTCAAAACATGCAAATCTGGATGTACTGTAGTTTAATAAAAATGTAATTTAAGTGTAAAAAAAAGTCAGTTCTTATAGGTATATGTTTTAATAGATTTTTCTTATAAAATATTCAAAACTATTAAACTTAGAATAATATTAAACTTAAAAGAATATGTATAATTAACGACTATCCACATTTTGAATAAAAGTTATTTAAAGTTGAAATTTTTAATATTTTTCTTATAAGTTATTGAGGTATGGGTGGTACTTGGTTACATGAGTAAGTTCTTTAGTGGTGATTTATGAGATTTTGGTGCATCTATATCACCTAAGCAGTAGACACTGCACCATATTTGTAGTCTTTTATCCCTTTCCCCCCTCCCACTCTTCCAGGTCCCCAAAGTCCATTGTATCATTCTTATGCCTTTGCGTCTTCATAGCTTAGCTCCCACATATCAGTGAGAACGTATGATGTTTGGTTTTCCATTCCAGAGTTACTTCACTTAGAATAATAGTCTCCAATCTCATCCAGGTCACTGCAAATGTTGTTAATTCATTTCTTTTTATGGTTGAGCAGTATTTTATATATACACACACACTGCAGTTTATCCACTCATTAACGGGCATTTGGGTTGCTTCCATGATTTTGCAATTGTGAATTGTGCTGCTATAAACGTGTGTGTAAATATCTTTTTTGAATAATAACTTCTTTTCCTCTGGGTTGATATCCAGTAGTGGGATTGCTGGATAAATTGGTAGTTCTACTTTTAGTTCTTTAGGAAATCTCTACACTGTTTTCCATAGTGGCTGTACTAGTTTACATTCCCACCAGCAGTGTAGAAGTGTTCCCTGATCACCACATCCATGCCAACATCTACTGTTTTTTGATTTTTTGATTATGGACATTCTTGCAGGAGTAAGGTGGTATCGCGTTGTGGTTTCGATTTGCAGTTCCCTGATCATTAGTGATTTGAGTATTTTTTCATATGTTTGTTGGCTTTTTGTGTATCATCTTTTGAGAATTGTCTCTTCATGCCCTTAGCCTACTTTTCGATGGAATTGTTTGGTTTTTTTTTTTCTTACTGATTTGAGTTCGTTGTAGATTCTGGATATTAGTTCTTTGTCAGACATTATAAATAGTGAAGATTTTCTCCCACTCTATGGGTTGTCTGTTTACTCTGCTGACTGTTTCTTTTGCCGTGCAAAAACTCTTTAGTTTATTGGGTCTCAGCTATTTATCTGTGTTTTTATTGCATTTGCTTTTGAGTTCTTGGTCATGAAATCCTTATCTAAGCCAATGTGTAGAAGGGTTTTTCCAATGTTATCTTTTAGAATTTTTATAGTTTCAGGCCTCAGGTTTAAGTCCTTGAGTTGATTTTTGCATAAGGTGAGAGATGAGGATCCAGTTTCATTCTCCTACATGTGGTTAGCCAATTATCCCAGCGCCATTTGTTGAAAAGGGTGTCCTTTCCCCACTTTATGTTTTTGTTTGCTTTACCAAAGATCAGTTGGCTGCAAGTATTTGGATTTATTTCTGGGTTCTCTATTCTATTGCATTGGTCTGTGTGCCTATTTTTATACCAGTACCACACTGTTTGGGTGACTATGGCCTTATAGTTTGAAACCATATAATGTGATGCCTCCAGATTTGTTCTTTTTGCTTAGTCTTGCTTTGGCTATGCAGAATCTTTTTTCATTCCTTAGGAATTTTAGAATTGTTTTTTCTAATTCTGTGAAGAACGATGGTGGATTGCACTGAATTTGTAGATTGGTTTTGGCAGTATGGTCCTTTTCACAATATCGATTCCACCCATCCACGAGCATGGGATATCTTTCCATTTGTGTGGTCTCTAATTCCTTTTAGCATTGTTTTGTAGTTTACCTTGTAGAGGTCTTTCAACTCTGTTGTTAGGTATATTCCTAAGTATTTTATTTTTTTGCAGCTATGATAAAAGGGGTTGAGTTCTTGATTTGATTCTCTGCTTGGTCGCTGTTGGTGTATAGAAGAGCTACTGATTTGTGTACATTAATCTTGTTTCTGAAAACTTTGCTGAATTCTTTTATCAGTTCTGAGAGCTTTCTGGGGGAGTCTTTAGGATTTGTAAGGTAAACAATCATATAATCAGCCAACAGTGACAGTTTGACTTTACTGATTTGGATGCCTTTATTTCTTTCTCTTGTCTGATTGTTCTGGCTAGCACTTCCAGTACTATGTTGAAAAGGAACGGTGAGAGTGGGCATCCTTGTTTGTCCCAGTTTTCAGAGCGAATGCTTTCAACTTTTCTCCATTCAGTATTATGTTGGATGTGGGTTTGTCATAAATGGCTTTAATTACATTAAGGTATGTCCCTTGTATGCCAATTTTGCTGAGAGTTTTAATCATTAAGTGATGCTGGATTTTGTTGAATGCTTTTTCTGAATCTATTGAGATTATCATGTAATTTTTATTTTTAAATCTGTTTATGTGGTATATCACATTTATTGACTTGTGTATGTTAAACTATTCCTGCATCCCTGGTATGAAACCCACTTGATCATGGTGGATTATCTTTTTGATATGTTGTTGGATTTGATTAGTTAGTATTTTGTTAAGGATTTTAGCATCTATGTTCATCAAGGTTATTAGTCTGCAATTTTCTCTTTTGGTTACGTCCTTCCCTGGTTTTGGTATTAAGGTAGTGCTGGCTTCATAGAATGGATTAGGGAGGGTTTCGTCTTTCTCTGTCTTGTGGAATAGTGTCAAAAGTATTGGAACCAATTCTTTGAATGTCTGTTACAATTCTGCTGTGAATCCATCTGATCCTGGACTTTTTTTTTTGTTGGTAATTTAAAAATTATCATTTCAATCTCACTGCTTGTTATTGCTCTGTTCAGGGTAACTAACTCTTCCTGATTTAAGCTAGGAAGTTTGTATTTTTCCAGGAATTTATCCATCTCTTCTATGTTCTCTAGTTTATGTGCATAAAGGTGTTCACAGTAGCCTTGAATGATCTTTTATATTTCAGTGGTGTCGGTTGTAATATTTCCTGTTTCGTTTCTTAGTGAGGCTATTTGGATTTTCTCTCTTCTTTTCTTGGTTAATCTTGCTAATGGTTTTTCAATTTTATTTATCTTTTCAAAGAACCAGCTTTTTGTTTTATTTATCTTTTTGTTTGTTTCAATTTCATTTAGTTCTGCTCTGATCTTGGTTATTTCCTTTCTTCTGCTGGGTTCGGGTTTGGTTTGTTCTTGTTTCTCTAGTTCCTTGAGGTGTGGCCTTAGAATGTGTTAGTACTCTTTCAGTCTTTTTGATATAGGCTTGTAGGGCTATGAACTTTCTTCTTAGCATCGCCTTTGCTGTATCCCAGAGGTTTTGGTGGGTTATGTTATTATTGTCATTCAGTTCGAAGAATTTTTTTTTGAGATGCCAAGAAAAGTTTTTATTGCAAGCACGTGAGCAGAAAGAGATGTCTTCTCACACAAAGTGGCCACAAAGTCTGCCATTAACTAAATTCTTTAACAAGCCTTCATCTGGTTTAAAGCATATGAATTAGCTTCTTGCTATCAGGTATACATAATTTCTGCCATGTGAGACATTTTCTTGGGAATATACAAGTGATATTCCATGTAGCCGGATAGGTCCTCAGTGGTTACATCATCCACAAAGACTTGAGCTTGCTCAGAACAGGATCGGGGAGAGCCAGACAGAGTTCTGGTATGCAGCAACTGAGAGTAGTCCTCCAGTGTGGATCTTTTAAAATTTCCGTCTTGACTTAGTTTTTGACCCAGTGCTCATTCAGGAGCAGGTTATTTAATTTCCATGTATTTGCATGAATTTGAAGGTTCCTTTTGGAGTTGATTTCCAGTTTTATTCCACAGTGGTCTGAGAGAGTGCTTGATATAATTTCAATTTTCTTAAATTTATTGAGGCTCATTTTACAGCCTATCATATGGTCTATCTTGGAGAAAGTTCCATGCACTGTTGAATAGAATGTATATTCTGCAGTTGTTGGATGAAATGTTCTGTATGTATCTGTTAAGCTCATTTATTCCAAGGCATAGTTTAATCAACTGCTTCTTTGTTGACTTTTTGTCTTGATGACCTGTCTAGTGCTGTCAGTGGAGTATTGAAGTCTCCCAGTATTATTGTGTTGCTGTCTATCTCATTTCTATTAGTAATTGTTTCATGAATTTGGGAGCTCCAGTGTTAGGTGTGTATATGTTTAAGATTGTGATGTTTTCCTGTTGCACAAGGCCTTTTACCATTATATACTGTCCCTCTTAGTCTCTTTTAACTGTTGTTGTTTTTTTTTTTTTTTTTTTTTTTTGAGACAGAGTATCACTCTGTCACCAGGTGCCAGGCTGGAGTGCAGTGGCACAATCTCGGCTCACTGCAACCTCCGCCTCCCGGGTTCAACCAATTCTCCTGCCTCAGCCTCCCGAATAGTTGGGACTACAGGCACACACCACCATGCCCAGCTAATTTTTGTATTTTTAGTAGAGACGAGGTTTCACCATGTTGGCCAGGATGGTCTCAATCTCTTGCCCTCGTGATCCACCCGCCTCGGCCTCCCCAAGTGCTGGGATCTATTGTTGCTTTAAAGTTTGTTTTGTCTGATATAAGAATAGTTACCCCTGCTCACTTTTGGTGTCCATTTGCATGAAATACCTTTTTCCACCCCTTTACTTTAAGTTTGTGTGAGTCCTTATGTGTTGGGTAAGCCTCCTGAGGGCAGCGGATAGTTGGTTGGTGAGTTCTTATCCATTCTGTGATTCTGTATCTTTTAAGTGGAGCATTTAGGCCATTTACATTCAATATTAGTATTGATAAATGAGATACTGTTGCATTCATCGTGTTCTTTGTTGCCATGTACTTAGCTTTTTTATTTTTTGTTTTTGTTTTTTAACTTGTATTTTTGTTTTATAGGTCCTGGGTGGTTTATGCTTTAAAGAAGTTGTATTTTGATGTGTTTCCAGGATTTGTTTCAAGTTTTAGAGCTCTTTTTAGCTGTTCTTGTACTGGTGGTTTGGTGATGGAGAATTCTCTCAGCATTTGTTTATCTGAAAAAGACTATCTTTCCTTCATATATGATGCTTTGTAATTTTGTTTTCTTTTTAAAGATGTAATTATATCTTAGTAAAAAGAAAACTGTTGGCAATTTTAACATTTAACCCATTTCTCGTTTGCTCCAAGAATATTTGCTGGTGGTGCTTGTGGCTGCAGTGTTTACCCTGAGATAACTTTGCCAGGAAATATCTTGCTTTTGTTATTATGTTTGCATCATTCTATTATATCGACTTTGGACATTATTCTGTTCACAACACTCTGTTTTTAGTAGTGGTATTTCCATTTACAAAATATAGTAATGCTCAATCACAGAAAATGTGAAATCCTAGAAAACGTAGCATTCCTGCACATGATCGTAAGATCATTCTCAAACAGTTGTTGGCTGAAGGTGCACTTGATAGATCCGATTTTTCTAAAATAGTTGATTCTAATGATTCAGACAATTCTGATGTTTGTTCTGTTTAGAAATAACTCCAAGAACAGCTTTTATATTTTATTTCCACACTGAAAATCAGTCAGATATGCTTCAGACTAAAAGAATATGTTTATGTACAATTAAGTAAGTGCTGGCAGAGAGCTGCACTTCTTTTTTTTTCCTAAACAGGATATGATCATCTAATTGCCAGTGTAAAGAATCAGCACAATGTCAGGCATATGAAGTCTACACTTAATATGTACACATTTAAGGGCAATATGGACCACTTCATACTGCAGAATGTTCCCTAGGAGCCATGTGTCACTGCTGGGAATACTGCCCAAACCCCCAAGTACCCCAGAGAAGGCAAATTATAGCACAAAAAGAAGCAAGACAAGAGATGCTGGGCACTGTTGGGAAATGATAATTATGCAAGAATCTCATGTTCTCTGAGAAGAGGGATTTGACAATTTAATTAACTTATCTTTTCTTCTACCTAAGCACTTCTGCCAATTAAATCCTCCCCATACTTCAAAGCAGAGGCCTCCTCTGAAGGTGGCAGTGATAACACGGAAGACTTTGAGGCATGGCACATGCGTGTCCTTGATTTCAAGAATCTAGGGCAGTAGACGTGTAGAATTGTTGCCCTGTGTTTGGCTTAAGGGGGCATATGTGGGTGTATAAATCTTGTTGTGACGGCAATGGGTGCCAGATCCTGAGTGACAGAAGCATTTGCATATTTTAAAATAAACTCTCTCTCTCTCTCTCCGTGTGTGTGTGTGTGTGTGTGTGTGTGTGTGTGTGTGTGTGTGTGTGAGAGAGAGAGAGAGAGAGAGAGAGAGAGAGAGAGAGAGATGTGTGGGGTTAAGTATCACTCCCAGGCAGGTCCCCTCCTTGCTTGGGGCTATAGGGAAGGTTGGAAAGCACCTAGCACCAGCTCTGTATATAATAATCTCATAGCAAATAATGACACTGCACCCCCTCGAGTCTCCACTCTGAAATCCTCTTTTGATGTGAAGGGGAAAAGTGGAGCCCTGGCCAAGCAGCTGCTTATGAGAGCCTTATTCAGCAGAGAGATGTGGACAGAGAACTCTTAGGTCAGGAAGGAACTCAAAGTCTACCTCTAAAACATAGAGTAAAAGCAACTACTTCCTAAAACTAGCTTAATTATTTGGGACAATAATGACTGTTTCAGCCTACGCAAGCTGCTTAGAAGGTAGTGAGCTCCCAGCCACTGGAAGTGTTGAGCAGAGGGTAAATGCCAAGTTAGGGTTGACCTGGAGGGAGGGTCTTCCACTCTTACACAGAGAGTCTAAGTGGCCTCTGAGATCTCTTCCCACTCTGAGATTCCAAGAGCATAAGATAAAGTGAAGTGGCAAACAACAAACAGAGAAACAAAAAACAAACAGGGCGTAGGTACAGCGGTATGTTGGGGCCAGTTCACACTAGCTTTCAAGAGTCAGTTGTTAAACATTCAGGATATTGTGAACAAGTGGTTAAACCTTTGGTGGTTTGAAACCAGCTATGGTGGGAATATTTGCACTATGGAAATTGACAAATACTACAACTCAGGACTTTCTTGATCTCTAGAGAACTGGTTTACCAGCACACCCCTGAAGACTAGTTGATCCAGCTGTTGAGTTTCATTTTAGCTAGGATCTAGAAAAGTAATTCAATTTAATTCCACTTAAAACTTTTTATTTTAAGTTCCAGGAAACATGCGCAGGATGTGCAGGTTTGCTCCATAGGTAGATGTGTACCATGGTGGTTTGCTGCATCTATCTATCACCTAGGTATTAAGTGCTGCATGTGTTATCTATTTATCCTGATGCTCTCTCTCCCCTCATCTCACCCCCAGCAGACCCAGTGTGTGTTGTTCCCCTCCCTGTGTAGATGTGTGCTCATTGTTTAGCTCCCACTTATAAGTGAGAACGTGTGGTGTTTGGTTGTCTGTTCCTGTGTTACTTTGCTAAGGATAATGGCTTCTAGCTTCATCCATGTCCCTGCAAAGGACGTGATCTCATTCCTTTTTAAGGCTGCATAGTATTTCATGGTATTATACTTACATCTTCTTTATCCAGTCTATCATTTATGGGCATTTGGGTTGATTCCATGTTTTTGCTATTGCAAATAGTCTCAGCCTCACTTTTTGTAGCAGAAGAGTATAGGACCTAAAGGAATACTGCTAGTATGATTAAACTCCCTGGTTTTATGCACAGACGAGCCTGCTGCTAACCAAGTGTGTAGCCTTGAACCAAGTACTTCATATCTCTAAGCCTTGGTTTCCTTATCTATAAATATTACATGTGATAATACATGTACAATGATTATTATGGCTCCTGATTATTATTATGATAATCTCTTAAATGTAGCTATTATTATTTTCTCTGAGTTGTACATTGCTGTACAATTTTAAATTATTGCTATAAAACTTAAAATTATTTTTTCTAAGTTGTACATTGGCTATCTTCTGTCAAAGCAGCAGAGTCTTAGGTTTAAACAACAAAAAATATTCCTACTTACATAAAGCAATATGAGGGTTTTTTTAGGGAATATTGCATTGAAGAATAGGATCGGAAATCAGAGAGGAACGAAGAGAAGCTAGCGGGCAGAATTCAGGCAGAGTCACGGAGACAGGCAGGTAAGGTTATCCATTGCTGTCATCAGTTATACCACATTTCCTATCAGCCCTGGGTACCTGGCCTTCCCACTAGCCCTGGGGCTCCCAATACTGGGTATTCCTGCTGTCCCTTTGCTCAACCGTGGGAATGAATTCTCTGCCCATTTCTTTGCATAACAAACTTCAGATTCAAAGCCTTGGGCAGATGCCTTCGGTTGGTCAGTCATCAGTCAGATGCCAGCACCATAACCTCTTGGGCTATGGTGTAAAAAGAAGTATCTAGGTTTTAGGCTCTGTTCTAGAAGATGGGCTCTACCTCCTACCAAACCCACACTGCGGATAATTTCCAAACATAGGAAAAATCTGGGTGAGTGACACGTATCCACCATGGCTTCTTCCTTTAGATACCCTACATCCTTTCTCCCATGCTTAGTGTTTGACAACAACACAGACATAAAAACATGCTCCCATTTAGTATAATAAAATGATTATGGCTGGGTGCGGTGGCTCACGCCTGTAATCCCAGCACTTTGGGAGGCTGAGGCGGGTGGATTACTTCGGGTCAGGATTTCAAAACTAGCCTGGCCAACATGGCGAAACACTGTCTCTACTAAAAAATTAGCTGGGTGTGGTGGTGTGCACCTGTAGTCCCAGCTACTCAGGAAGCTGAGGCAGGAGAATTGCTTGAACCTGGGAGGTGGAGTTTGCAGTGAGCTGAGATCACTCCATTGTACTCCAGCCTGCTGGGTAATAGAGCAAGATTTCATCTCAAGGAAAAAGAAAAGATTGCTCACACAAATGAAGACCCCTTAGCCCCCTCTTTAAAGAAAGAACAACTGAGTTGATGTTCAATTTCAAGTTTTGGATACTCGTTCTTCCCTTAGTATTTAGGGATCCCAACTGATATTCTGTAACCTGTGGACAAGGTCAGGGCCTAGCAAACTTTCCTATAAGGGACCATGTGATCAATATTTTAAGCTTTGTGGTCCACACAGTGGTTGTCTAGACTACTTATGTCTGCCATTGTTGCATGACAGCAGCCATAGACAATGTGTAAATGAATGGATGTAGCTGTGTTCCAATAGAGCTTCATTTACAAAAGTCTTTAGAAGGCTGTACTAGGACTGCAGTCTATAGTTTGCCAACTTCTTGACTAGATTATACACTTTACCACCATCAGCACACCCTATCGTAATAATCAGGCAACATAAAGAGGAAGGAAGAATGTTGTTGTGTACACATACTCACACACAAATCATCCAGAATACAGAAAGGAAGGAGGCATAGGTACAGGGAGGGGCTATGACTTCATTCCATCAACATCACATGGTCATAGCTGCTGCTGTCACCACCCTCCCTTATGACCCATGCTATGCTTCCTTATTGACAGTAACTCACCTAGTTGCGATCCAGTATCTGATGGGGTGACCCCAACGTTCACTGTGTCTAAGCTTTTGGTAATTTTGCCTGTATAGGGCTGAAAAGGTTGTCCAATAACAACCTTTATTGGATAACCTTTATTTGGCATTGGTGACATATTTCTCTGCCCATTATCTAAACCTCCTTCCTATGCTCAGTATTGAGGAGAAATTGGTATTGCTACTCACCCCAATGAGAGAATATAATTAAAACCCAGGAGACTTCCCTGAGAGCCTCTCACTGGGAATGATTGTATAGGAGGTCTTCAGGGAAGTTCCATGGGTTTTAATCATATTCTTCTCATTCTGGGGAGCAGTAATCCCAATTTCTCCTCAATACTGAGCATAGGAAAGAGGTTCAGATAATGGTAGAGAAATAAGTCACCAATGTCTACTACCTAAACTGTATGTCAGAGGGGCAGTAACTTACAAATATTGAACCATCACAGCACACATGAGCTATATACAACAAATATGGTAGTGAAAATTTGGTCTGTTCATGTACGGCATTTGATAAGCAGTATCTAAGTGAGGTATTTGTTTCTACCCTAGGCTGTGAACCCTCTGGAGTTGAGAACAAATGTATTTCTTTTTGCCATCCCAGAACCAAGCACGAAGCATCATAAACTGTTAGATGCTTGAAAAATGGATCTTCAAAAACATTAAAAGTTTATAAGAGAAGTCAAAATCCAAAATATGGGGAAGCAACCCATAAAAAATGTGACTCGTCTGAAAGAACAAACAATAGGTTCTCTTGGGCAAATAATGTGTGTAAGAAACACGTATTATCTGAGGAGACTGAAATTTGTGGATAAATCATGATGTGGTGATTTAATCCTCACCTGGGGGTGAAGACTGAGTATTACTCTCTCTCTTGTGAGGTTCTTACAAGATAGTCTGCAATTGGGAGTGGTATTGATTCAGGGTCAAAGCAAATTTATTGCTTTTGCTTCTCCTTGGAAAATAATTTAGTTGCATTTTTAAGTCAATAGAGCTTTAGAAAACTGTTTCCTCAGTAGATAAGACTTTTAGTGAGAAGTAGATGCTGTCGGTACTAACAGAAGCTCAAGTCTAGATGTGAAATGGGAAAATATTATCACAGTAAGTTGGCTTCTGTTGGAAAGTTTAACTGTTGATTGAATTAAATAAGTTTAATTCAACAGGTTTTTTTGGAATAATTACTAAGTGTAAGGATAACCAGGATAACCATATCTTAGACAGTGTGGGAACACAGATGAATAAGATTGCTCATAATCTAGTGGAGGAGATAGACTTGTGAAGTCTTTTAGATGCTATAGGTAGAGGTATCAATGAACAAGTTAGGAGGACAGAGTGGGGAAGAGATTAATTTCAGCTCAGGGAATCAATATAGACTTTGTGGAGGAGCAATTATTGGAGAGGTGACTATGATTTTAATAGAAGTTTATAAGGAAACATTTTGGATGGTAAGAACATAAGGCAAAGGTTGCAAATTCAAATGTCTAAGGGGTCAAGCATATCACTATTATGAGTGAAGCTAGCTGAATGTAAGACAATAGGGAATAGTGGGGATTGTTGTCAAATGGAGGGGCATGGCCCATGTGAAGGGATTCACCACTCCTCAGGTTCAGTTTGATTGTTAACATGATCTACTGATTTTTCAAGAGAAGCTGGAGATTTTCATAAACGTTGCCAATGGATTTGATAAAACAACCACCCTATAACAATGTGATCCAAATCCATTACAGGCTAAACCTAGTTTGCAGACAGTGAGTTACAGAAAGATGAAGAGGGAGAAAGATTGGCTCCCAAGCTTGGGAGCCAGCATTGCTGGAGTGCATGGGGACATGAGTGACTGCAGGGGTGGTGGGTGATAAGACAAAGAAGTGAATAGATTGAAATCTTCCAAGATACTGAATACTCCCAAGGAGTTTAGACTTTATTCTGCGAGCAGTGAGGGCCTGGGATCATGGAGATAACTTATGGAAAACAGTTTCTAAAAGACATCTCTGGTTGCCTGTGGAGGAAGGGATGAAAAAGATTGTTGAGTTAGGGCAGAGATGAGTTAGGAGGACGCTGCACAAGCCAGGGTGAGAACTAAGGATCTGAACCTAGACTGAAGGAGACTGGTAAGCTATATTAAGACTCAAAAAATATTCATGATTGGTTACACATTCAGCTTGATGTGGAAAAATGCTGCTTTCTATGTCTTCAGAAATTAAGGAAACAGGTCTAAAACCCAAATGGACCACTAACTAGTTTTGTAGGCTAGGGCCAATTATTTCTCTTAAACGTTAGCTTTTTCTTCTGCCAAATGGTGACAGGGATAACTGTCCTTGTCAACTAGAGGATGATGTAGCAATCAAACGAAACAGAGGACATGAAAGTCATCACCATAAAGGACTGTATCTGTAGAAGTGATTTTGATTGTTGTTATTATAGTTAGCTCTGAAATTCCACATCAGTCAGGACTTTGCAAACATACGGAGGCATAAAAAATTATAATAAAATTGATACTTAAACCATTTTTAGGTTGGTATGAAATACGTGGCAGCATCTGGAGAGAAAAAACTTAGGCTGTTGTTGTTAGCAGTGACAATCAGGGCACCTGCTGTGGCTTATTGCTCTTTCTAAGTAAAGTGGGCCCACCCACTGTCCTAGCTGAGATTTCCATCCTGGGCAGCCATGTTTGATGCCTCAGGCCACGTCTGACCTGGAAAGCAGCAGATTCATCTGCTGATCAGTGGTCTAGGATATGCCGTCATGTTGAAAGACTATTCAAACAGTAATAATGGTAATTAGCTGAGCTGGGGTTATACTTCTGCAGAGAATTGGAGGGGGAAAAGAGTAAGACATCCAGTCAATATCATGAAGACAATGGGGTAGATGAGCAACATGGTAGACCACTAGACAAGATGGCAGTTGGTGAGTTGCTGAGTTGGTAGACCACTAGGAAGAGGACCTAGGACCTTCTGCGTTCAGCATTGCTGGAGTTGCTTTAGGTGGAGAACCATCTTTCAGTCCCATCTTCTGTGTGGCCACATCCTGTGATAACCTACATTCTTTTTGTTCAACATAATTTCATTCAGTGGAGATCCTTAAAATAATCTTCATACCTCCCTTGCATTAGCTCTTTTTTTGCAACCAAAAAACAAACAAAAAAACTGACACGTTGCCCCTATTCACCTGAAATAAGATAAACCTTTCTGATATGTTTGAAGGGAAAAACAGAAGTCCAAAACTTGCCTAAGTGTGTTCTAGTGGGGGTCAAAAGTGGTTAAATTAGATGGCAAGCAACTGGGTAGACCAAGGAGTTAGGGCAAAACTTTAAGAAATGCTGTTTTTCAAATCCCATACACACACACACACATACACACACACACATATATATATATGCATACACACATATATATACACACACTCACACATATATACACACACACACACATACACTATATACACATATATATACACATACACGCACATAGCCATACACACACACCCATATATATATATACACACACATATATATACACACACATACACACACACATATATACACACACTCACACATATATATACACACACCCATATATATGCACACACATATATATATACACACATATACACATACATATATATACACACACATACACACACATACACAAATATACACACACATATATACACAAACATGCACACATATATACACACACACATATGTATATACACATATACATGTATATATACACACATGTATACACACATACACATATATACACACATATAAATGCACACACATACATATATATACATACATACGTATACACACATATACACACATATATACACACATACACATATATATGTATATACACACATACACATATACACACACACACACACACGTATATATACACATAGAAAGGCAGTTACTTTAAAAGGAGAAATATATTTTAAGACTAGTCAAGGCAGGCTGGGCAGTGGTTCATGCCTGTAATTCCAGCACTTTGAGAGGCCGAGGTGGGCAGATCATGAGGTCAGGAGATCGAGACCATCCTGGCTAACACGGTGAAACCCTGTCTCTACTAAAAATACAAAAAATTTTGGCTGGATGTTGTGGCACATGCCTGTAGTCCCAGCTACTCAGGAGGCTGAAACAGGAGAATCACATGAGCCCAAGAGGTGGAGGTTGCAGTGAGCCGAGATTGTGCCACTGCACTCCAGCCTGAGTGACAGAGCAAGACTCTATCTCAAAAAAAGAGAAAAAAAGAGTAGTCAAGGCAATGACAATGAGGAAAAACTTGAATTAATGTGTGAAATTGATGGTCAGGTGGAATAATCATGGGCTTCAGAGTCAGAAGTTTAACCTGACTTCCTGCTTGGATGGGCAGCGAGTTCTAGGGTAAGTCACTCATTCTGAACCCCAGGTACTGAAAAATGGAGCTGTAAAGGTGATGGTTATGATGACAATGACCAGAGATGATGATCATTGACCAGAGTCCATGGAATTCCTCATATACTTAACTATATTGTTTGTTATTAAGGAAGTAAAGTTCTAGTGTTAGAAATGAACAGATTCAAGACCAAAAAAAAAAAAAAGATAATTGAAAAGCAACAGCAATTATATACAGAAGAAAGTTAACAAATGTCAAAACAAATTACCTGTGAAGAGTTGATATTCCTACTTGACTCCACATGATAGTTATGCAGTGAAATGTTCTTGGGCCTTAGCATTTTACAAGAAAGGTCATAGTATTAATAACAATAACAGTGACGATGGTGATGACGCTAATAACTACTGCAGCTACCACGTACTGAGCGTCCACAGTGGCCCGGGCAGTGTCATGCTTCACATTCACCGCCTCAAAGTCTCCAGAAGTCATGTTTATTACCCCCACTTTACTCATGAGAAACCCAAGACACCCTCTGTTAATCTTCAGAGAGATTAAGAAGCTCGATCAAAGGTAAACAGGTAGAGATTTCAACCTAGGTCTTTCTGGCTCTGCATTCTGTGTCCGTCTTCCTGTTGGCTTAGTGAGCTCATCCTAGGATGCTGAAACACAGGAGCTGTGATGATTCTTGGAGTTTGCCTAATCTAGGCCCTTCTTTTTAGGGGAAAGGAAACAGAGACCCAGAGTTGTGAAATGGATTGTCTGAGAGCATGCAGCTAGTTACTAGTGAGATCAAGTCCTCAAACTGAAGGCCCCTGACTCAGAGTCATAGCCTGTCATCTAAACTAGGCTGTATCTCTGGTTTTGAATTTCCATGCTCTTGTGCAAACAGACTGTTGGTTTTGTTCCAGAGAATTGCAGGGCAAATTTACCCTTCCTGAGGGAACAGCTGGCATGTGTGCTGTGAAGTCTGCTATCGTAGCACACCCTGCGTTTATGGTGGACTAGCCTCTGGCTTCTATTAGTGATAGGGAATGTTTGTCTGTGAGCAAATAAGGGAGTGCACTGAAAATCAACCCCTAGATTCTTGTTTATTAGCAACTTCCAGCATGAACATTACATGGTCCTCACCAACGTGGGAGCTGGGATAGCACATTAGTATGCTCACAGCAGCTCATCACATCCTAGGGTCCTTTAATTCTCACAATTAAATGGCAAGTTAGCTAATGTATTAGCCCATTTAAAAGATGAAGAAACTGAGACCCAGGGACATTAAGAAACTTGTCAATGTTTAAAAAAAGAAAAGAGAGCCTACTAAGTGCTGTAGGAAGATCATAGCCTTCATTCCTTGGTATGTTTGATGATTCCAGAGCTGACATTTGTAACCACCGCATACACCTGCACAGCACCTATATAGTTTTGCACCTATAGAGGGTTGGGGTGGTTAGAAAATAAAAGCAGTCATTGCCCTCAGGAATTTTACAGCCTAACATGGGACATGTACACATTCACAGGCATAATTCATTATAACACTGTCTCCGAGAGAGCATTGACTTTTTTTTTCGGGCACCGTTCTATGAGATTGAGGAGAATCAGCCTTAATTTTTCAACATGGCTATGCAGTCAATTTTTATCCTCATTTTACAAATGAGAAAACTGAGACTGAGAGAGGTAAAGCAAATCACCAAACTTTCTGTAGTTAGTAGGTATTAGAGTCTTGATTCAAGCCATGGTGGTGTACTCCAGAGTCCAGGGTCATAGTCACTGTGGTCAAGGATATGAACAGATAATTTTCAAAAGAAGACATTTATGCAGCCAACAAACATATGAAAAAAAGCTCATCATCACTGGTCATTAGAGAAATGCAAATCAAAACCACATTGAGATACCATCTCACGCCGGTTAGAATGGCAATCATTAAAAAATCTGGAGACAGCAGATACTGGATAATTTTACACTGTTGGTGGGAGTGTAAATTAATTCAACCATTGTGGAAGACAGTGTGGCAATTTCTTCAGGATGTAGAAATAGAAATACCATTTGACCCAGCAATCCCATTACTGGGTATATACACAAAGGATTATAAATCGTTCTATTATAGAGACACATGCACACGTATGTTCACTGTGGCACTGTTCACAATAGCAAAGACTTGTAACCAACCCAACTGCCCATCAATGATAGACTGGATAAAGAAAATGTGGCACATATATACCATGGAATACTATGCAGCCATAAAAAAGGATGAGTTCATGTTCTTTGCAGGGACATGAATGAAGCTGGAAACCATCACTCTCAGCAAACTGACAAAGAACAGAAAACTAAATACTGCATGTTCTCACTCATAAGTGGTTGTTGAACAATGAGAACACATGGACACAGGGAGGGAAACATCACACACTGGGTCCTGTTGTGGGGTGGGAGAGCTAGGGGAGGGATAGCAGGGGGCGGGGGTATTGGGGAGGGATAACATTAGGAGAAATACCTAATGTAGATGATGGGGGGATGGAGGCAGTAAACCACCATGGCACATGTGCACATATGTAACAATCCTGCATGATCTGCACATGTGCCCCAGAACTTAAAGTATAATAAAAATAAAAATAAAGTAGGGAATCCAAAGGCAGAGACATTTAAAATGGAGAGCCTGTTACCCTAAATCCTCAACACTGATTCCAGTAAACTTTCCTGCCAAACAAGAGCAATACAGTGTACAGTATTGGAGGCAGTGTGGTCCGAGCAATCTAGGAAGGGAAGAGCAGTCAGACCACCATGAGTTAGACCCATCTCTTCTCCATGTGAATGCGGTAACTGCTGCACCTGAGGAGGACATCTTGGCTCTTTTTTCTGCACCTTGATTACTATCACTGAAGGAGCACCTAAACCTGGTTTATTTTTAAGAGAAAAGTTTTATTTTATTGCTTGTTTCTGGGAGGATACTCATAGATGCTAACAAAACCCATAGAGACTGGGGAAGTTATAAAAGCATCAGAAAAATCTCGTTATTACATTTTGCTTAATACCTACTAACAAAAAAAGCATTCATATTTAATAAATATGTCTGGGCGTGGTGGCTCACACCTGTAATCATAGCACTTTGGGAGACCGAGGTGGGCAGATCACCTGAGGTTGGGAGTTTGAGACCAGCCTGACCAACATGAAGAAAAAAATAAAAGAGATACAAAATTAGCTGGGTGTGGTGGTGGCACATGCCTGTAATCCCAGCTACTCGGGAGGCTGAGGCAGGAGAATCACTTGAATCCAGGAGGCGGAGGTTGCAGTGAGCCATGATCGTGCCATTGCACTCCAGCTTGGGCAACAAGAGTGAAATTCCATCTCAAAAATAAATAAATAAATATACAAATGGGATTAGTTCCATTTTTTCCATAGTCCCTTCATAGACAAACTTACGTAACTATTTGTTCATATATTACATAATGTATTCACACACACACATATATTTGACATTTACAAAAACCTATTCTTTTTATTTTCCACAATTCCTAAGAGAAAGAAAATAGAGGCATTTTCAACGTAGCCAGCTGTCTCTCCCTTACAGGTTTCCAGCTGCGTTTCTTTTCTTTGGACTGTGGCAGAATGAAAGGAGGCTTGGTCTGGCTGTCAGGTTGCCTCTACTGTTTATTAGCTGTGTGATTTGGGCAGTGGTCCTCTTTAGGCTCTAGGTTTTTGTTTTTGTTTTTTCTCTCTCTAAAAGCAGGGGTTGGACTAAGCCACTGGTTCCCACGTTGCACTATTGCCCTCTGGGAATGGCAGGTGGCAGCTGTGGAGGTATTGGAGAGGATCTGGAAATCCATGTGCTGGACAAGTTTGAGGGCTGAGCAAAATAATACCTCACACATGTCTGTCATATATGTGTATGTTAAGTTTAAAAAATTTAATCAGTTGTACTAGCCACATTTCAAATGTTTAGTAGTCACATAGATTGGTGGCTACCATACTGGACAGTGCAGATACTAGAATATTTTCATCATTGTTGGAAGTTCTATCAGAAAGCCCTCTTCTAGGAGAACTGAATGACCTTATTAGTGTGTTTTCCTTGACATGAGATGGTCTTATGTTCTCTTCTAAGGATATTTTTAGAAGAATATGAGTTTGAGCCTGAAGGCCTTTAGCTTTTGGCTCTGTCACTGAAGGGGAAAAAGATATACATCGGTGGGTGGGGAAGGTTAAGAAGCCTGGAATATTGATCCACTTTGTGGGACAGTTTGCTTTGCACTTTTGATTGTACTTAGTAACATGATGCTTGCAAACAGCCATGTACACCAGTGAGTGTTGATTCAGCCACACCCCCAGACCCAGCAAATAGCCTCACCCACTCCATTACTCAGAAACTCAGAAGCCTGTGCCCAGGATCTGGATAAAGACACATACCAGGATTTCGCTGGTTCCCAGCCCAGAGGAGCCACTAAAAAGAGGAAGAATGGAGCAGCCATCCAAAGCCAAGTAACATATTTCCTTCTCTTAACAGGAAAGCTTATGGGTGTGGCCAGTCAAGGGACTGGGGGATAGAAACTAGGGGGTCTTCCTTCAAAAACTCCATGGGTTACCTAAGACTTAAGGCTTAGTAGGAAAAAATGGGTCAGGAGGGACAACTGGGCCGGATCATGCATCTGAAAGACATGATTCCTCTTCTGATGAGTAAATAAATAATCTTCACTCTAGAACATTTGGAAAATGTAGGAGCTAAGAGGATTTCGATAATCACTCATTATTACTGGAGGTAATTATTGCTGATGTTTTGAATGTTAAAAAATTTTATTTTCATTCCTTGAACTATAAAAGGTATTACATGCTTTTTTTTTTTTTTTTTTTTTTTAAATAGGGTCTTTCCTTATTTAATTGCACTAAACTGGAAAGCCAGCTCAAGCTTGTGGTTTCTTTTCTTCCGCTGGCTATTTCTGTCTGTTTCAAAGTCTCTCCTCTCAGTTTGTAACTGAGAGTTGAGGTCTTGCAGTTCTGTTGCAGGAATGATGTCCCTTGGTCTCACTCACAGACTTGTTTGGGGCTCTGCTGGGGCTAAAACTTTGCCTCCATGGCCATGACAGGCAGGGGAGTGAAGGGCAGTTTGTCATGTGATTCGGCGGCGGGGCGGGGGGGTTGACTTTTCGTTTGTTTTGGGGAAGGATGAAAAGGGTCTGGACACTTTTTAAAGTGAAAAGAAACTCTACTTGTTTCTCTCCATCTGCAAAGTGATTTGGTAGAATTACATGGGTACATCACGAGTTCAAATGGGACAGAATTGGGATTTAGATATAATTGGGCTGCTGATTTGCTATTAAAATTCAATTAGTCATTAATTAAATTGTTATTGACCAAGTTATGAATACGGTGTTCAGTAGGGCCTACTGAACATTTTGTAGGGCCACAAAAATGGACCAGACCAGATGCCCCTCTCAGAACATTTACACATTAGAGGTCTTGATCCATAATGCAATGGGCAGTCACAATCTGAGTGTTGCAAGTATTACAACAGAGGTAAACTCAGGACACTGTTGGAGCCTAGGCAGGGAGAGGCACTTAATTCATTTTAGAGGGATCAAGGACATCATCTTAGAGGATATGCATCTAAACTGAAAAGTGAAGAATGAACAGGAAATAACATTTTTGAATGTGGAGGTGAGAGTGGGGGTGAGGGAGAATGTTCCAGGTGGAAGGTACAGTGTGAGTAAAGGCAGGCAGGTGAGAGGCAAGATGTATCTGGGAAGACAAGTCCAATAAAGTATATCCTATGTCTGTTTTGCATATTTTGCTGGTAAACGCTTGGACAATAATGTTTGCTTCAAGGCGAGCCTGTGTTGATCTCTGAGGGTGCATTTCCTTCATCCCCAAGCGTAAACGTCGCCTGTTCTGAAAGAAGACCCAGGGTCAAAGCTGCCTTCTTCAGGCAGCCCTCCTAGATTTTCCTCTGGTAGAAGTAAACTCTCCCTCTTCTGAATTCTCAGAGTGCTCCTGTCTTCTTGGAACTTTCCACTTTATACAACAGTTGCTAACGAATATCTCTCCCGCCCTCCTGGATTATAAACAAATTGAGATCAGGGACAGGCTTATAGTCTTCCAGAATCTTGCATGGTGCCTGGAACAAGGACGCCCTTCAACACATGCATGTACTCAGGGAATACTAGCTCATGATAAGGACTGATGTGTGCTGCTGCCTCATGTATGTTTTGAGTTTTTATGATGTTGTCTCCTTCATTGCAAATTATCCTTTTCTCTCCATATGTTTGCCCTGCTCTCTTGCCACAGTCAGGCCCAGGATAATTTTTAGAAGCGGATAATGGCAATTAGTTCCATTTAGTCAAGCTGGTTGAATTTATTGGAATGCAAGTTTTAAGTGGCATTATAAAATAGTTCTTGGAGTAAGGGCTCTCCTTTGGGTGAAGAGAGAACAAAATTTCTCATGTAGGCAGCAACTCTTTTAGTGTTGTGGAGGTTCGATATAATATGGCTATATTAGTTGATAAAATAGTGAAATACTTCCATGCCAGAAAGTGAATAGCTCCTGCCTTGAGCCCACTGAGCGCCCTTCTGACACCCAATACCCACTTGCATCCAGCAATTAATGTGTCAATGCCTGGTTTAGCCGGAGGTCTAGGGTCCTGCAGGAGCGCCACAGTTGAGTCACTTCAATAGGTCAATACCCATGCCACTGGCGTTTTGACTACCACCTCTGCTTATCAAGTATGTGTCTATCCGTGATACTGAGGCATTCCTCCTAAAGAAAACAGGATTTGGGGGTATTTTGGATAAAAGAGAGCTGATTAGGAGACCACACAGTAGAGCGATTCCAACCCATTGATTTTGATCATTTACTAACTGCATCACCTTAGGTATGATGTTTCACCTCTACTTCTCAGTTTTCTTGTCTGTAAAAGAGGGATATCAATTCATTCCTTTATCCATCCATTCATCTGTCCATCCACTCACCCACCCATTTATCCATCCGATAAATAACTGTGCCAAACTGGAAATGTTGCCTAATGGTGACCAGACACACATTTAGAGGATTCAGTTTGGGGGACTTGCCATAAATCTAGTTTTCAAGGTCAAATGACACATCAACAGGGAAACTCATTTGAAACTGCAAAGGACTTGACTGATGTTAAGGTGTCCAGTACATCAGTAGTATCCACTCAAAGAACAGGTTGGGGCATTGCTGTACTATAGCATTCACTAAGGCCCTTCCGCACTTCAGGTATTCATGACGTTTGTCTAGATCTCGGGTAGGGCCAAAAGGACTAGGAGTCAGTTTCCATTTAACTATTTGTTGAAAGTCTCCGTGTTCCAGATGTTCTCTCCCTCCCACCAAAGAAAAAACATAAAGAGCTCTACAATCTTTGCTGAATGTAAAAATAATGCACAATCCTTATAAAGATATGAAACAATTCAAGAAAAGGTATAAAGACAAGAAGTAATATTAATCCCAAATTCTACCTCCCAGAGAGAAATATGTATTTTTGATGTAAAATTCTCTTCAGGCATCTTTTTGTGCATATATACATTTTTACACACAAATTGTTTCATATTATTCATGCTGTTCTAGAAGCGACTTTTCCTCTGAACATTATCAACATACATGGAAAGTTTTATTCTGGGAAAATGACTGAAAAGAAATGTTTAACATTAAAATGGGCTCTATTCTCTGTGGTTTCTTTCATCATAGCATTCTAGAATTCTGTTGAATCCTTGTCTTGCATTTTCCCCTTGAACTAGTGAAGTTTGTGCTTAGGTCCTGTACAGTGGGCATCTTTTCAATTCAGCAAAGACAGCCAGGCCCAGTGGCTCATACCTGTAATCCCAGCACTTTGGGAGGCTGAGGCTAGTAGACAGCTTGGGCCCAGGAGTTCAAGACCAGCCTGGGCAACATGGCGAGACCCCATCTCTACAAAGATACAAAAATTAGTCAGGCATAATGGTGTACATCTATAGTCCCAGCTACTTGGGAAGCTGAGGTGGAAGAATTGCTTGAGCATGGGCGGTGGAGTTTGCAGGGAGCTGAGATCGTGCCATTGCGCTCAGCCTGGGTGACAGACAACTGTCTCAAAAAAAAAAAAAAAAAAAAAATCCAACAATTACATACTGGGACTGCATGATATTCCATTGTGTGTACAAAATTAATTTATGTAATTAGTCCCCAGTTGATAAGTATTTGAGACATTTCCCATGTAATAATCCTACAACTATCATCCTCATGTATTCAGCTTTGTCTATGTGCAATTGCATCCTCAGGACCAATTCCTAGGAATGAGAAGGCAGAGGTCAGAGGTGTTTAAACTTTAATTTGTATTCGTGGCTGGGGCTATTAAGGGACGAGAGAAGTGTAGGCTGTAGGAGGTTGAGGTTTAGCTGAAGTCTTGAGTCTTAAGTCTCATGGCACCATCGAAGAACAAGGCAGAAAGTGTTTAGTACAGAGCTGAGAGTGAATGCTGTTAGGTGGAGGGGTCACCAAATGTTGGAAACAGTTTCAGCAGTGAGTAAATTGGCCTTGCTTTGGAATTCTTAAGAACAGTGTGGACGGCATCAGATAGGGCATCTCTGGGAGATTCCAGTGTAAAGGCGAAGACTGGGGCTGGATTCCTTTCAGTTCAACAAATATTTAGAGAGTGCCCCTCAGGTTCAGGCATGGGATATGGAGAAAAACACACCAGCCCCAAGGGCTCTCAGTCCAGAGGGGACATACAGTGGTCAACAGGACCTGCAATTCAGAGTGGATGGCTCCAATGGGATCCTGCCTCAGGGGAGGCAGTACAGTGACTCTGGGTGGACAGAGAGGGCGGGTAGGCAAAGAGAACACTTCACAGGAGAGCTGGGCTTGAAGGAGGAGTGAGAACGCCTCAGGCAGGGAGGGAGGTAGGGGGCCCCCTGAGTCTCAGCAGTGGAGAGGCTGGAGGCCAGGAGAGAGTGGGACACTGTGGTCCAGGCTTGCCAGAGCATAAAGCAGAGCACGGGAGGGCTTGTCCTTTGAGGCTGTTTCCCATACCTGGGGCCAGCAACCTCTTCTCATGCCTTAGGTTTTTTTATTCCTTTACTTGTCCAGGCTGGGCTTCCTGGTAGGGAAGACTTGCTTTGCATTTATTCTTTATGTAAAGTAAAGCTGTCTAGGAGGCATATGATAAAGGTCAATTGTGAAGGCCTCGGCTTCAACAGCAGGACCTCTACTTGCAAAGCTTCCTGCCAGTGTAGGCAATACAGCTGCCCCTCAGTGCTTGACCCTGGGGGCCCTGCCAAGGTACAGCACTGCAATGGCTGGAGGAGCCACCTCTGCTGGTGGTCCAGGATCTTGAGAACAGCAAGCCCTATGTCCTTGGGCGGGGCTGGCTATGTAATTTGCATGGCTCAGTGCAAAACAAAAACATAGAGCTCCTTAAGTTTAAAAGGCAGGAAAAAAGTCTTTTCTGTTTTCCACAGTCTCATGATCTGTCATGGTGCTTTTTATTTAGATTTATTAATAATGTCATGCTCTGTAAAGCACAGGGATGCTCGTGGGGCAAGTGCAGACCTTCATAGGCACCCAGAGCTCCCGCCCATATGAATCACATAAGATCCCTGTGTCTGACCTGGACTCTTCCTGCACCTGTGAAAGGCAGGAGAGATAGCTGGGCCAGGGAAGGGGAGCAGGTGGCCAAGAATCTGTCCTGGAGAGGCAGGGAGGCAGTGGGAAAAGGGACACACAAGAATGAAGACCCTAAGCCCCTGGCACATGTACACAGTCCCATATGACACAGCAGCCATGGCTAGGAGCCAGAGCTGGGAGAGGAACGCCCATAGCCTAAGTGACCACTTAGCAGGGCTGCGGTTGCGTAGAAAACATTCCAGCTTAGTACAGGAAGATACACTGAGTGACCTTTGGGGTCTCTCCCTACTCACGGATTTTGTGACTTTTGTAATAAAGTTTTAGGAAAGGTTATTCACTCATGCACTCATTCAGCACACTCAAATGCCACACTCTTCCACATGCTGGGGACAAAAGACAGAAGGCTGTTGTCTGCTGCTGAGGAATTTTTAACTGTAAAAAACCATAAAATTTACCATTGCAACTATTTTAAGTGTACAGTTCAGTTGTGTTAAATATATTTACACTGTTGTACAACAGATCTCTGGAACTTTTTCATCTTATAAAACTGAAAAGATACCCATTGAAAAACAATTCCCCATTTCCCTTCCTCTCAGCCCCTGGCAACCACCATTCTACTTCCTGTTTCTATGAGTGTGACCACTTATACTACTCATACCTTGTACAAGTGGAATCATGCACTATTTGTCTTTTTGTGCCTAGCTTATTCACTTAACTTAATGTCTTCAAGACTCATCCATGTTGTAGCATGTGACAAGATTTCCTTCATTGTTAGGACTGAATAATTGTACATTATATGTCCATCTCACAGCTTTCTTTAGCCTTTCATCCATTGATGGATATTGGGTTGCTTCTATCTCTTGGTTGTTATCAATAGTGCTGCTACAAATACGGATGTGTAAATATCTCTTCAAGATTCTGTTTTCTATTCCTTTGGATATATATCCAGAACTGGTATTGCTGAGTCACATGGTAGTACTATTTTTAACTTTTTGAGTAACTGCCATTCTGTTTCCTACAGTATTTGACATTCCTGCCAACATTGTGCAAGGATTCCAACTTCTTTATATCTTTGTTGCCCTTGTTATTTTCTGTATTTTTAAGTTTTTAGAGACAGGATTTTACTCTGTCGCCTAGGCTGGAGTGCGGTGGTGCCATGTTGCCTCACTGCAGCCTTGAACCTCTGGGCTCAAGTGATCTTCCTGCCTCAGCTTCCCGACTAGCTGGGACTACAGGTGCACACCACTATGCCTGGCTAACTTATGGATTTTTTTTTAGAGAGTGAGTCTTGCTGTGTTGCCCAGGCTTGTTTCAAACTCCTGGTCTCAAGTGATTATTCCACCTTAACTTTTTTTATTTTGATAGTACAGATCCTGATAGATGTGAGGATTACACTCTTGTAGACGGCCAGGCATGTCAACAGATGCCAGCAGTGGGGTGTCTGGAGCTGGATAAAAGTCAAGACAGGACACCCCGGGGCAGCCGTGGGGAGGCTCTATCTTACCGATGATGATGGCATCAGGAGAGGCTTTAGTGTGGAGGCCTCCCTAGGGCTGAGAGACTTGAAAGGTGTTTTCAAGCCCCTTGTAATGTGCCGTTGATCTCCTGTGAGACCCTGGGCAAGCTGATTCATCTGAACCACGGTTCTCCATTTCTGACAAGATGGGCTGGGCCAGGCAGCAGCATGAGGGAGGTATGGAACTGTGAAACAGTCTGGCCAGTTAGTGTACCTCATCGCCCCAGGTACTGTGATTTCAACCTTTGCCCCAGGTTACTTCCAAAGTAAATGCTGCAGAGCTGGTGCCTGCAGGCCCCTCGCCCGGAGCCTTTTTCGTGGCCAACTGGAAACAAGCCAGCACGCCCGGTGCCCTGCTCCCAGCAGCTGCGGCCTGCGCGCATCGGCGGGTGGCTCACGTGACCTCAGCTGCCGCTGTGGCAGCTTTGGGATGCTGGCTGTCCAGGTGACTGCCTGCTGGGGACTGCGGCGTTCCTTCTGCCTGACAGAAGGTAACATCTGTGGCTGGAGAGATAAGGAGAGTTTCTGTCTGAGTCACTGGAGGAAACAGGAAAAAGAAAAACCTCCAACTGAGGAGAGAATCCTCAGGTTGCAGGAAGAGCAGCTGGTGTGTCCTTCTTCTGGCCTAAACCTGGTCAGAAGCAGGCTGAGGCGCTCTGAATACTGTCCAGGCCGGACTTTGTGCAGGGGCCCAGCCGCCCATCATGAGGGAAACAGATGTGTGCGCCAGGGTCCCAGAGAAGACCATTAGTGGGAGAAAGCAGCGCCCCCTGCTGGTGATAAATACAGCAGAGCCGCGGCCTCCAGCGGGCACCAACTGCCTGGAAATCCTCCACCTCCCCATCCTCCCCGCGCCACTGCCAAGAGAAACTGACGTGTTTCTGGATTCTAAGGTTCACATTTTGGTCTATGGGTTGCATTCGGTTTGTAGCTTATAATTGGTATGCATAATTAATGTGGCGTGGTTTATAAATCGATGGCACACCTCTTTTCTCTTTGATCTCACTGACTGTCACAGCAGCCCAGTGAGATAGATTTGAAAGGAAATTGGTGAAGACTCCATAGCTAATAAACAGTGGAGCCAAGATTTGAACTCAAAGTTTGTAATCCAAAGCCCCATTTTCCTCCCTCCCACTAAACCTCATTGCCTGGCCCTAGTTTTGGAGAGCTCAATAGCTGAGATCTGTGCGGCTCCCCACACCTCCATTCTGTCTTGCCTTCTCTGCTCTCAGGCTAGCTACATCTTTCCCTGCATGATGGAGGGGATATTGCTCACTGCATTTCTGCCAGATGAGCTGCTGTGCAGAGGAAAGGTTATCTGAGCCAGAGGCCCAAGCAGGTATTTTGCCCCACCCTCCTCCAAGGGCTCCAAAGGTAGAAAGAAAATGTCTGAATCAGACAGCAAGATGCTGATGGATATTCACAGCCGTGATCCTGGAGGGAAAGGAAACAAACTCCATTTTCTAGGTGATGGGACAGAGGCACAGAGAGATGAATAAAACAACTTTGTCAATGTCACCTATAAAATGAGGTACAGTGCATGGCCATTGGCTTTAATGCCCTTGATTTTTCCACATATTCTGTTGAACCATATGAAATTGCTACCTGAATGGGTCAAAAATAGTTGACTCTAAGCGACTTCACCTGGTTCAATTCAATGTCATGCTGCGTCCCCAGGACACCACAAAATCCTGCAAGTACTCTCAAGTTCTTAGAAGAAGCACTTAATAATTATGCATAAGAGTAGCCTAATCTATTTTAGGTTATTTTTAAAGTCAGCAATTTAAGCATAGTAATGATGATGGTGATGGTGATGATGATGATAATGTCAACAATAGCAGCTCACCCCCCCCTTTTTTTTTTTTTTTTTTTGAGATGGAGTCTTGCTCTGTCACCAGGCTGGAGTGCAGTGGCGCAATCTCGGCTCACTGCAACCTCTGCCTCCTGGGTTCAAGCGATTCTTCTGCCTCAGCCTCCCAAGTAGCTGGGACCACAGGCGTGTGCCACCATGCCCAGCTAATTTTTTTGTAGTTTTAGTTGAGATGGGGTTTCACCGTGTTGGCCAGAATGGTCTCGATTTCTTGACCTCGTGATCCGCCCATCTTGGCCTCCCAAAGTGCCAGGATTACAGGTGTGAGCCACCACGCCCAGCTAGCCGCTGACTCTTAAGGAACCCTTAACATATGCCCAGCCCTGTGCTAAGCCCATGCATTATTTCATTTAATCCTCCCAACTGTCCTATAAGGTAGATTCTATTATCACCTGATTTTACAGATGAGGAAACTTAAATTTAAGAATGTGAAAATCTGGCCGGGCATGCTGGCTCATGCCTATAATCCCAGCACTTTGGAAGGCCAAGGCAGGTGGATCACCTGAGGTCAGAAGCTCAAGACCAGCCTGGCCAACATGACAAAACCCTGTCTCTACTAAAAATACAAAAATTAACTGGACATGGTGGCAGGCACGTGTAGTCCCAGTTACTCCAAAGGCTGAGGCAGGACAATTGCTTGAACCCGGGAGGTGGATGTTGCAGTGAGCCAAGATCACACCAACGCACTCCAGCCTGGGCAACAAAGTAAGACTCCATCTCAAAAAAAAAAAAAAAAATTATATGGCTGGGTGCAGTGGCTCATGCTTGTAATTCCAGCACTTTGGGAGGCCAAGGCAGGTGAATCACCTGAGGTCAGGAGTTCAAGACCAGCCTGCCCGACATGGTGAAACCCCATCTCTACTAAAAATTCAAAAAAGTAGCCAGGTGTGGTGGCAAATGCCTGTAATCTCAGCTACTTGGGAGACTGAGGCAGGAGAATAGCTTCAACCCGGGAGGCAGAGGCTGCAGTGAGCTGAGATCACACTCTAGCCTGGGCAACAAGAATGAAACTTCATCTCAAAAAAAAAAAAAAAAAAAAAGGAATGTGAAAATAATGAACTGGAACATTCAATTAATCAAGGCACCCTTGGTCTGTCTCAACTGGGCTTCCATGACAGGACTAAGCCCTGGCACTCAGAGGCATCCATTGTATGTAATACATTTTCTCTGTTATGCATGTAGAATGCTATTAATTATGTACCATTCCAGGGAAAATTGAGAACAAAAAGATCACAAAAATCATTTTCTGTGGTTTCAATAAGGTGCACTGAACAAGAAAGGCTGCTAGAGGGTGCACGCGCCCACACTTCCCTCTTCACTTAGTTGTGTTCTGTTCAGCTCCCTGTTCTCTCATGGTCACAGTCAAAATCAAATGGACGGCGTAATGTTAGTAGAATGCTTCCCAGGTGGTTTGTGTTTGCTCACTTACCTGTTTACCTAAGGTAAACTTGTGACCTCGATCCAGATGTATCTCAAATTCAATGGGCTATCTAAAATTCAATCCCCTAGAAGTGAAATCTCTAAATTTTTGATTGTCCATCTGATTACAATTATTTGTTATTAATGAATTTTATCCTTATATTAAGGTACTGATAAATTAGAATGTTGGTTTTTCTATATGTAATGGACACTGAAAACAGTAGCTTTGATAGGTAGTAATGAACTTCTCTCTCATGGAATAGTTAGGAAGGAGACAGTCTAGTGTTAAAGAGGTGGCTCTGCTCCATGAGGGAACCCAGGAACCCAGTCTCTTCCTCCTTGCAGCTTTGATATCCTGAAACTGTTTCACTCATCTGCAAAGCCCAGGAAGGTGTGCTGAATTATCCATATTCCAAGTAACAGGATAGAAGAAACTTCTGGCAGGATGAAGCATGACCCCTGTCTTTCAGGACAGAGCTGAAAGTTACAGCATCACATCCACCAACATCCTATCAGCTAAAAATTGTCACATGGCCACATCAGCTATAAGGCACCAGGCTGCAATAGATGCTAGGAAAGGCAGTTTTGTAATTTTGGTGGCCGTGTGCCCAGCTGAAAATTGGCAGTTCTATGAAATGGCATTACTATGACAAATTGGCATTACTATGAAATGAAAGGAAGAAAGCATAGCAGGAGGCAACATTCGAAAACAGATAAACAATGAGATGAAATGTACATAAATGGAAGTTTCAGTATGTCCTTCTTGCACTGCCATGGATGGTCTTGCCCAGACCCCAGAGTGTGCCTACCCTTCCTTGGAGACCATTGCCCTGTAGGATTGTTTGGTCTTCCCCAGACACATTTGAGTGGCCCTTCTGAAAATGACAGAATGCTTTGCTTACAAACATCATCTCCATGTACAGCTACCTTATTTGCAGGGCCCAGTGCAAAAGCAAACATGAGACTCCTTGTTCAACAATGATTACAAATTTCAAGATGGCAGCAGCAGAGCAATAAACAAGCAAGGGGCTTGTCTATGCATGGAGCTCAGTGCGCAGGAGGCACATCTATGAAACCAGCCCTGCTCAGTTCTTACTGGGAAATGACAGAAAAGGCGTTCAAATTCTCACTGACTTCTTATCATGGCTATATAAGTTATGGCAGTCGACATTTATAAAACAATCCAGTGTAAATTAACACCCAGAATGGGACTAGATATCCAGGTTTGGGGAAGTGGTGGCAGCAGTCCTCTAGTGCATGCTTAGGAGTGCTTCTTAGACTTGAGATACTGGGCATACATTCCTGGGCGTTTAAGAGAATCTGTGTTGTGATGTCATGTTGAGTGTTCTTTGCATGATCACCTCCTGAGGGTAGGTTCGTATTATGTTTAATAATCCCAGTGGCTTACTTTCCTCTGGAAAAAAGACTACGTCCACGTGGCCTGGAAATAGGTGGCCTGGGCAAGCTGCAGATTGTCTGGCTCCTGTGCACAGGGACCCAGGTGAGCACAGGGGAAAGCCTGGCCTGGGGCCAGCTCTGGGAGCTCATTCCCGGGAAGGCTGGAGTGGGCAGGATGTCAGTTCAGGTTCTGGTGGAGGATGCAAACCTTGTCAAACATTAGGCCAAGGTTGTATACAAGCAATATGGGGATGGATCAGAAACTCAGGAGACCTGGAAGACTGCAGGGGAGACCTGGAAGACTGCAGGGGGCAGAAGACTGCAGGCAAGGGCACAGAAGATAAACTGTGAATAGCCACAACTCAGGCTCACAGTCTCTTACTGACAATTCCAAAATCCATACAGCTCTGAAAACTGAATGTTTTCTCTCAGTGTGGCACAAACTCTTTTGTTGTATTACCTGATGTGAGGCAATTTATTGGCTAAGTAATATATATTCTAAGCCATATATCTAATTGTTAGAGAAATATTAATGTATTTTATTTTGAAATACTGTCCTAGACTCTAATGGAAGGTTGCTTAATATTCTCTCTTCTAAAATCAGAAGGATTATAAATTTCATAACATATTGGACTCCAAAGATTTGGGGTAAGAGAGGTGGGCTTGTAATATGTATGATTTATTGCACATTTATTATGTGTCAGGCACTATTCTGAGCACTTTGCATATATTAATTTAGTTAATACTCATGATACTTTAAGACATAGAGTTGGCTTAACGTTGGCCCTAGTGAGAACACTGGAGCCCAGAAAACTTTTATAATTTTCCCAGGGTCGTAGTCAGCAGGCAGTAAAAAAGGCAAGCATCTTGGGAGCCTAGTTTTATGGCCAGGAAGTGAGTCAGATAGCTCAAAAAGAAACAATGAGCAATCTCATTTTGGGAAAAAAATTATTCAAACTCATGACTTGGCTGAACCGATTCAGCAAGTCAGTAATAGTAACACATGGAGTTGCTAGGTAAGGCGAGAGGCTTCATGAAAGAAATTTTCTTTCTACTCTCCAGGTTTCTAACGAAGCTTCTCAACAACAGTAGAATCTATGCTGACCCTTTGGGAAAACCATGGGACATTTGAGTGGCCAAGATACATTGATAGAATTCACAATTTTGTATTTAAATATTCAAGGAGCAGCGCAGTTTTTATTTGTTAAATTGGATTTTTGGCCTGTCAAATTTTGTAATAATTATCCTAAGTTTTGAAAAACTTTACATTTTTTTTTTTTATAACAGCACCATTTGTTTTAGTAGAAATCTTACTTTAGTGTTTGTCTTAGAAGTTGTACTTCTGGTTCATAGGCTGGTATTATCTTACTTTATTGATGTTCACATTATAAAAGACAGAATGCCAAACCCTGACAAAATAAAAATAGACCACATTTATCACTTCTCAATGTTCTAAACTTATCTTGGTTAGAGAGCTGAATTGGTTTAGTTTGACAAGATTTGTTCTTTATGAAGCTTTGCTGAATCCCTTCGTACAACTTTAAATATCACAGTGTTTATTGTCTGGCGATTTCTTTTCACAGTTTTTTTTTTCTTTCCAGAAGTGGACACAATGTGCATATCATGAATAATGGATGGTTTTGTTTACGTAATTGTTATAAATCATTGTAAGAGTTAGGCAGGAATGTTAATTTCTTTATCAGTAGGAATAGAAATAGAAGGTTTCATTGATTTGTAAATTATCTTTGAATGGCTTTTGGAAAAAAAAAATCTTCTCATCATATTTTCCTTACAAAAATCTTAATAAATGCTTACCTTTGCATAGAAAAGTAACAGATGAATATTCTAATATGTTCAACTTTTGGGGATTAAAAATGATACTTAGGTGAACTAATATCACTGTTGAAGTTGTTTATTATTGGTAGAATGGACCTTTGTTTTTCTTTTTGGCTGCTCTGCACCTTTAAATTTCCTTTCCAGTTTGTAAATTCTCCCCAAGGTAAGAGCCATAAACTTACTTTTAGCTTCCCTTGCAGCTAGAATGCAGGCATGTGACACAGGCTCCACCAGCCAGATTTCTTGCATTTGAGATTTTGAATGGAAGGCTAGAGACACACATAGCCAGGTGCAGAGTAGAACCATTCTGGTGTGGGGAAGGGCAAATCAGCTTGTTTCTTAGAGGGGGAAGTAGCAGAGGTTCGGCAGCAGTTCTCAGTGGGGTGGATAAGCAGTGTCTGAGTCCAGAGGTGGGGTGTCCCCAGGGCTATCTGTGGTGGGATGAGCACTGCTCCTGGTTTTATGATATTCAAGCCTGGTTCTCTGAGCCTCCTTGAAAATCTGAGAGCTGTTTCATATTCTTTTTCTACGTAATCAAGCCAGGGAGGTTTTCTGTAGTTTGCAATTAAGAAATCCAATGGGTACAACTGGAATCTGAGGATAATGACAAGGAAATAGGATTCTCTCACACATAACTCCTTTCACTGTTGAAAGTTAGCAGTAGAACAAGATTATTTACCAGGTCATTCTTATAGGAGTCATCATTTACTTAAACGGATTCACTGTTGAGAATAGCCTTCTAGAGAACATGAGGCACACCCATGCAGGGTGTTTTTTAAGGGAAATGGGGGTGACTTAATTACCAGTGAAATAGTTATTATGAGCTTGGAACTCACTGATGTGAATTGGTGAGTTTGGAATTCATCAATGGCCTCAGGAATGAGGTCTCCTGAGGATTAAAAGATGAGCCATGAAGTCCTGACTAGAGGTCCTCTGGAATGTTCCAGGTTCTTGGTTTGAGAGGCATTAAGGGATGATTGGAATAAAGAATACAGTCTCACTTGAGGCCGTGATGTGATTCTTTGATTCAACATGTTTATTGAGTGGCTACTCTGCCCGATGCACATGCATGAGGCACAGCAGGGAAATGGACAGAGCTTTTGTTGGGTGCTCTGGGGTTTCAAAGTGTTTTCACATTTAGGTAGGGAAAGGAGAACAGCCTTTATAGCTGTTTGTAGACATTAAAATTTGGAGAGGTAAATAATTTATCCACAGAGACGTAGACGGCAAGTAGTAGAATTCAGAGTTAACTTCAGATCTTTTGGCTGCAGAATCCTATGTTCTTTCCAGGACACTAGTGCCTCTTAGCTGACAGAGCTCAGGCTTACTGTTTCTTCCCTTTTCTAGGAGGGAAGTCTACATCATGGAAGAATTAACTTGGTCAATAAAGAGGCGGGTATCCTCTTTCTGAGGCTGGTGGCCTTTTTGCCATCCTCCAATTCAACTACTCTAGGCTGACTCTGTCATTTGTATCTTGACTGGACACATGGTATCGAGGGCTGTGCTTGATGGGTGACATGCAAGGAAGGGGAGACATCAGGGGTACATGAAACGCCTTTGGCATGAGGGGTTGGTACCACCAAATAAAGTCAAGTGTGAGAACTGGGGAGAGAGGAAGCACATGAAAGCACAGGAAAATGTATTTCATTTTTTTCCCCTAGGGCATTATAAGAGAAATGTGTTCCACCCTTAGTGATACCACAATCTAGTGGGCAAGATAAGTATGTACACAACTGAGTCATTCCTATCCTCAGGGCTGTGGCTCTTGTGCATTTTCTTGCTAGATGGCTTGGTTTTTTTTTTTTTTAAGAACTGAAATTTTCATTGAGATGATTGTAAATTACTGAGAAATGTAGGTAACATGCAGTTGTAAAAAACAATGCAGACAGGTCCCACATACCCTTTAACCAGTTTTTCCCAAAGGTAACATTTTATAGGAAAATATCGCAACCAGGATATTGACACTAATGGAATCCACCGATCTTATTCAGATTTCTCCCATTTTACTTGTACTCATGGACGTGTGTGGAAGTGAATGTGTGTATTTAGTGTATTTAAGGTAATTTTATCGCATTAGTTTGTGTATCTGCCACCACAGTCAAGGTACAGAATATCCCCATCACCACAAGGATTCTTCATGTTGTCCTTTTCTATTTTTTATAACCATGCCTTCCTCCCTCACTGACTTTGTCTTTTTTGGCCCATGTGTTCTTGGTGCCTATAAAGATACTTAGTAAATTTGTGTTATATGAATAAGTGAACTAGCAGTGCCAAAAGATATACATATAAACACACACATAGTGGATTTGGAGGGCAGAGGAAGGAGCCGTTCATTTGAGCTGGGCCTTAAAGAGGGAGGAGGAAGAGAGGCAGAACTTAATGATGAGCACTATCGACATTCATGACTTGGACGGGCAAGCACAGAAGATTCCCATTCTACCACTTTTTGTCTGAGTGGCCCCAGGCAAGTGGCTTAACTTGTTCAGTTTCCTCATCTTTAAAATAGGGTTGACACTAGTACCCACTTCAGGGTTTGCTGCGGGATGAATGGGCTGGTACATGTACAATACTGGGCAGAGCGCCTGGCACATAGTAGGACTTAATTCAATAAGAAGACGTTGCTGTTCATGGTCTTGATTTTTTGTAGTTTGGGGAAGGCCTCCCATGACTTGGGATGGAGGTCATGCCTCCACCTGCCTTTGTGAGGAGGCAGAGGTTGAGCGTCTTCCTGCAGACGCCCATGGCTAATTCCCATCTCCACCCCACTGGCGTTCTGCTGTTCTTGACCTGTCCTTTCCACTATGGTTTTGAATACGGTGTTTACAGGATCCATTAAGACTTTGGAAACATCCTTTGGTAATAGGCTTTAGAGCTGTCAAGAGACCCTGAAGCCAACAGGGTAAGAACAGCAAACCTACACCCTTTGAGGCTCTGGAGGCCCTGCCTGCATTTTTCACAGCATCTCTTATTGTATCTCATGGAGAAAATGATAAGTTAATGGGAAGTTGCAAATCTGCCCATTAACCAGGGCACGGTCTTGTGTACCAACAGATCCACCAAAACTGCAGGGCTGATGGATGAGTTTTATCCCAGCCTAAGCTCCTTCCATGGAGGCCGGTAGGAGACTACAAGAATCAGCTCTTTCTCTTGTGCTTCCTCTTTGTGGGATCAAGGAGGGGTGTTTACTAGGAATCTGATCTGGGATTAATGTATCTAGACGTCCCTTGATCCCACTGAAATTCACTTGCTATGTACACATCTGTTGTGAGAAAAAGAAATCGTCTTGGTTTACAGAGACAAAGGGCAGTTAGTAAGCAGAGCAGGATGTGGGTTAAGAAACCCTTACAACTCTCTGCCAAGTATCCAACCCACTGCAATAGGCCAATGCAGGAAAGGCCCGTTAGTAACTGAACTGCAGAGAAAATGTTTGTTTGCTTTCTCTTCTTCAAGGGTGAGATTGAACAGAGCCTGAGCAGTTTTCTTCCAACCCCAATTTCTCTACAAGTGACATCATCAACAATTCATTATGTGTTATCAAATATTGTTGTCTCTGTTTCTTTTTGTTGCAAATATTAAAATCTCAACAGTCCAGGCACTTAACGCATAATTATGGGCAGAGAACTGTTTCCCAGTTACAGGACACATCCTGTTGGGGGTATAAGCAATAATTTTAGGGAGTGCAGTGACATGGAACTAAATAATATGGAAGTACATAAGACATTATTATTTTGAAAATTATCTTTCAGTTCTACTTTTGCCAAAGAAATCTTATCTTTGACAGCTCTAGCTCTCTAAGAGTTACCAATTCTTTTTTGAATAAGGAGAGAATAGGCCTTTTACTCAGAACCATCTCAGGCAACAGCTTCTATTCAAGCTGCAGTTTATTTAACAGTGTCTTTCTTCCCCTACCATATTTATTTTATTTTACTTTTTGAGATGGAGACCAGCTCTGTACCCCAAGCTGAAGTACAGTGGTACGATCTTGGCTCACTACAACGTCTGCCTCCCGGGTTCAAGCAATTCTCCTCCTCAGCCTCTTGATAGCTGGGGTTATAGGTGTGAGCCACTATGCCCGGCCCCATATTTATTCTTCAAGTTACTTTCTTAAAGGCATGTGTTACTTGTTTTCTATTTAAAATAGAATATAAGTTTTAATATAAATTTGAAAAAATAAATGATGAGCTAATTTTAAAAATTAAGTTAACGGCCAGGCACAGTGGCCCAAACCTGTAATCCCAGCACTTTGGAAGACCAGGCAGGCAGATGACCTGAAATTGGGAGTTTGAGACCAGCTTGACCAACATGGAGAAACCCCGTCTCTACTAAAAATCCAAAAAAAAAAAAATTATCTGGGCATGGTGGCACATCCTTGTAATCCCAGCCACTCAGGAGGCGAGGGAGGAGAATTGCTTGAACCCAGGAGGCAGAGGTTGCGGTGAGTCGAGGTTGTGCCATTGCACTCCAGCCTGGGCAATAAGAACAAAACACCATCTCAAAAAAATAAAAATAAATAAATAACAACAGTGAAAGACGGATTTGGATCTGGCAGTTTCCTGAAGGTGGCATTCAAATTAGCCAAAGCAGGAAAGCAGGTATAATGGGAAGAGGACTGGGCAAAAAGAGAACTGGTTTCTAGAATTAGATACTTCAGCAAGTACAATAGGACCCTGGGCAACTTACAGCTTCTCTGGACTTCTTTTCCTTTATCTGTAATTAGGGGGTTGGAGTATTAAACACATTCACTGAACACCTGCATTTGCAAAATACTGTGCTTATGAGTATGAGACTACTGTGATGAAAACGGTATGAATTCTATCCTCGAGAAGTTTACAGCCAAAAACAAAATAAGGCCAACCAAACAAGCTATTGCTGTGCTGACTCCTGGCAGTATCCATGGTGATGGAAGACCGAAAGCATATGGTAATTAAAGCCACAAGTTTAATTATTTTATCCAGTGATTTTACTCTGCTTCATGAGCAATATTATGAGAGCAGTAGACCAACTATAAGACATTTGCCTTACACTACTTTTAATTTTGGGTGCTGACATGTCTGCAGAGACGGGAACACACAGTAAATGGGGACCAACAGAAGGAAAATAGAGCGATGAGTTTGAAATGCTGCAAACTGGCTAATGCAAAGAAAAAAAAAAGAACAGAAAGGTAAAGGATCCACTATCAGCAGGATTTGGCTGAGCTCTGGCCCTGGTTCTGCCGTCACTGACCTGATTTTATACCAGCCATTCAAACTCTGTGAGCCCCAGATTTTTCCTGATTAAATCAGTGCCTTCCCCCTACCCACACCTGATATGCCAAAGGGTTCCTTTTTCTGAGGAAGGGGAGCATCATTTAGCAAAGGGTGTAGGTCTGGCTGTTCCAACCCTATGGCTGGAGGGCTCTGGACAGCTCTAAAGCTCATCACTAAAGGATGTCCCCAAAGCCATTTATGGATCCTGTAAATACAGTGTTTTAAACTAGAGCAGAAAGTAACATGTCCTGTTGCCCAGATCCTCCTTATCCTTCAGAGCCGTGGCTAATTGACGTGTCCTTGGAGAAGTCTGCTTACTGCCCACTTCCCCCTGTATTCTGATCTATCATAGCATATCTGTGTGTGTGTGTGTGTGTGTGTGTGTGTGTGTGTGTGTGTGTGTAGCCTCACACTGGCCTGTGAGCTGTCAGACATAGGAATCAGGTTTTTACTTTCCCTCTGTGCATAACTCAGTGTCTGGCACACAGCAAGCAGCACCCAGCTCCTATGCATATGTGTGCACACACATGTGAGTGTGTGTGTGCACAGATGCACAGGTCTGAGAGTGTTGGTGATGAAATAAAATTTGGGAATAATTGAATAAGGCAAGATTAAAAAAATAAGTTTCTTATTGAGCAACATGAGGAAAAGTATATGAAACAAAAATGAACAGCTCAATGAATGATCAAAGTGAAATCATGTAACAATCACTCAGATCTAGAACCAAAGCCCTTTGGCCATTTCCAGGCTCCCTTTCTCCCAATCCTATCCAATTTCACCACTTTCCTCACTTTGTTTTCCAGCGTTTTCTCATGAAGTTTTATTTTTAAAAATTCCAATTTATGGCCGGGCGCGGTGGCTCACGCCTGTAATCCCAGCACTTTGGGAGTCCAAGGCAGGTGGATCATGAGGTCAAGAGATCGAGACCATACTGGCCAACATGATGAAACCCCGTCTCTACTAAAAAAAAAAATACAAAAATTAGCTGGGCATGGTGGCATGCGCTTGTAGTCCCAGCTACTCAGGAGGTTGAGGCAGGAGAATTGCTTGAACCCAGGAGGCGGAGGTTGCAGTGAGCCGAGATCATGCCACTGCACTCCAGCCTGGTGCCTGGTGACAGAGCAAGACTCTGTCTCAAAAAAAAATTCCAATTTATTTTGAGAATCTTCAAAAGCGTTTCAAGATAGAGTAATAAACACCTGTAGGCATTTTACCTTGATATGGTAGTTAACATTTCACCATCTGTTTTCTATTTTCTCTATCCATATCCTTACTTTTTTCCTGAACCATTTAACCATAGACATTATAACACATAATCACCAAATAATTCATTATTTTTCATTTCCTAAGAACAAGGGCATTCTCTTAGCCACAATACTCAGTACACTACACTCAGGAAATTGGTATAATACTATACTATTGATACTTCTTTTTTAAGACAAAGCCTCCCTCTGTCACCCAGGCTGGAGTGCAGTGACTCAATCTTGGCTCACTGCCACCTCTGCCTCAAGGGTTAACTATTGATACTCTTGAGGCAGTACTATTATCTCATACGGTACATGTCCCGATTTCTCCAGTTCCAACAATGTCCTTTGTAGCTAGGACATTTGTATCTTTGGTCCAGGATCCAAGCAAGGATCGTGTGTTGCATTTAGTCACAGGTTTCTAGTCCCCTTTAATACAGGGTAGTTCTCCAAGCTTTTTGTTTTAAATTGACGTTTTTAGTCAAGGTAAGTTTTTTTGCAGACTTTTTCCCTCAATTTATATTTGCTTATTTCTTTATAAGTAGATTCAGGTTGAACTTTTTTTCCTAGAGAAGCACATGGATAGTATGTTCTAAATGCATGGGTGGAGGAGGCATGTGATATCAATTGGCTCATTATTGTTGATCATTGTGATCATTTGATAAGTGGTACCAGCAGATTGCTCCCAGCAGCCTTTCATCCCACGGTTTTAGCCTCTGATGTGGTTTGGCTCTGTATCGCCACCCAAATCTCATCTCCAATTATAATCCCCACATGTTGGGAGAGGGGCGTGGTGGGAGGTGATTGGATCATGAGGGTGGATCGCCCTCTTGATGTTCTCGTGATGTTGAGTTCTCATGAGAGCTGCTGGTTTAAGCTGCGACACTTAATCCCTCGTGCTCTCTCCTTCTCCACCATGGTAAGATGTGCTTGCTTCCTCTTCTACCACGATTGTAAGTTTCCTGAGGGCTTCCAGTCATGCTTCCTCTTAAGCCTGCAGAACTGTGAGTCAATCAAACCTCTTTTCTTCATAAATTACATAGTCTCAGGTAGTTCTTTATAGAAAGGACTAATACAGCCTTCACTGGTGATTCTTAGCTAACTAATGATCACAATAAGGACTGTAAAATTGTGGCTAAAGTTTTTTGTTCTATTTCCTTTATGTAAAAAAATATATTTCTCCTTTCCTTTTCCAATCCTTTCCCCTTTTTATTATCAGTACGGGCTTACAGATTACCTATTTAATGTGTTATAATCCACTCTTATTATTTATCTTGATATTCAAATTGCCTCATATTTTGCCAGAGGGAGCCCCTTCAATTTGGCTATGTTCTTTTGACATTTTTCCATCAGTTTTTGAGCACTTCCTCAGTTTCTGGAATAATAAGATATTTCACGTTCATTTTAAGAGAGGAATTGAACACAAGTGTCTAACCTCTAGCCGATTAAAATGTTTACAAAAATAGGAAAGCGAGAATCAAAGTCCAAGTGCAACAGTGGCAAATACCTCTCTGAACTTTGGCAAAAACAGCAGGCTCTGGGCTGGACTTAGCCATCACTGAAGTGCCTAGAAATGTATCGTAGGACAGTCACTGCTGTCTGTGAGAGGCTTCTGGGTGCAGACCCTGCCGGTGATCGGGAGATGCATGGGCTCGGGGAAGTGCAGGCTCCTGAACACCTGCTCAACACAGCTCTTGGCAGTATCCATAGCGATGGAAGACAGAAAGCATATGGTAATGAAAATCACAAGTTAAATGATTTTATCCAGTGATTTTTTACTCTGCTTCATGAGCAATATGATGAGGGCAACAGACCAACTATAAGATTGTTTGCCTTGCACTAACTTTAATTTTGGGTGCTGTCAGGTCTGTAGGGATGGGAATGCACGTAAAGGGGACCAACAGAAGGAAAATAGAGAAAGTGGCGAGTTTAAAATCCTGCAAACTGGGCTAATAGAAAAAAAAATCAAATCTGAAAATGTTTCTCCAAAGCAGAAATTCCTAGAGTTGGGAACTTTGAGATGGTTTGCATTTCACTTGGCAAGGGTCTCCCAAACAGCTGTGCAATGTCAGCTGAGAGTGTGGAAAGAAGTTAATAAACCTGCATGTTAGGATGGGAAGAAAAATAACCTTTCGGTCAGAGGCATGTCCCCTGGGATCTGATACTACTGTATGGGGAATGCCAACAGCCTAAGTGAACGGTTCATATGCTTTAAATTGCCCTCAATCCCCAACCCATTGTTTCAAGCATAGAACCAGGAGATAGACCACATTGCTCAGGGGACAAGTTCCACGAGAAGGCTAAATCCTGGGGATGACATACAGAGCAGCTGATTCCTCTCCGACAGTGTAGTGTCCTACTTTTTTACCTGATTTTCAAGATCCTTTATATTATCTGCTGAGTTAATTAAGATGTCAGCCTCAGAGTTCAGAAAGTACATTGACATTTTTAGGTAAAGGATAATTGCAGCCTGTTTTTTTTTTTTTTTTAGTAAACACTGCTGAATTTTCTAAGGGTACTGTAACATTTCATTTACTTGGACACAACCACCTGGCATTTTCTGGTTCTCCAGTTGTTAAGAGGGTGACTATTAATACAACAAGCAGATCTGTAGCATTCAAGCTGTCAAAAGTCACCCTCCAGGGGATATTCAGTAGTTCAGTCAGCAAATACACCACTATTTTTTTTTTTTAATCTTGCCCATAGCAGACACATATCATCTATCCCAGCATCAAAACTTTCTGAACCAGTTCTCCAAGGAGTCACTGACAATTGATAAAAGCGTATATTTATTAGATACCTAGGTCAGAGATCAGAGCCAGTCTATTCTCTCACTCCTCCTTTTAACCTCCATTCTTGGTTAAAATGATGATCCTAATACAAGGGTCTTAACTATTAAAGAACATTTTTTTTTCTGATACGAAGTCTCACTTTTGTTGCAGAGGCTAGAGTTTAATGGAGAGATCTTGGCTCACTGCTACCTCTGCCTCTTGGATTCAAGTGATTCTCCTGCCTCAGCCTCCCTAGTAGCTGGGATTACAGGTGCCCACCACCATGCCTGGCTAATTTTTGTATTTTTAGTAGAGATGGGGTTTCACCATGTTGGCCAGGCTGGTCTTGAACTCCTGATGTCAGGTGATCCTCCCGCCTCACCCTCTGTACCTGTTGGGATTATAGGCATGAGCCACTGCAACTGACCTGTTAAAGTATGTTTAATAATGCTGACTCTTCTAATTCACTGAACAAGGGAAACAGATTAAGTCAATTAACAATTTTTAAAAACCCTTTCCATTCATCAATAAAGGCCTTGTACTAAAATACTTAAATTATTTTATCCACCTAGCTAGATATTATAACTTTTATGACAGGTCACCTCCTAGACTGCTGGTTGGCCTGGGGACCAATGACCTGGGCCAGTGGGAGGTCGCATAGTACTAGAATGACCTGATCCCTGAGAAAAGGTCTTAGGGAGTCTAGTCCTATGGGTTTAGGGATGAGCAGAGACCACCCAATGCTCATAGAAGCCTTGATACCCAGGTTGGAAAGAAGATAAGAAGCAAGCCGGGCGCGGTGGCTCACGCCTGTAAACCCAACACTTTGGGAGGCTGAGGCGGGTGGATCACGAGGTCAAGAGATCCAGACCATCCTGGTCAACATGGTGAAACCCCGTCTCTACTAAAAATACAAAACATTAGCTGGGCATGGTGGCACGTGTCTGTAATCCCAGCTACTCAGGAGGCTGAGGCAGGAGAATTGCCTGAACCCAGGAGGCGGAGGTTGCGGTGAGCAGAGATCACGCCATTGCACTCCAGCCTGGGTAACAAGAGGGAAACTCCATCTCAAATAAATAAATAAAATAAATAAATAAAAAGAAGATAGGAAGCAGTAACAATCTGTTGGAATTAATTTTTTCGTATAAAATTGCTTTTGTTTTCTCATCTAGAATATTACCTTTAGAAAAGGAACTTCTTTCTGATTCTTTTGTGTGTACTTATGGCCTAATATAGATAATTGGTCAGTAATATAGATAACTGGTCAGTAATACAAGATTTATAATATGATTTTCAACAAATATTTAAATAATAAATTTGCTTCACTTTTTCTATTTTAGCAAACTTCTTTTCTGATATCAAAGTAATTGATGGGCCTTGTTCAAATGTTGCAATATAGAGAGATATATAGGAAAGAGAAAAAACCCAAGAGTTGACAGAATAAAACATAGCACTAAGAGATGTTAAGAAACGTCAGTTGCAATCTCTGATCTTGTGCCAGTAACTTTATTGTTCCAGGCCTCTATTTCTTCATATAAAAAGAAATGGGGATACTAGTTCTACTTACCTCCTAGGTTATGAAGGCTAAATGGCACCTGATTAGTGAAGTGTTTGTTTATTACATTGCAGGTAATCAACAGCAGTGAGTTCCTCCAGCCTGTCATACCAAGTACACCTTCTTTTCATTACTATACTTTTCAAGGAGAGAGAAGAAGGAAAACCTGTGGAGTTCAAGAAGGTTGAATTCCTGTAGGCTCATTTTAAGTCTCTTGACCCTAAAGCGACCCTTGTTTGCATCTCCAGAAAATTTACAGAAAAGCTACATCATGACTCACATCTCTGGATTTATTCCCTTTTCATTCAGGTGTTGACTCATGAACAGGAGTTGAGGTCCAGTCACTGACATTTGGCGGAACTTTTTTTTGTTTTTTATTGCATTTTAGATTTTGGGGTACATGTGAAGAACATGCAACATTGTTGTATAGGTACACACATGGCAGTGTGATTTGCTGCCTTCCTCCCCTTCACCTATATCTGGCATTTCTCCCCATGCTATGTCTCCCCACAACCCACCCCCCCATCCCTCCCTCACTTCCCTCCCAACAGACCCCAGTGTGTAGTGCTCCCCTCCCTGTGTCCATGTGTTCTCATTGTTCAACACCCGCCTATGAGTGACAGCATGCGGTGTTTGATTTTCTGTTCTTGTGTCAGTTTGCTGAGAATGATGGTTTCCAGGTTCATCCATGTCCCTACGAAGGACATGAACTCATCATTTTTGATGGCTGCATAATACTCCATGGTGTATATGTACCACATTTTCCCTGTCCAGTCTATCATCAATGGGCATTTGGGTTGGTTCCAGGTCTTTGCTATTGTAACAGTGCTGCAATGAACATTTGTGTGCATGTGTCCTTATAGTAGAACAATTTATAATACTTTGGATATATACCCAGTAATGGGATTGCTGGGTCAAATGGAATTTCTATTTCTAGGTCCTTAAGAAATTGCCACACTGTCTTCCACAATGGTTGAACTAATTTACACTCCCACCAACAGTGTAAAAGTGTTCCTATTTCTCCACATCCTCTCCAGCATCTGTTGTCTCCAGATTTTTTAATGATCACCATTCTAACTGGCATGAGATGGTATCTCAATGTAGTTTTGATTTGCATTTCTCTGATGACCAGTGATGATGAGCATTTTTTCATATGTTTGTTGGCCTCATGTATGTCTTCTTTTGTAAAGTGTCTGTTTATATCCTTCACCCACTTTTGAATGGGCTTGTTTGGTTTTTTCTTGTAGATCTGTTTTAGTTCTTTGTAAATTCTGGATACCAGCCCTTTGTCAGATGGGTAGACTGCAAGAATTTTTTCCCATTCCGATGGTTGCCGATTCACTCTAATGACTGTTTCTTTTGCTGTGCAGACGCTGTGGAGTTTGATTAGGTCCCATTTGTCTATTTTGGCTTTTTTTGCCAATGCTTTTGGTGTTCTGGTCATGAAGTCCTTGCCTATACCTATGTCCTGAATGGTTTTGCCTAGATTTTCTTCTAGGGTTTTTATGGTGTTAGGTCTTATGTTTAAGTCTTTAATCCATCTGGAGTTAATTTTAGTGCAGGGCGTCAGGAAGGGGTCCAGTTTCTGCTTTCTGCACATGGCTAGCCAGTTTTCCCAACACCATTTATTAAACAGGGAATCCTTTCCCCATTGCTTGTTTTTTTCAGGTTTGTCAAAGATCAGAAAGTTGTAGATATGTTGTGTTGCCTCTGAGGCCTCTGTTCTGTTCCATTGGTCTATATCTCTGTTTTGTAATCATGGTACTATACCAGTACCATGCTGTTTTGATTACTGTAGCCTTGTAGTATAGTTTGAAGTCCAGTAGTGTGATGCCTTCGGCTTTGTTCTTTTTGCTTAGAATTGACTTGGCTATGCGGGCTCTCTTTTGGTTCCGTATGAAGTTTAAGGTGGTTTTTTCCAGTTCTGTGAAGGTCATTGGTAGCTTGATGGGGATAGCATTGAATTTGTAAATTACTTTGGGCAGTATGGCCATTTTCACGATATTGATTCTTCCTAACCATGAACATAGAATGTTCGTCCGTCTGTTTGTGTCCTTTCTTATTTCGTTGAGCAGTGGCTTATAGTTCTCCTTAAAGAGGTCCTTTACATTTCTTGTTAGTTGTATCCCTAGGTATTTTATTCTCTTTGTAGCAATTGTGAATGGCAGTTCGTTCTTGATTTGGCTCTCTTTAAGTCTGTTATTGGTGTATAGGAATGCTTGTGATTTTTGCACATTGATTTTGTATCCTGAGACTTTGCTGAAGTTGCTTATCAGTTTCAGGAAATTTTGGGCTGAGACAATGGGGTCTTCTAGATATACATTCATGTCATCTGCAAATAGAGACAATTTGACTTCCTCTTTCCTATTTGAATACCCTTTATTTCTTTTTCTTGCCTGATTGCCCTGGCTAGAATGTCCAGTACTATATTGAATAGCAGTGGTGAGAGAGGGCATCCTTGTCTAGTGCCAGATTTCAAAGGGAATGCTTCCAGTTTTTGCCCATTCAGTATGATATTGGCTGTTGATTTGTCATGAATAGCTTTTATTATTTTGAGATACATTCCGTCAATACCTAGCTTATTGACGGTTTTTAGCATAAAGGGCTGTTGAATTTTGTCAAAGGCCTTCTCTGCATCAATTGAGATAATCATGTGTTTTTTGTCTTTGGTTCTGTTTATGTGGTGAATTACGTTTATAGACTTGCGTATGTTGAACCAGCCTTGCATCCCCGGGATGAAGCCTACTTGATCATGGTAGATAAGCTTTTTGATGTGCTGTTGCAATCAGCTTGCTAGTATTGTATTGAAGATTTTTGCATCTATGTTCATCATGGTTATTGACCTGAAGGTGTCTTTTCTTATTGAGTCTCTACTGGGTTTTGGTATCAGGATGATGTTTGTCTCATAAAATGATTTGAGAAGGATTCCCTTTTTTGGATTATTTGGAATAGTTTCAGAAGGAATGGTACCAGCTCCTCTTTGTACGTTTGGTAGAATTCAGCTGTGAACCCATCTGGACCTGGGCTTTTTTTGGGTGGTAGGCTCTTAATAGCTGCCTCAACTTCAGACCTTGTTATTGGTCTATTCAGGGTTTTGACTTCTTCCTGGTTTAGGCTTGGGAGGAGGCAAGTGTCCAGGAATTTATCCATTTCTTCCAAGTTTACTAGTTTATGTGCCTAGAGTTGTTTGTAACAATCTCTGATGATGGTTTGAATTTCTGTGGAATCTGTGGTGATATCCCCTTTATCATTTTTTATTGCATCAATTTGGTTATTCTCTCTTTTCTTTTTTATTAATCTGGCTAGTGGTCTGTCTGTTTTGTTTATCTTTTTGAAAAACCAGCTCCTGGATTTATTGATTTTTTTGAAGGGTTTTTTTGTGTCTCTATGTCCTTCAGTTCTGCTCTGATCTTAGTTATTTCTAGTCTTCTCCTAGGTTTTGAGGTTTTTTTTTGATCTTGCTCCTCTAGCTCTTTCAATTTTGATGCTAGGGTTTCAATTTTAGATCTCTCCTTGCTTCTCATGTGGGTACTTATTGCTATATATTTTCCTCTAGAGACTGGTTTCAATGTGTCCCAGAGATTCTGGTATGTTGTGTCTGTGTTCTCGTTGATTTCCAAGAACATCTTTATTTCTGCCTTCATTTCATTGTTTATCCAGTCAACATTCAAAAGCCAGTTGTTCAGTTTCCATGAAGCTGTGCTGTTCTGAATTAGTTTCTGCATTCTGAGTTCTAACTTGATTGCACTGTGGTCTGAGAGACTGTTTGTTATGATTTCTGTTCTTTTGCATTTGCTGAGGAGTGATTTATTTCCAATTATGTGGTCAATTTTAGAGTAGGTGTGATGTGGTGCTGAGAAGAATGTATATTCTGTGGATTTGGGGTGGAGAGTTCTGTAAATATCTATTAGGTTTGCTTGTTTCAGGTCTGAGTTCAAGTCCTGGATATCCTTGTTAATTTTCTGTCTGGTTGATCTGTCTAATATTGACAATGGGGTGTTAAAGTCTCCCACTATTATTGTGTGGGAGTCTAACTCTTTTTCTAAGTCATTAAGAACTTGCCTTATGTATCTGGGTGCTCCTGTATTGGGTGCGTATATATTTAGGATCGTTAGCTCTTCTTGTTGCATTGATCCTTTTACCATTATGTAATGTCCCTCTTTGTCTCTTATGATCTTTGTTGCTTTAAAGTCTAATTTATCAGAGATGAGAATTGCAACTCCTGCTTTTTTTTGCTCTCCATTTGCTTGGTAAATCTTCCTCCATCCCTTTATTTTGAGCCTTTGTGTATCCTCGCATGTGAGATGGGTTTCCTGGATACAGCACACCGATGGGTTTTGGCTTTTTATCCAATTTGCCAGTCTGTATCTTTTGATTGGGGCATTTAGTCCATTTACATTTAGAGATAATATTGTTATGTGTGAATCTGATACTGCCATTTTAATGCTAGCTGGCTGTTTTTTGTTTGTTAGTTGATGTAGATTTTGATTGTGTTGATGCTCTTTACCAGTTGGTATGTATTTGGAGTGGCCGGTACTGGTTGTTTCTTTATATGTGTAGAGCCTCTTTCAGGAGCTCTTGTAAAGCAGGTCTGGTGGTGATGAAATCTCTGAGTACTTGCTTGTTCACAAAGGATTTTATTTTTCCTTCACTTATGAAGCTTAGTTTGGCTGGATAGGAGATTCTGGGTTGAAAGTTCTTTTCTTTAAGGATGTTGAATATTGGCCCCTACTCTCTTCTGGCTTGTAGGGTTTCTGCTGAGAGAGCTGCTGTGAGTCTGATGGGCTTCCCTTTGTGGGTAACCCGACCTTTCTCTCTTGGCTGCCCTTAGTATTTTCTCCTTCATTTCAACCCTGGTGAATCTGATGATTATGTGCCTTGGGGTTGCTCTTCTTGAGGAATATCTTTATGGTGTTCTCTGTATTTCCTGGACTTGAATATTGGCCTGCCTTGCTAGGTTGGGGAAGTTTTCCTGGATAATATCCTGAAGAGTATTTTCCAGCTTGGATTCATTCTCTTCGTCACATTCAGGAACACCTATCAAACGTAGATTAGGTCTTTTCACATAGTCTCACATTTCTTGGAGACTTTGTTCATTCCTTTTTACGCTTTTTTCTCTATTCTTGCCTTCTCATTTTATTTCATTGAGTTGATCTTCAACATCTGATATCCTTTCTTCTGCTTGGTCAATTCGGCTGTTGAAACTTGTGCATGCTTTGCGAAGTTCTGGTGTTGTGTTTTTCAGCTCCATCAATTCACTTATATTCCTCTCTATGTTGTCCATTCTCGTTAGCATTTCATCAAATCTTTTTTCAACTTTCTTAATTTCTTTGCTTTGGGTTAGAACATGTTCTTTTAGGTCACTGTAGTTTCTTATTACCTACCTTCTGAAGTCTGATTCTGTCATTTCATCACTCTCCTTCTCCATCCAGCCTTGTTCCCTTGCTGGTGAGGAGTTGTGATCTCTTTAGGAGGAGAGGTATTCTGGTTTCGGGTGTTTTCATCCTTTTTGCACTGGTTTCTTCCCATCTTTGTGGATTTATCCACCTGTCATCTTTGTAGTTACTGACTTTCAGATTGGGTCTCTGAGTGAACTTCCAGTTTGTGGATGCTGAAGTTACTTCTTTTTCTTAGCTTTTCTTCTGGCAGTCTGGCCCCTCTGCTGTAGGACTGCTGAGGTCCACTCCAGGCCCTGCTTGCTGGGGGATCACCTGCAGCAGCTGCAGAACAGTAAGGGTTGCTACCAGTTTCCTCTTCTGCTATCTTTGTCCCAGAAGGATGCCCGCCAAATGTCAGTCTGTTCTCTCCTTTATGAGGTGACTCTTTGGATATACGGGGGTCAGGGAGCTGCTTGAGGAGCTCAAGTCCTGAGCTGTGAGCTCCGTTGTTCATTCAGAGTTGCTGGGCAGATACGTTTAGGTCTGTTGCAGCAGAACTCATAAACTCCCTTTTTTTTTTTTCTTTTTCCCCAGGTGCTCTGTCCCAGGGAGTTAGGGCTTTATTTATGAGTTTCCGTTGTGCTGCTGCGTTTTTTTTTTTTTTTCAGGGCTGCCCTGCCCAGTGACAAGGCAACCTAGTCACTGACTGCCTGCAGAGGCTTTGCTGAGCTGCTCTGGGCTCCGCCCAGCTGCCGTGTGATCTTCCCTGCAGTCCTGTTTATATGGGTGTAGTTAGAACTGCCTTGGCAATAGTGGCCCACCTCTGTTATGGTGGACTCTCTCTGTAGTGGCAGGTTGCCTCAGCAATGGCGGGTTGCCTCAGCGATGGTCAGACTGCCTCTGTAGTGGTGGAGTGTCTCAGTAATGGCAGACATCTCTCCCCCACAGAGCTGGACTGTCCTGGGTTCAGCTGTGCTTGCTGTGAAACTCTTAACCCAGAGCGTTTTCAATTACTCGTTTTTGTGTGTGTGTGTGGGGAGGGGGTGGGACCAGCCGAGCCTGATCATCTCGCTCACTGACTCAGAGCCTTTTTCATTGTTGTTGAATGGTCCATTCTCTCCCTGTTGAAAAGGCGCCGGTATCTCCCGTGCCACAACTCACTGAGCTGGCTGAAACAGTGGCGCTGAGATTCCTGGCGTTTTTTTTTGCCTAGGAATCTCCTTGCCTGGCTTGCTATTTCAGATGAATGGGCGACTCTGCCATCTCAGGGCTCCAATCACCAGCTAAGAGGGCACCTGGACCAGGGTCTTTTGTTCGGAGAACTGCCGCACCAGGGCGTGGGCAAAGCAGCCATGTGGGCCGAAACAGCCGAGCTGGCGACCCATGGGGCTCCTCCACCTGGGAATCTCCTGGTCTGTGGGCAATAAAAATCCATCTGGAAATGCAGCATCCACTCACCCTCTGCACTTTCACTGGGAGCTGCCATCCTGAGCTGTTCCTAGTCGGCCATCTTCCCCTGATCAGCCTCCACTCACTCTTAAATGACACCCTTTTTTTTTTTTTTTTTGAAACCGAGTCTGGTGGAACAATTTTTAACATAACCTACTGGGTAATGTCTACAATAATAAGCCCAGTGTTTTAACTTATAGATAACTTACAATCTGTTGCTTGTTTAAAAGTTTATAGAGTTTACCTGAATTTTTATTTTATTTATTTATTTTTTGGGGGAACCGGGTCCTCATTCTGTCACCCAGGCTGGAGTACAGTGGTGCAATCTTGGCTCACTACAACCTCTGCCTCCTAGGTTCAAGCGATTCTCATGCCTCAGCCTCCTGAGTAGCTGGGACTACAGGTGCCCATCACCACACTTGGCCATTTTTTTTTTTTTTAAGTAGAGATGAGGTTTTACACTGTTGCCGAGGCTGGCCTCAAACTCCTGAACTCAAGCAATCCACCCACCTTGACCTCCCAAAGTGCTGGGATTGTAGGTGTGAACCACAGCACCCAGCCTTTTCCTGACTCAAGATGATGCCTATTTCAAATATCCAAAAGCATCACATTTTCTAAAAATAGGAACAAAGCTGTAATGTAAAGGATAATTGCTTTTCTTCTTCAAGAGAAGAGTACATTGTTTGAGGGTTGCCTGGGTCACTTCTTTTTATGCTTGCTTTTCCGCAATTGTATTGCACATCCATCTGGGCATAGCAGGGGAAGAAAATATCAAACCATCCGTTTTGAGGCTCTTTAGCAATGCCAAGAGAAGCATAGGTTTGTACTTGCTGGAAGGTGGGGCTTAGCAGCATGTCTCAAATTATGGTCTGTGAAAAATTAATGTTCCAGTCTCCGTTGGGGTGAGCTAAATTGTTGTCCATTCAGTTTGGGAACCATGACATTCTGTGATACTTTTGTATTTTTGATGAATTTTATTACATATTGTTGAGTCTAAGGAGTCCTAAGAAACCAGGTTTACTCCAGTGTTTTCAAAATGCAATTCAAAATGGAGCCTCTTTATTAGTGGAAGGTCTTTTTGTGAATCCCAAGGTCTGGATTACAGTGCTGTTTGGTCCTCCAAGAAGCAGGTTCCAAGATGACATTACTGGAGCGCTGGAGAGTTATTTGGGGAGCATAATGGGGAAAGAGCAGGAGAAGCAAGAAGGGCCTTTAGGCTTTGCGGGTCTGATGCCTGTGACAGAGGAGGAGGGAAGGAGAATTGCATAGGAAGAATCTTCTAAAAAATTTCCTACAGGTCGGTGGGGAGTCTTATGTCCCAAGTCACCCATTAGAGGAGTCCCACATCTTGCGGGAAGGGGCTGGAGTTAGTTTGCTTGCTGTGCTTAGCCATAGGATGCATGGCCTCAGTGTGATGCAGTGACCAACAGGAAGGCTCAGCAGCTGGGGCTGTCAGTCAGTGTGCTCCCTGCAGCTGGAGATTGAGCGGCATATTTTCGTGACCACCCCTATTTCCAGTTGTACCCCTTGTTAGAGTAAGTCACTCAAGGCTTCTGGAACCTAAACAGTTACTCTATCAAATGAGGGACCTGTCCTTTCTACCTGACACAGCTACAAATGAAAGCTCTTTGCAATTTAGAAAGCATTCTAGAAACACAGAGGACTATTATGAAGGGGTGGCTGGAGGCTTTTCAGGTGTATCAGCTGCTAGCCTGGCACTGTGCTCTTGACCCCGAGGCACTGCCTTATTCATCATTGCCCTGGATTTCCCACAGGCCAGCCATGGTGCTAGATATCTCATAGGCACTCATCAAATGTTTGTTGAATTATGATAACAAGTGTTGTGAGTTCTCGAAGGAAACACTCTGTGACTAAGGCTGTACGTGGGATAACAATTGTAGACCCTGAAATGCATTTCCTCTGGCAGGAAACAGAGCGTGGGGGAGGATAGTGGGGATTTCTGTTGATGTAATCTGCCCTTGAATCTGGGTCGTGTGTAGCCGTTCATGGTAAGAGTATTATTCCTGGCAGAGGGAAGAGGGCTAGGGGAAGAATTTCACATTTTTTTTTTGGTGGGGGGAAGGAGACTCACTCTGTTGCCCAGGTTGGAGTGCAGTGATGTGATCTCAGCTCACTGCAACCTCTGCCTCTTGGGTTCAAGCAATTCTCCTGCCTCAGCTTTCTAAGTAGCTGGGACCACAGGCACCCGCCACCATGACCGGCTAATTTTTATATTTTTAGTAGAGACAGGGTTTCATCATGTTGACCATGCTGGTCTTGAACTCTTGGCCTTAAGCAATTCACCCACATCATCCTCCCAAAGTGCTGGGATTACAGGCATGAGCCACTGCCTGGCCAGAGTTTCACATCTTTTTGCTTTGCAATATGATCTCTCTTTTGCGGATGTAAAATAATTCGGATGTTAATTGAATTGTAAAGAAAATTCCCAAATGTTATTCTAAGTAATTGTATGACATCACCCCCTACCCCGATGTTTATTTTCCAGAGCTGTTTGCATTGACTGCTTTGAGTTTTACCAACTCATCTCTGCTTTGGGAACGTCCTAGTCAGGGCTAGATGTTTACGGAACAAGCACAGGGAAAGAGGGAAAGGGAAGGCATGGAGGAGATTTGTAATGGGGTAATTTCTCAAAGAGTTGACTGTAGCTCTTCTGTTTGCCTCTAATATCCTCATGGGTGGCAGTTTTGTCTGTTTCTTTTTGTACATTTATTTATACCAGCTCGGTATTATTTTGTTCAATAAACGTTTGTGGAATGAACCTAGGAATGAATTACACATGTCTACTGTATGCTGGGTGCTGGGGTGATAAGGGCAAACCAACTCACACCCTCATGAAACTTTTTGTCTAATAATTAAAGTGAACAGTAATGGAAAACTGCATAAATAAAATTACAAACTGTGATGAGTGATGAAAGGAAAAACCTCTGGGAAACCGGGGAGCTTAGATAGAGCAGGAGACGTGCATAGTCTGGTGGGGAAAGTGGGAAGGTCAGGGAAGGTTTTTCTGAGAAGGTGATGTTAGGCCCATGAAAGATGGAACAGTGTTAACTAGCGAAAGAGGTATATGAGGGGCATTTGGATTCCAGCAGAGAGGAGCAGGCGAAGAGATCTGGAGGGAGGGAAGGAGCGTGCTCCAGCTGAGTCACTGGCAGAAGGTGGTAAGGCCAGCGCAGTGCAAACCACAGGGATACAGTAGGACATGAAGCAGAGAGATTAGGCTACACAGTTGTCCATTTGGTATTTCCCTGTGCTGTGCCATCAATAATCCTTATTGGATGTTTCCTGTGTGAACAGATAATTTCTGTTGATGTGATGTGTACTGTCTCTGGATCACATACAGCAGCAGCATGGTAAGGATATAATTCTGCAGAAAAATAAAAGGAGAAATAAATTCTGGGAAGAGGGATTTGAACTTCAGATGCAGAAAGCTTTGGACTCGTGGGGTTATTGAGCTCTGATAAGAGTTGGCATGGGATCTTTTTGTGAAGAACAGAGCAGGTGAGGGAAGCAGCTTGGCTACCTTGAAAGGTACTGGATTAGGGGTCCAGCTCTTGCGGTGTCATGAGCAGCTGTGCACCCTTGCACAGCCTCATCTTTTAAATAATCACTTCCCCCAGTGGTAACATGTGAGGTTGGCATTCAACGACTCTGACCATCTTTGATTCTGAGTGGAATCCATCATGATGGAAAATGGGGGGAGGGATGCAGTAGGGAACCCACTCTGTGAACCCCTGAGCCCAGGCCCCTTCCTTTGTGTGTCTTTTTACAATATGTATGGAGTGGAGGATTATGGCTCAGTTGATGAAGCTGCCTCGGGAGCTACTATTTTTTTTTTTCTTTTGGAAAGGAGTTTGTTCCAGCTCTTGTTGCCCAGGCTGGAGTGCAATGGCACAATGGTGGCTCACCCCGATCTCCACCTCCCAGGTTCAAGTGATTCTCCTTCCTCAGCCTCCCAAGTAACATGCACCATCACGCCAGACTGATTTTGTATTTTTAGTAGAGACAAGATTTCTCCATGTTGATCAGGCTGGTCTTGAACTTCTGACCTTAGGTGATCTACCCGCCTGGGCTTCCCAAAATGCTGGGATTACAGGCATGAGCTACTATTTAACTGCTTAGTCTGTACCTGCAGAAGCTTCTCCTTAACTCCTCCCCACACTGCAGGCTGCCTCCCGCCACAGTGCTCTGCACCTTAAAGGCTCCTGCACCATTGGTGGCCCACAGGGGTAGCCTCTAGCCCTCACTGCCAGGTCTTCTTCTCGTCTTAGCACCATACCTAAAACGCAAAGGTGCACAATGGAGAGCACCCAGCATTTCCTTTTCCATGACGCTGTAAAGAAGTGCTAGAGGAACGAACAAGGGGCAATGTATTCCTTTCCTGGGACTGCCTTGGCCATGTGCCACAAATGTGGCTGCTTCAAACATCATCATCCTCTCAGAGTTCTGGAGGCCAGAAGTCTGAGGTCAAGGTGTTGGCGGGATCATGAAGACGATGGGGGAGAAGTCTTCCTTGGCTCTTCCAGCTTATGGGGGCTCCTTTGTTCCTTGTTTTGTGGCTGCATCACTCCAGTCTCTGCCTCCATCCTCACAGGGTCTTCCACTCTGTGTGTCTTCTCCATTTATGTATCTTAAAAGGACACTTGTCCTCGGATTTAGAGACCACCGGGTAATCCAGGATAGTCTCTTCTTGAGATCTTTGATTATATCTGCAAAGATTATTTTTGCAAATATGGGCACACTCACAGGTTTCAATGTGTGGATATATCTTTAGGGGAACCACCATTCAATTCACTACAGGTGGTGATTTCAGAAGTTATTTGACCTATCCAAAGGACTTATTTTATTCATTTTTCTCCCTGGTAAACTTGACCTCTTTGAAATAGCCTCAGAATGCAGATCCCAAAGATAAGCCACAGAGTGAAGGCAGCAGGCTGAAGGGTTGGAGAGCACAGGCTGCTGGGCCAGGTGGCCTCAGTTCAAATCCCAGCATTTGCCAACATCTCTTTGGCTCAGTTTTGCTGTCTGTACATTGGGTACAATAACAGTACTGCCTCTGAAGGCTGTTATGGAGCTTGTATAGGACAACACTTGTAAAGGTAGCTAGATCTTGTGAGAAGGAAAGTGCTCAGTAAATGTTAACTATGATTGTGCAGTGAACAATAAAAACATGAGCAGGGGATGGTGAACGTGATTAAAAATCCAAGTTTGTCTGGATGGTGGCTGGACCCAGGGCATTGACGCTGTGGAGCTAGGGCTCTTTTGAGTCTTGATCGACCTATAATTACCTGCCTCTGACTTGAAATAAAACATATTGGCGGCCCCTCCTCTCAAGATCTGCTCTCAGCTTCTGTGTTTGCTGATCAGAGTCAGGCTCTGGCAGCCAATCTGAACAGAGGACACTCAATTTCAAACAGAGATAGGGAGCTGCCAGGTGTACATACACAGAAAGGGCATTTCCTGGGAGGTAGCTTGCTGTGTTCCCTGGGCCACTGAATTCCCAAGGGGAGCTTTCCTTCTTCCAAGACAGTGGTGGTTGCTGCCCTTCCTTGGCCAATTCAAAGGAGGACCCAGCCTTCTCGGGTCCAGGAAGCTGCTGAGTGTAAGTGCTTCTGGGCACAGTCAGGAGCCTCGCTGGTCAGGTGAGATCTGGTGCTCTGTTTCTCATTACCGAACTCTGCCCACACCCTTTGCTGCAGTCTAGGTTTCTGGAAGCCCTTGGAGATGCCACTCTTTTGCTTGGCCTTAGAAACCTGGGTTGTCATAGGTGAAGATGCAGACGGAGGACAAAGGGGCTGGTGTCAGACTGCTGTGTGGCTCTAGGCAGGTTCCCTAACCTCTCTGAGGTGAGGTGTTCTGCATTATGTAACTGGTGATTGCATGGTACCCGACTCTTACTAGGTGCTTGAAAAATGGTGGCTGTGATTGATATCTGGCAGGTAGCATAGAGAGGAGATCTGACAGGTCAGGGTTTGATCCAAGCCCTGAGACCTTAGGCAGGTTGCTTAACCTTTTAGACTTCACTTTCTTTATCTGAAAAAGAGATTAAACACCCCACTCAGATGACTGATGTGAGAATTAAGCAGAAAAAAAGGTATCTAGAGCCTTTAGCCCAATGCATGGCTCATTCTACATGCTCAGTGAATGGTGGCTGTTAGGACTGTCTGAGAGCAACTTGAATAATGATAAAATGAATGAATATATGTTATATGTGTTAGGTATACTTAACAAATACATGCATCTTATTATCATTATAAATGTATTATGTATTATATATTTAATGTATATATTTAACACATATATATTCGTTTTATGAAATATATAATGAACAACTGTATATTGGCTCAGTCCAGTGTGGTGTAGGAGAAGCTTCAGTCAATAACAAGAAGACCCAGCTCTGCCCTCAGCTTGACCAATTCATAGCTGGGTAACCTGAGCAAGCTGTCTAACCTCTCAGAGCCTCCATTTTCTTGTCTTCAAATAATAATAGTAGCTATTTTCTATCATATGCCAGGAGCTAAGTGATAAATATATAAACACACACACACACACACACACACACAGACACACACACACTCACTCTCTCTCTCTCTCTCTCTCTCTCTCTCTCTCTCCTTAGCACTCTATGAAGTAGGTATTATTTGATACCCATCTTACAGATGAGGAAGTACAAGCATAGAGAAGTTGTACAGTTTGCTCTAGGTCACACAAACTATATGAGGTAGAGGATAACCAGACCTGGGCCCATGTCTTTCCCAGTATGGTGTGAAAATACTGCCAGCCTCCTTTCCCTCACAGGGCTTCCACTAGGGTTCCATATATGGCAAAGTGCTTGGAGGAGCATAAAGCACTGTATGACTAGGACCTGTAGGCACAATTTATCTACGCAGGCTCTTGGTCCATCCTTCTTGTTTTACATGTGTGACACATGTCTCTCTGTAAGTTGAGCTTTTAAGCAGGTACAGGGAGTGTTGCATCATGTTTATGTACAAGTTCAATATATGGATTTCTCCATTTCTGATTTTGCTCCCATCATAGATTGGGGATCAATGAAGTGTTCCTCATTGTGCAGTTGGTGAGTTTATCATCATCAGTAGCAAATCTTTAGTGTTTCCTGTGTTCAAGGCCTGAGACCAGGTGTGACTTTAGACCTCCTTTCGTGTTTCTGAGTTAAGACCAAGAGGATGGACTGGGAAACCCTGTATGTTTGGGACTCAATATGTTTTGACCCTGAGATGAGGCTGAAATTCCAAGGATAGTGACTCCTGGACAAGTTGACAGGACAGAGCTCTCCTCCTGTTCAAGAGGCTCCAACTTCAGCTTCTGCAAAAGTAATTTATAAGGAACCTGAGCAGAGCCTTGGTGCTGTGAGGGGGAGAAGGTTTGATGGAATTCTATTGTTCTGGGGGTCCTGTAAATCTCACACAACAGGCTCCTGAGATAAGTTGTTTTATAAAGCCTCTCCAAAGTCCCTTCAAAGTTATGTTTGATTGAATGGGTTGACAGATGAGACTTCAGGTTTATTTTTTCTATGTGAGACATCAATGAAAACTGAAGCAATAAATTTCTGGTGGAGACTTTTAAGTCATGTCTAAGGTATGGATGATTGGAAGCTGTTTGTGAGCAATTGCATTGAGTTGCCTCATTATATTTCAAGTTTGAACTGATTTAGAGAGCATCATTTGACTGTGCTAATTAAAGTTTTTATTCTTGGAACTAATCAGCTTGAGTGAAGTATAGTTTTTCTCCTTTTGGTTATAGAAGCTATTAAAGAACTCAAAACATGTAAAGAAATCTCCTTTGCAGGTCATGTTTGAGATAACGTAGTCATTCATTTTCAACAATGAACTGCTTTTGCTTTCAACAGATACGAATTTCCTTTCATATTCCTTTTTTAAAGTATCTACAGAAAAATAATTAGGCTATGACTTTCAACCCCTTGGAACATTGTATATAATGTGTAGTAGTTCTGAAGTAAAACTCTGTTGAAGGAAAAAGCCCATTTTTGACTGAATGGGATTCAAAGTGTGTCTTTTATCAGAGGTCACCTCGCCTAGTTTAGAGAGGAAGCATTGTATGGTGGGGTTCATGCTTGCTAAGTTCTTCACATTTCTAGTGGCTAAACACAGGACAAATGAACATCCGGAAGTGCTAGCTCTTCCCATGAACAGATTTATGATCTTGAACTGGTTCTTTCTTTTCAGGTTGGTGTTTTTTTTGTTTTGTTTTTTTTTTTTTACAGAGCCTCACCTTGTTCCCCAAGCTGGAATGCACTGGGGCAATCTCGGCTCACTGCAACTTCTGCCTCCTGGGTTCAAGTGATTCTCCTGTCTCAGCCTCCCAAGTAGCTGGGATTATAGGTATGCGTCACCACACCTAATTTTTTGTATATTTAGTAGAGATAGGGTTTTGCCATGTCGGCCAGGCTGGTCTTGAACTCCTGACCTCAAGCAATCTACCTGCCTTGGCCTCCCAAAGTGCTAGGATTACAGGTGTGAGCCACTGTGCCTGGGCTGAATAGGTTGGTTTTGATTGGTGGTTTTCAAACTTTAAAACTTAAATTTGTTCACATATTATTCAAGCTCCTTAATATATAAAACATAAAAATGGATCCCCTCAGGTATGAGAGGAGGGGTGGTGTCCACATTGGGCCACTGAATTATATACTGAGTCTTCCTCCCACATCTGAACCCTTGGTGCAGACCCCTGGGCTTGATGATTATAATCCTTCCCAATTCAAACAACTGAATCTTTTCCAACTTCTAATTTAGCTTAACTTGTTTTCTCTAGTCATTCTGCACAAAGACAGACATGGAAGTGACTGTATTATTTCATCTCTTCTTGACCAAAATGGGATAGTGTACCAGGGCCTAGTGCAGTGCTTGAAACACAACAAGGCTCTGTGTACTTTTTTTTGAATGACCATAAGGGACTGGTGGTAGAGAAATAGCCAACCAGTAAAAGGTATTTAGGTATGAAGAGAAAGAAAAAGGAAGATGCATTAGAAGTGATTTTAAGAAATGGAGGGAGACTGAGGCTGGGTGACAGGCAGAGCTGCTGCTCTATTAACAGAGTACAAATTGTTTTTCAGGCCCTAGAGTGAACAATTTCCTTTTTCTCCCCAGCTCCAAGATGAGTATTAGGATTATTATCTTCTGCCTGTGTTCTCAGTCTTGGAATGATTTTAATTCTTTTCTTGTTGTATGATACGTTTTAAATAGGACCAAAGCACTTTCATTGAATTCTTGTGGAGCTTTCTATCCATAGACTCCATCTGTCCATCCATCTATCCGTAAGCTAACATTCATTGAGCCTTGCCGTGTGCCAGGCATGGTGCTAGATGCTGAGGATGCCTATGTAAACGAGGCATGATTGTTGCTTTCAAAAGCTCAGCATCTAATAAAGGAGAAGGATGTCTTTTCAAGTAACCGTAATGATCCATGTGGTAAGTATATAATACAGTAGAGATAAGAACAAAGTAGTAGTGGAGTCCAGAGGAGTGAGTGACTTGTGGCTCCATTGCAAAGCTGGAGAACACATCACCTCAAAGAAGGCAGTTGAGATGGGCCTAGGAGAAAGATTTGGGTGTTGCTAAGTAGAGATGGGAGAAGTCCCCTTCAGTGGAAGGCCTAGGGTGGGCAGTGGTTCATGGACAAGAGAATGTGATGAGTGGAGGAGGAGCTGTCCTTCAGGCTGGAGTACAGGGTTTGAGGATCATTTGCTGCATTGATGAACTGAGACTATATTGTGAAGAACCCCAAGAGACATTCATAGAAGGTTGCGCTGGTTTTTTGATTTAATTAATATGTGTAGAATACAACACTTTAGTGTTTACAAACAGTATGTTGGCTCTGTTATCTCATTTGATATCCATGATTGTCCCGTAAGAGAGACCTAACTTATACTCCATTTTATAAATGAAGAAACTGAGGCAGAGGGAGGTTAAGGATTTACTCAAGGTTGCATAATTAGCATGTGGTTTAACTGATTCTCGAAGCCAGGGCTTTCAGTCTAAAGAGCTATGCTGTTTAAACATTAAATCTTGAAGCATAACATAAACATAAAAAGCCACACCCGCAAATCCTAAGTGTATGAATTGAAAATTTTTACAAAGCGAATGTAGTAAATAATCTCCAAATCAAGTTAGGGAAGTTTGATTTCTTTCTAATATTGCACTTTCCAATCTACAAGCGTGGAATATTCATCTTATTTTGTAATTTCAGGTTATAGATCTTGTTTATATTTCTTAGACTTATTTCTCAGTTTTTGAATTTTGATGCTATTATAAAATCTTTTATTTCAAATTTTAATTTATGATTCTTTGATTTGGTATAAAGAGGTACAACTTACTTTCATATATTGACTTTGTTTTTAGGTATTCTGCTAAATTCAGTTAGTAATTCAACTAGACTGACATTATTGGATTGGTCAGGGCCTCCAGTGCTGTGATGAATAGAAGGGAAATAGTGGGCATCCTGTCTCCACCCCCCCCTCTTTTTTTTTAATATCAGAGGACAACTTTCATTGTGTACTGATATGATATTGGTGTGATGCTGACTCAAGGACTTTGTACAAATTGTCAGATTCAGAAAATTCTGTTCCTCTGGTTTGCAAAGATGGTGGCGGAATGGAAGTTTCAGGAGGGAGGGAACAGGAATAGAAAGTCCAGTTAAGTCTGAACTAGCACCAGGAGCCATGTGGACCTAGAGGAGGGAACGCATGGGAGAGATGTCCTGGGTTCCTCTGTTTCCCCAGTCATTCTTACTTGATCATTGCTCGTCTCAGGAAAGCTTCAAAAGAAAAAAGAACAGTAAAAGTTGCCAGGATTCTCTTTCTCTGAAGTCCTAAGTAGTGTTCTTGAAGATATTAATAGGTATTTAATGATAAAGGTGTGGCGTTCAAATCCATTTGGAAAAGTCTGAATACAACAACCCCCTCTTAGAGAGTCACAGTGCACAAAGCTCTGAGAACCTTGCAGCAAAGGCAGTAATTTAATTTAACACAGCACCCATTCTCCTATCTTCAGCATTCACAGCGTTAACAAAAAGGAGGTTCAGAGGAATTTCATAGATCCGCTCTTAGGAAGTTTAGGAAGTTTAATGTTTCCTATTTGTAATAAAATCTGTTATGGGTCAGTGTATTGGTGTTCCTGAGGTTATAACCATACCCTTCTCTTTCCCCTAGACATTCAGAACCAATTGAGAAAGAAACCCAGGCATCAAATAGGGATCAAAATATTACCTCGATTGCTGGTGAAGCTCAACTGGAGAAAGCTGTTTGGACTGGAGTCCAGATTGGTTTTCAAATGCTTCCCTCTGAATCAGATGGACTTGTCCACCCAGCTGCAGGGAGGAGAAGCCCTGCTCAGTGGTTACTTCCACTTGCACAGCAGAGCAGAAAGTAGAATTCAAATGTTCTGTGGGCAGGCAGACCCAAAGGAAGAAAGACCACATGGGAATAAGAGCTTTGGACCTTAGCCCTTCCCAAGTGAGGACTGTAAACCTAATGCCATACTCTAATAATTCTACCAAAAGATAATTAAGCAATGCAGGGGAGGAAGAAGGTTTGGGGAGTGAAGAAAAAGCAGAAAGCCTAAAAAAGATGGGAGTTTGTAACTTCATTTATGCTGGGACAAAGGGAGAAAGAACTGCTTGTACCAAGTGCTAAGAAGCTGTTTGTAGTCTATTTTTGGCTTAAAGGTTGATTCTTCATGTTTAGGAGAGTGGAGAGCAGGGCTTTGATTAGCTGGGATATAAAGAAGATGGAATAGGAAAGATGAACCATTTTCTTGGGGGCCCAGGCAAGAGGAAGTTTTAGGCTGCAGTGTGGGCATCTAGCAGCCCTAACTGTACTGCATTGTTGATGTGACTTGCCAAAGTTTGTTTCTCTGTTTTTCTTGCATTGTAACCAGCTCAGTCATGTGCGATGTGCTGATGCTGAGCTATAGAGGGGGAGGAGCAGGAGAAGATGGAGGCCAGTGACCCCAGACTGAAAATGATCCCCCAACCCCTGGAGGATGGTTACTATCATGAGCACTGCTGGCATGCCCAAGGGTGGGCAGGAAGCATGCAAGAAAAAGGCCTCCATTCTCTTGGGGCAGTCCTGCAGCCTTGCCCTCTTGCTGTCTTGCTCTTGAACACTTAGCAGTTTCTCTGAAGGGCTATGAGAGGCTGGCTTAACAGGGATGGGCTTTACGTGGTGTGGTTCTGAATTATTCCTGAGTCATTCTTGGTTCAGAGAAGCCACAGGAAGAGGAATTAATTAGCATTCTTGGGGGTGTATTTCCTAGGCTCAGCTCACTTTTGAAGGTGAACTATTGAGATTCCCAATCACTGTCTGTTGAATTGTGATATTTGAATCTCATTATAATGGTTGAGGGGACTGGAAAGTACAAAATGAGGGCCAAACACAGAAACATCCACTTACTATCACAAGATAGAGGATTCCGAAACACAGTAGGCAAGAATGAACTGCTTCCCATGAGACTGGGAACCAGGGCCCATCCATTCAGGCCATTAGCCTTGCTTGAGAGATTTTTGATCCAAAAGAGGATTGTGCTTTTTCCCCTAAACCTGAGGATTCTGTTCCTCCAAGGCTGAGCTCATCCTATGCATAAGTAGAGAAGGTAACCAATTCTGTGGGCTAATTATAGGGGTTGGGGTTGAGCAGAAGGGAAGTGGGGTTGGATTATAAAGTGCAGCCTACCCAAATGTGACTACTAAAGGCTCTGCTGAATTTAATAAATTTCATCATCCAGTTTGGTTAAGAAATTCTTTTTTTTTTTTTTTTTTTTTTTTGAGACAGAGTTTCACTCTCGTTGTCCAGGCTGGAGTGCAATGGTATGATCTCGGCTCACGGCAACATCTGCCTCCTGGGTTCAAGTGATTCTCCTGCCTCAGGCTCCCGGGTAGCTGAGATTACAGGCATGTGCCACCACAACCGGCTAATTTTGTATTTTCAGTAGAGACAGGGTTTCTCCATGTTGGTCAGGCTGATATCAAACTCCCGACCTCAGATGATCTGCCCACCTCAGCCTACCAAAGTGCGGGGATTACAGGCGTGAGCTACCATGCCAGGCCAAAAAATTCTTTTAAATTTCCCTTCAATTTCTCTTTGAGAGGATAGCTCTTTACAATTCTCTTTGAGAGGATAGCTCACTGGTACTATTTACTTAAACACAGGGTTTGTAACCCATTGCACATTAGAGAGAATCACCAGGGAAGCTTAAAAACCACCAAGCCTTGCTCCCATCACTGACCGATGAAATCACACTCTTGAGGATGGTATCTGGCCAAGTGTGGAGCACAGTTTTAGAAAGCTACCCCTATATGGATTAGATCTGTAGCCAAAGTTGGGGCATCATTGCCTTGATGAAACAGAACATTCAATATGTAAGTTTTGATGAGAAGATCATGAGGGGACAGAGAAGTTCTAAAAGCATGGTGAGACAGGGTATCACATGGATTTATATTTTAACAATTTCTGTTGAAATCTATATCACAACGGTTTCTATGTGTAGTGGTTTGCCATTAATGAACACATCTTAGTCTTAGAAAGCAAGACGAGTACCTAGATAGGACATCCTCAAGAAGGCATTTTCCAGCAGGCTACTGGAAATTTATCTACAGGTTTTTCAGATAACCTTTGAATGATGGAAAAATGTTGTGATTTTGTTTTGTTTTAAGATGGACCTCATTATATGCAAATTCCTTTTTTGGATGAAAAGACTTCATCAAATACATAAATTTTTTTAAGTGTGGAATGATTTCACATAAATTCACAACTCTGCTAAAGGTTATTTTTTTTTTTAATTTATATTTTTTTTCTGTACTGGGTGTTATGGCTTTGGGTTTGGAAGGTGAGGTGCACAGGTAACCTGCATCCTGAGCCCTCTTAGGTAGTGAAGAGAGCAGCATGGGCCAGTACTGTTGACACAAGTAACTTAGTGCTTGGCCATTTGGCCTGAGCTGCCTCCATTCTGCAGTGAAGGTAGAGAAGGTGATTCCAGAAGGGGAATCTGGTGACACAAGTGGAAGAACACATGGCAACTCTGGCTGTGAGCAGTGCTCTAATCCTGACTCTGCTGAGCCATGGACATGACATTAAATTAGCTATTTGTAGAGCTTTTAATAGTTCAGCATGAGGACTCAATAAGGTCATCTGTGTAACATCCCAGTGAGAAAAAGCGGAACTAACCTTATGGGCACTTCCTGAACAAGAGGAACAGCAGAGGAGCCTGGAGCTCAGAGAAGTTCCATGTCCAGCCCTAGTGACATAGTTGGAAAGTGGCGTACATGAGACCCACACTCCAGCAGTCCAGCCCCTCTTTCTTGTGCCAGGCTGGCTGCCTCTCTGCAGTGCGGGCCTTGTGGTTAAACACTGAGTAATGCCACCAGAACAGATGTGCTGAGCAAATTAACATGTGCCTCATTTAATGCTCTTATTGTTTGGATACAGATATCGGAGTCGCAGTAGCTTTCACCCTGAGGAGACCAGGTTGGTATGGGGGTTCCTGTATATCTCTTGACTTATCTTGGGGATGACCCTGGGAGGATATTCAATAGATCCTAAAGCAGAAAGCCCCATACTTTTTGTGAAGTGGTAGGGTTCTCATGCTGGAATTTTTTGCAAAGTAAAGGAAGTGGGGGACATGGTGGCAGCTGTCTTAGGGACTTACCAGGTAAGTCTTCCTGATTTGGTGATTGATTCCAATACAATGTCTGGAACCCCTGAAAGCCTCTCATTTGTCAGAAAGGTTAATAATATCATCTTCCTCATGGTATGCTGTGGGGATCCTAGGAGATAATATGTGTAAAATGATGTTCCTGGCACATAGTGAGTACTTTATACAAGTGTAAAAAATTTTAAACTCACCTTTCCTTGTTATCAATATTGTGACAATTTGTAGCATGCTTTACACTTGATAAACATTGTTTCCTATTTTAATATCACCCTGTGAATTGGGTAAAAAATGTCCTTGTGTCACATGGGAAGAAATATGCATCTGAGTTAAGTATCCAATCCCAAATTCTAGAGCTAACAATGAATTCAGGCAGGTGCCTGAGCTGAGCCCTGTGTCTCCAGTTCATTTTCTACTGCCCGATCAGCCAGTGGCACCATTGTTCTGGGCTGGTGAGCCATGCTGCCACTTACTGCTTGATGTCGCAAGGCTGTGGAGAAGAAATCAATTTTCATCAAGAAGCCTTTTCATGCTGGGAGTCATGCTGGGTGTGCCCTTGATGACTGACTCATGGTTTTAGGCAAACAACCTTGTGTGTTTGTGATACTAACATCAGCCCACCCAAGAGGGCCAAGCTGGTTGTAAATCTTTTGGGCATTCCTGAAAGTTTATTTGGCTTACTCTGTAGGGGACCTGAGCTGTGCCTAGACCTCTGCTTCTCAACACAGGTCTGCCTTATAGTAATTAAAAATTTCTGAAGGTGGATTGAGACATCAGTATTTTTATAAACTTTCTTAGGTAACTCCAACTAGCAGCAGGGTCCAGAACGCTTGGCTTCAGAGGGGCAGGGGTGCCTGTTTGTAAGAGGTGGGACATCTCTTCCTCTTCCCCTGCTCGTGACAGCATCTTCAGCCACACCCCAATACCTCAGGCACTAGCTTCACTACTGGAGAACTCAGAACGCTGAGGCTAGCCGTGGCGAGAATGTCAGCTCCCGAAAGGAACCTTCTGTCTCCCTTGGTAGATACTGTCTTTTATTATTAGAAACTCCCTATTTGTGAATGGGAGTCACTTAGCTGCTTCAAGCAGTCTCCAGAGCCCACTGGCCAGGTTTCCAGGAACATCGGATTCTGCCTCTGTGAACTGATCCTGGCAGAGAGCACCTAGGGACCACAAATGCCGATTCGGGGTTGGGAAGGTACTAGCTTTAGGTCTCCGGCTTGGGAGCTACCCTTTAAAAACAGAACAGTGAAAACTATTATTGGAAGTCCACCTTGTGTATGTTCTCCAGAGATTCCTGGGAGACTTAGGATGATGTTCTTATCAGAGGATGATGGCAAATCAAAGGGAGAAACTGTTACCTCCAAGAAGGGCACTTATTTAGCACTCTCTATATACACTGTCCTAGGTGCTCTGCTGCATTACCTCATTTTATTCTCACAACAATCCTGTAGAATAGTTATTTCCATTATACACAGGAGGAAACTGAGGCTCAGAGAGATACTGGACTTGCCCAAGGAATGAGGGGTCCTGTCCGTATCTAGGTGCTTTCAGAGTTCATTCTTTTCATCGTAATATATCTCAGGGTCTCAAAGGACCCCTGAGTTTCCCTTGGCAGTCCCCATTTCTGATGCTCGTCCTCTCTACAACATCCTTTAACAGTGGTGCCCAGGCCTCTGCTTGCTCACCTCCAGGGACGGGAACCTCATTTCCTCCCAAAGTAGCTCACTCCACTGTTCAGACAGCACTGATGTGGTGGCGCCTTAATTCCTTATCTGAATCAACGCAGGGTGTATATAGAATAAGTGAGCAAAAAAGTGAATAGAATAAGTGAATGAGTTGAGTGGACATCTGTCTCCTAGTGCCTTCTTCTCATTGGTCTTAATCCTACCCTAGGACAATAAGAATAATTAAAGTTTATTGAGCAAATAGTGTGTTCCAGGTACTGTGCTAAATGCTTAACATTTATTATCTCATTTCACACATGAGGACCCTGAAGCTTAGAGAGACTAAGTGACCTGGTCAACGTTGCAAAGGTAGTGCTGGGATTAGAATCCAGGCAGTCCGACTGTGGAGGCTGATCCCTAACCACTGCATTCCACACATCCTAAGTCCTAAAGATATAAGCAAAATGGGAGGCTGTGATTGTTCCACTGCCTTTCACGTTCCAGGCCTTCGGATGTTTACTGAATGGGGTTTGAGCCTTTGCTGTCATCTCCTCCCTTCACCTGCAAATGTTCACTTCCTCGTTCCTTCTCCTCTCTCCAAGATGACCAGCCTGCCTGCACTGAGGCCAGGACTTTTCCCCAGCCTGGTTTCATCCATCTGTGCCCCAGAGCCCTGTTCTCAGCAGCCCTTCAGCTCAGATAGGGGTTATGTAGGAGGCTGGCAGAGCCTTAGGAATGCTCTTGTCTGTCAGAGACCATAGACTGGGAGCTTCATGCAATGAGAAGGAGGCTTACAGGCATGGTGTTGGGTGCCTGTAATCCCAGCTACTCAGGAGGCTGAGGCAGGAAGATAGCTTGAACCCAGGGGGTGGAGGTTGCAGTGAGCCGAGATCGTTCCACTGCACTCCAACCTGGGCAACAGAGCAAGACTTCATCTGGGGGTGGGCGGAGAAGAGAAGGAGGATTAGAAATGGCTTCCTGCGCATGGTTAACAGTAACAATAATTGCAGTGGACATTTGGGGCATGTGCCATGTGCCGGCTGAACTGAGCTCTTGTGGTGTGACCTCAGGAATTTCCAGGCCTTCTTGACCTTGGTCTCAAGAGAGCTCAAGTCTGGTGATGGTGTTCACTCTGCTGAAGGTAACGGACAGGCTGCGGCTGCCCTGTGGTTAGACGTTGGCCTTTGAAATCAGGCAGGGCTGGGTTCCAGTGGCAGCTCTGATGTTCAGAACTGTGTGATCTTAGAAACGTTGCCCAGCCTCTCTGGGCCTTGGCTCCTCATCTGTAAGATGGGCAGGAGAGGGTTGCTGTGGTGATTAAATGACGTGACTGCTTTTTTATGCCTATAAGAGTGCCTGGTGAGGCAGGAGAAACAAATTTCGGCTAGTGTTATTAGTATTCAGTTTGCCTCTCCACATGCAATTCCAGGTGGACCTCAAGATTCCAATTCAGGTGGGGTTTTTGTGTCTTCTGCAAAAGCAGAGCTCCCTGGAGAGCTTGTTGGGTGCCCCTGACGCTTGTTTTTTGCCCCCATCCTGGGTGGATGTGGAGGCTGATGGGCTTCAGGAGAGTTCGGTATATTTATGTATCTACCTTCTCCTAATATGTCTGAATGACTCAAAGTTTCTATTATTGTTTTGTTTGTTTGCTCTTTTCAGAAAGGGGATGTTTGGGCTGAAGCTGAAGAAGAAGAAGAATAAGGCAGAGAAGGGGTTAATCCTAGCCAACAAGGCCGCGAAAGGTGAGGCTCAGGGTGGGGTGCTGACCACTGGGGCCTGAGAGTCTGGCAGAGTGGGACCCTGCTTGGCTGAAAATACAGTCCTTTTCCTTGAGAGTGAGGGTGAGTGTGAGTGTGATGCCCTCTGACCCTTTAGGTCCTGCCAGTCACAGGTGTGGGCCCAAGACAACCCCCATGGCCCTTGGTCGTCTGGGTCAGATGGGTGGGTGGGCATGGAAGGGGTCCCTATGAGAAAGCAGCAGCAGAGTTCAAACTCTGTTTCTGTTCTTGTTTATTCTATGACCTAGGATGAGTGGCTCTGAGTCTCAGCTTCTCCTTTGTCTAATGTCATGACATGGGTTGCTGGGCTGATCTCACACAGCTGTGGGGAGGATCAAGTGAGATTTTGAAAATAAGGGTTAGGAGCACAGCTGCTGTGGGGGAGGCTTCACACGCACTATCTCGTTGAATCCCTCCACCATCTTCCCAGTAAATATTGTCACCCTAGTTTTACAAATGAGTTTTTTACAGAGATGCAGAGAGAGTACAAAAAATGTAGAAGAGACGCTGCAGAATTTGCAAGGCCCAGTGAAAAATAAAAATGCACAGCCATTGTTAAGATATTAAGAGTTTCAAGATGGTGACAGAAGAGGGTGAAGCAAGTGCAATGAGGTTCTTTTTTTTTTTTTTTTTTTCCTGAGACGAAGTTGCGCTCTGTTGCCCGGCTGGAGTGTAATGGCATAATCTTGGCTCACTGCAACCTCTGCTTCCCAGGTTCAAGTGATTCTCCTGCCCCAGCCTCCTGAGTAGCTGGGACTACAGGCACATGCCACCACACCCAGCTAATATTTGTATTTTTTGTAGAGATGGGGTTTCGCCATGCCAGCTAGGATGCTCTCGGTCTCTTGACCTCGTGATCCGCTTGCCTTGGCCTCCCAAAGTGCTGAGATTACAAGCATGCGCCACCGCGCCCGGCCACAGTGAGGTTCTTCTGAGTTTGGGGTCCTGTACAGCAGCACAGACCGCATACCCATGAAGCCAGGCCTGAGTGTGGGAGGTACACAGTCAGGAAGCAACAGCGTTGGGATGTAAATCCAGGCTGTCTCACCTTCTGCTCTTAGAGTGGGCTACTTCCTTCTCCAGAGGGGCAAAGTCTTGAGTTACAGCGTGAATTGCATCAGTAGAGGCCAGGCCCAGCACTGGGTAGATCCTCAGTGTTTACTGAATCACATTGGATCAATGGTTTCCAAGTGGACAGATATGGGGTGGTCCTCTGGAGACTTCTGCTACATAGTCTTGACTAAAAACCAGCTCAAGGCTAGTTTTCTGGACCATTCCTAAACCAAAATGGTACCGTGGGTCTCATTAATCTTCACCCCTCTTGTCTCTTGGAGGGCCTCCTTCACTGCCGTCTACTGCAGATATCCTGTAGCCTTATGTTGTACCTAACTCCACCCTTTGGCCTCAAGTAGAACCTATCCTTACGGTAGAAAAACATGGAAACTCATTCATATGAAGGTATTGGTAATGATTAACAGCCTTGGATGAAAAAGGAGGGACATTGCATTTTCAGTGGGGACAAGGCTTAATGAAAGCTTAAAAGTCCTTGTTGATTCAAACCGTACCAGGGAGTGGGTGGAAAAGGCTTTGGGATTATTCCTGGTGTCTTTGAAACTATAACACTGTGGGAGGCCCTGTGACACAAGGTTGAATAAGGCACAGTCCTTTCCTGCTAGGACATTATGAAAAACAGTATTTGACATATTTAATAAGTCTCTGCTGTTTTCTACTTAACATACATCATTCATGACTCTGAAAAGTAGTTTCTGCTGCCCCCATTTTATAACAGAGGCTCGGAGAAGGTGAGTGGTTTGCCCCAGTCACACAGCTAGGAAGTGGGGAAGCTGGCTCCTGATCCCGGGTGAGTCTTACACCAGAGCCTGGGCTTTGCTACCCCATGAGCGACCTCCAGTTGAGAGCCCTCCCTGAGAAGCTGGCGGATATCTAGGGTAGTCGACCACAGGCATTTCAGAGCAGCTGGCTCCTGTGGCTCATTCTAGAGTGTGCAGCCCACAAAGCAAACAGGGCAGAGGGGAATCAGGCCCCTCCTAGAAAGTAAATAGCATCCATCCTGCTATCCAGAGGCCAGCCCTGTGGGAGACTGAAGAAACCGGGCCCAGGGAACAGAGACTTTGGTCTCTCATTCTTGGCCTGGCCTGGACAGTTAGGACTCTTCTGGGTGAAATGTTTGGTGATTTTCTAAGTCCCTTGCTTTTTTATCTGTGTATTTTGAGGCATCATAGTTAATCTTAAATTCTTAAAATTATCTTTACCCTAACCTAACCATTGGCCACACAACAAATAGTTGTGGGTACCTCCCAGACATCCATGTGCTCATTTATTCAAAACGTATTAGTGGAGTGTCTAAGCGTTGGCCCTGGGCTGGGTTCTGGGAATCTAATGGCAGAGACTGGACGGTCTCTGTCGGGGAGGACAGCCCTGTGCGGGACTCTTCTGCTTGTCCCTCTGGGTCTATTCTCCATCCTTAGCCAGCTGCTCTGTGTCCTCTATAGGGGCATGGCCCAGGTCATTTGCCCTCTGCCTTTGGGCTGGCTCTGGCTAATGTAGTGCCCCAACAGGAGGTGTGGGAGGGAGGAGCATGGATTAGGCTCCAGGTGACCCTGTCCCTCACCTACAGGAGGGTCGCTGCTCCTCATAGGGAAGCTGACCCCACCAGACTTCCTGTCCTTCAGGGTTCCAGTAACGCTCTCTCTACTTATTTTGGGGAGCGTCTAAGAGTGAGAACAGCTTGGCTGTTGTGAGCCCCAGATGATGGCAAGGCCTTTTATGGTTTTCCTGCACAAACCTCTATAAAACGTCCTCAAATCATCTTACTCTGATTGTACCATCTGCTGCCTATTGGGACTCTGATTGAGGTAACTAATGGAATTGCAAGTTGGGAAAAGCGCTATTTAAAAAAATTAAAAAAAAAAAAAAATGGACAGCAGACTGAAATGGAGACTGTTGGGGAGTCTCTTAGTGCAGTCAGAGAATTCTCGCAGGAGGTAACATTTAAACTACAACTTGAAGGATAAGAGGGAGCCCACTGGGCAATGGGCAGGGAGGAGAGCAGTGCAGGCAGAGGAATGGCTGTGAAAAATTCCAAGCAGCAGAGAGCTTGTGAGGTTAGATGAGACTAAAAATGGGGCCTTGTGGAGAGAGCACATGGAGTGGGTGAGACGGCCAGGCGGGCAGAAAGCGTGGGCAGAACCAGATGGAGCAGGTCTCTAATTGCAAGTTGTATATGGACTTCATATTTATTCCAAGTGCAAGGAAAGCCATTGAGCGTTTTTCAGAAAGTGATATGATCTGATTTTTATAAGGTCACCCTGGGTGCTCCATGGTGAGTAGACTGAAGAGAATAAAGTAGTAACTCAACAAATTAATGAATGAGTGCTGTAGAAGCAGCTTTACTTTTTTATTTTTTATGTATTTAGTTTTTTGAGATGGAGTTTCACTCTTGTTGCTTAGGCTGGAGTGCAATGGCATGATCTCAGCTCACCACAACCTTTGCCTCCCATGTTCAAGCGATTCTCCTGCCTCAGCCTCGTGAGTAGCTGGGATTACAGGCATGCACCACCATGCCTGGCTAATTTTTTTGTGTTTTTAGTAGAAATGGGGTTTCTCCATATTGGTCAGGCTGGTCTTGAACCCCCGACCTCAGGTGATCTGCCCACCTTGGCCTCCCAAAGTGCTGGGATTACAGGCGTGAGCCACCGTACCTGGCTAGGAGAAGCTTTAGCTGCCTGCCTTTCTACCTCGGGGTCTGTCTTACCCTCCAGAATTGTACACCCCTAGAAGGAGGCGTGTGTGATTTGTTAACTCCTGCAGCCTCAGCATCTGCCCCAACACTTTTTCTTGCATATATAAGGTGTCTTTGAATGTTCACTGGAAACTTGAAATTTGACAGGGGGGCCCCTGCCTCAAGGCCCTTGCAGTCAAGGAGGGGAGCCGGTATTTTATCTTGCTGCTTCAAGGAGCACAGCCAGGCACTGACATTCCTTCTGGCAGCTTTGTAGTGCTAGCCTTGTCTTTATTTCCTGAGTGAAAGAGTAATAAAATCAGATTTCCATTCATGCAGAGATCCTCTCTGTAGCTACTGAGCACCTACAAGGCCAGGCCTATGTGTATGAGCTCCCTGGATTTCTCCTGAGGCGGTACTGTTGTGTGCAATTTGCTGTTTATAATTGGAGAACCAAAATGCATCGAAGCTGGAAGATACCTTAGAAACTATTAAATTGATGGGTTTAGAAGTTGAGTCCCCTGGAGCCCTGGGATTCTGAGCTATGGCTTCGAGAGTGTCTGAAGATGGGGCTATGAGCATCTGCAGGAGGCCCCTGTACCCATTCCACTCCACGGAACATAAAACAGTTTGGTATAAACAGGCTTGTGTTATATACTGAGATTCTATATCAAGTTACATTTATAAAAGGATTCTGTTGCTTTAACAAATTTTAAAACCACTTTTCTTGCCCAATTCTTTTGTTTTATGGTCAAGAAAAATAAATGCCAAGAAATTCTGAGTGACTTGTTCAAGTCACCCAACTGGGAATCCATAGGCTTGAGTGTCTACCATGGACCCTGTATAAAGCTGGGGGCTCTATGTAGTTTGTTTAATTCTCCTAACAAACCTGTGGGGGTAAATGATGTTAACCTCGCCTTGTTTTACAAATGAGGAAAATGGGACTGAGCGAAGTAACTTGTCCCAATCATAGAATCATAGAACTAGAAAGTGGAAGGACTGGAATTTGAACCCAAATCTTCTGGATTCAGGTCCTTGGACTACATCTTGCAGAGTCTTTTGGTTTATTAGAAGTTGCTCAGGCTTTGCTGTATGGTAGGACCACCTGGGGAATTTCACCAATCTCAACATCCAGCAACATTCCAGTTGAATTACATTAGAATGTAGGGTTGAGGGGAGACAGTTCTAAGGAATATGTTTATTATCTATTCACTTAAATTTCCTAAATGCACGTGTACTGTTTCATAGGGCTTCCTAGGAAACTGACCCGTCCTAGACCAGTTTGTCACAAACTACCACTAGCTCAGTAACTTAGAAGAAGACAGATTATTCTCTCCCAGTTATGGAGACCAGATGCTGGAAATCAGTATCACTGGGCCAAAATCACAGGCTACACTCCTTTCAGAGAGTCTGCTGGTCACCACTTCTAGCTTCCAGTTGGGGCAGCATCTGTCTAATCTCTGCCTCCATGATCTCATTGCCACCTTTTTTTTTTTTTTTCTGTCTATGCAAAATCTCTCTTAAGGATACATGTGATTGCAAATAGGGTTCACCTGGAGCATCTCATCTCAAAACTCTAATGTAATCACATCTGCAAAGACCTTTTTTCCAAATAAGGTAACATTTATAGGCTCCAGAGATTAGGATTGGCTATCTTTTCAGAATATCACACCTTGCTACTCAAAACTGACCTGCAGACAGCAGGAATAACCTCATCTGGCATCTAGCTGTTAGAAATGCAGAATTTGTCTGAGCATGGTGGCTAATGCCTCCGATCCCAGCACTTTGGAAGGCCAAGGTGGGATGTTTGCTTGAGTCTCACCAGCCTGGGCAATATAGTGAGACTCCCTCTTCTCCACAAAAAAGTATTACAAGAAAAAATTAGTTGGGTGTGGTGGCATGTGCTTGTAGTCCCAGCTACTCAGGAGGCTGAGGTGGGAGGATCCTTGAGCCTGGGAAGTCAAAACTGCAGTGAGCTGAGATCTTGCCACTGAATTCCAGCTCTAGCCTGGGCGATAGAGTAAGACCCTGTCTCCAAAACAATTAAAAAGAAATGCAGAATCTTGGGTCCCACCCAGACCTACTGAATCAGAATCTTCATTTTGATAGCTGCCCAGGTGGTACTTATACATATCAGAGTTTGCCAACGAGGCTCAGAGAATGAATGATACATCTAAAGTTCCATTGCAGCAAGGTCATGATTTGAAACATGTCTTTTGTTAACTTAAATCATACAATGTATAAATTTAGAAAGTAGACTTTATTTTTTAATAAAGGGTTACAGCCTGCAGGTGCCCATTTTGACAGTCTGGGAAGCATGGCCTTCGGCAGAGCCCAGAGACAGACACTTTGAGAAGGGCAAGAGTAAGACAGGAATTCAAACTGAAAGGGTTGGTCAGGTATATGTATTTAACAGTTTACAGGAGGAGCTATGAATATTCATGAAGGTGGTCTTGATGCATGTGTTCTGAACACACGTGTATGTTATATATGACCCATATTTATCTTGGAGTGGAGAGTTAACCTTTAAATGTATTTAAATTAGGCCCTATATGTCAAAAGATCTTTTTAAAAAACAAGCTCCCAAGTGTGCAGACTCTTTAGACCAGCCAGAAGCAGTCTGTGGTCTCTGGGTCTATGGTGTTTTTATCAGGATAAAGTCACTGAAGTCAGTCTCCTGTCTAATTAAAGCTGTAGTTATAGCTTGCAGAGCAGGGGCTAGGAGTCAGTTACTCAGTGTCTGTCAGTGGTGGCCAAGCAATAAATTGTTTATTGCTTATGTTGAGGCTGGTGCTTGTGCAGCTGCTAGAGAAAAAGAAAAACCTAACAGAAATCTAATTATTTTTTTCCCCTGAAATCTAAACAATTTAACTGTAAAATACTTAGGATATTCAGAAAAAATGGTTTGATCATCATTTATGTATGAATATTTAAGAAGATATATCAAAATTTATGAAATATTCTACTTTAGCTTATGTAGGAAGCCATATATATTGAATGCTCCTAAACGTTTAAATATCGAGTTTTGTGAGTAAGATTTTCTTGAGGCTTCAGTCTTAGTTTTCTTCTCTACAAGATGAGACTATTAGCACCTCTGCATCTGTCTGTGTATCATACGTCAATGTATGATTTAGTAACTTAGAGATTAAGGGGAACAAAAAGATAACAAATGTTGCGAAAATGATAAGACAGTTAAGAGAGATAAGAACATACTGTGAATGTTCAGAGGTGGAAGTGATTGCACCTAGATGGGAAAACAGTTAAATGTTCTTGAAGGTGCATTTAAGTTAAGCTTTGAAGACAGGTAATTCTTTAATAGCTTTTCTACATTTTCCTATTGTTTCCCCTAGGACTTTATACTGTTATTCATGAAATCTAGAAAAAATGTTATTTACAGTATTGACAGCAATTCTAATAAAGTAAGAATTTATCATTTCAATGTAACAATTAGTTTACCATATCAAAATAAACAATGTGTTTTCTAAAAAAATAGAAAAACCTGTGGCAGTTAGAAGTTTTTTTTTAAGTGTAGGAGTGCATGACTGAACCCTTGCCTGCCATGACTTTAGGTCTTGTTTGTAATTTGGTATCTTATTGCCACAGAGAGTCCATTTTGTCAGTCTTATGATCTCTATTTTAACATTAATGCTGGTCAGTTGTTGTGTCTAAACCACGGAAAAGACGTATAATGACTTCCTGTCTCATTATTGCCAAAAACTCAGTTTTTAAGATTTTTCTGGGGTTCCCCTTGGGTTGGGGGGCTTGCTTAGGATTTTATTTTTAGTTTACACTTCAGATTCATAATCTAATTTTTCTTTTCATAATCCCATTCACATAAATCTGTTCTTTTTTTGGAAACAGAAGATGCATAATTTTAGAAAAATGAAGGATGTACCTGGCATTTCTACCAATAAGATGTTAAGTTTTATGCCAGGAGAGTCTGCCTACTAGTCTCCTTGTACCACTTACGGTGCCTGCCATGGTGCTGGCATAGGGTAGGGGCTCAATTGCCACCATGTGTCAATTTAACAGGATTTTATTCCTTTGTTTGCTTCTCCAGATAGTCAAGGTGACACTGAAATACCACAGGAGGAATCTTCTCACCAGGAAGGACCAGGAGATTTGGTCCATAATGATGCTTCTATCTTTCCTATCCCCTCAGCTCCTCCAAAGAGAAGGTACAGTATTGATGCCAATGGTCAACACACATTTGCTGAGCATCTCCTATGTGCCAAGCACCGCTGCAGGTGCTGGGAGAAAAGGGGAGAGTAAGACATAGTCACTGTCTACAGGGAGGCAAGGTCTAAGGCGGGAAGACTGTCAGCTCAGTTTTCTCTATGGCAGTGCTGGCCTCTAGATACTGTTCAGCCTTCATCAGGCCAGAAGCATGGTTCTACAAACTTTTGGTCCTAAATCTCCTGAGTGAAGGTGCTAATGTCACTCATAGTTCAGGAATGACAGCAGGAGCTGCCTCTTACCTGCTCTTTGATTCATCAAGGTGCTCATTATCTTAGCTTCTTGTCTGTTTCAAATGAGAAGGCGGTTCTTATACTACCCAACAGAAAGTCAAAGCAAGCTGGCCTTCTGCATGTATTTTGCTGTATCGGTTAGCAATGATGTGTAACAAATAGCCCCCAAATCTGTGGCTTAATATAATAAGCATTTATTATTGTTCATGAATTAGCTGGAGAGTTTTGCTAATCCCCAATAGTTGCAGATGCATCATTCATGTTTCTGTAGTCATTTGGCAGCTCTGCTGACTCACTTTAGTTTAGGAGTTGGCTGGTGGTAGCCTGGCCTAGTACTGCTTTAGCTGAGACCACTGGCTCTACTCTGTATGATATCAGGTCCTCCAGCAGGCTAGTCTGAGCTTGTTCTCATGGTGGCAATGGCAGGGTTCTAAGAGAATGGAAGTACAGAAGGTCTCTTGAGGTATAGGCTTGGAACTGGCAAAAATCACTTGTGCTGCATTCTGTTGGCCAATACAAGTTACCAGGCCAGCCCACGTAACAATAGGAAGAGACTAACAGTTACAGGCCAACAAGCTTGGATACAGAGAAGCCAATGACTGGGGCTAACAGTGCTTTCAGTCTACCATATTTGTTTATGTCAATTTCCTACTTGTCATCATTCCTCATTCCCTTCCCTTTCTTTTCCATTCAAAGTTGTTACAATCAATAAAGCAAATGAGTACTTCCTTATGTGGCTGATCCTAGTTGTTGTTTCTGGGTGTGGCAGGATCTCAGGGTGCATATGTATGAGGCAGAGGGCAGTGGGAATTGGAGAAGGTGATAACTCAGCAGTTGACTCTCGAAAGAATGAAATGTGTACATACCTACTCACTGCAATATCTCCTTCCTTCTCTGTTGCACCCTGACCACCACCACCCCTCTACCCTAGCCCCTGAGTAGGGATTTCAATTATTTTTTAATATTCAAGACATTTCTTGCCATTTATTTTACCAGGGTGATAGCATTGAATGGAGGAAGGTAGGAGAAAGAGAAGTAAGGATAATAGCCTTCCTCTTTTTTCTAGGTCAGAACGTTCTCCAGCAATTGAAATTCTACCCACCCACCAATGCTCAAGTCAAATCCAACCTCTGCAGTGAAACCTTTGTTGGATACCCTGGTCCTCAAAAATTTTTTTCTCAACATCTCTTCTGTCATATTTTCTTTTCCCTATGACACATTTTACACTTGCCTACTAGTTCTTTTTTTTTTCCCCCATTTATTTTATTGCATTTTAGGTTTTGGGGTACATGTGAAGAACATGCAAAATTGTTGCATAGGAACACACGTGGCAGTGTGATTTGCTGCCTTCCTCCCCATCACCTACATCTGGCATTTCTCCCCTTGCTATCTCTCCCCAGCTTCCCACCCCCCACCGTCCCTCCCCTATTTCCCCCCAACTGACCCCAGTGTGTAGTGCTCCCCTCCCTGTGTCCATGTGTTCTCATTGTTCAA